>NC_057800.1:111733830-112081791 GCF_018294505.1 Triticum aestivum
AGTTGCAGGTCTTCGAAGCTGAGGTTGGGCGTTTCAAACCACTCATCAATGAAGTCGTGGATGATTGCCACGTCAAAGAGAGGCAAATTGTTGAAGATTTCTGCTTCTTCTTTGCTCTTGATCAGCTGCTCAAGAGCGTCATCTGCAAGATCTTCATCACTAGACAGATCAATGGCATCGTTGCGCAGAATAGCAGCAGCTGTCAGTTCTTGGCCGGTGTGTGGCAGAGGCATCTTGACCTTCTGGGGCTTGGAGATGCGTGACAAATCTTCAGACTGCACACTGTCTTCAGGAGGTGCAGTGGCCAGTGGCTTCGCCCGTGAGATTTTTGGTGCAGAGGCAGGCTTTGGAAGCTTTTGGCTGCTTTAGTTTCTTTGGCTTCAGCACTGCAGGCGCTTCATCTGATTCAGCGTCATCTGCAGGCTCATTCACGGCTGTCCCTTGAACCAAGATATGGGTGATGAGACCTTCAAGGTTGTAGAAAGGACCGATGACATTGGGTTCTGCATCGCGTGTGCCGTCAGCCCGGGAGCAGAAGGACCAGGGTTGAAGTCTAGTCCCAATGACTTCTTGTTTTCCTTGGCCGATGCCTTTGCGTGCTGGAAGTTGCGCTTGAAGAGATTATCGTCACGACACCATAGCAATGATGATGGGTCGGCATCTTCAGGCTGAGGTCCACGGACCATACACGAGTAGAAACCCTGAGCAATAGCTTCAGATTTGTTCTTGGGTGGAAGGCCTCGGAAGAGAATATCACCCCAAGGACTTTTGATAGCACTCTTCTCAGCATATTCCTTGGTCACGAATCTGTATTTGTACCACTGTTCTGCCCAATATCTTCGAATCCACTGGATTCGGGTCTTGCGCTGATTATAATCCTCTTCAGGATCTGTCTTGTAAAGCTCTGAGAGGTCATCAGGCAAATCTCTTGATGTTCCCCCACGACGCTGTCTGCCTCCCTTCCTTGCAGATTTCTCTGAAGCCATGAACTTTAAACTGAAAGGCTTCAATACGTTCAAAGGCTTCAAGGCTTTCGCTTGCTGGACAAACAGGAACTGGCTTCGGGAGAATTTATATGATGCTGTAAGAACTCTGCAAATGAATGCAGACTATGAGAACCAAGGGATTCTCCCACGGACATGTACCTGTGACAGCATTAAGGTGCGAGGGAAGGGGAAGAGGTCATATGCATTCTCAGAAGATTTTGAAGATAAATCAGTTTAGAAGACATTGACCTCATCGTGCGAAGACATTCACTCATAGATAAGGAGTTGGTTCCAGATTTGTACGAATCCATGGATCAGTACAAGTGAGGAATCTAACTACTTTGTGAAGGCATAAGTGAATATACTAGGCATATTATGAGATGCAGTATGAAAGAGATCCAACTTGTGTGAATAGAAACTGCTTGTGGTAGAAAGTGACGAAGCTATAGGATCAAAGGGGCCGTAAAAAGGAAGTTTTATTTACCACACGAAGAACTGCTAGACAGAGTGGAAGAGGAGGCCGAGCAGTTCGATCTTCCGTGCCCTAACTTGGCGACGGAGGACACCTATGGCGACGGCGGAGAAAACGATGTCCGCGGTCGGCGTGAAGACGGTGTCAGAGAGGTTGCGGCAGTGAAGCGCTTCATCGCCAGCGTCGTCGAGGGCTAGCGGTGGCGCTAGGGTTCGTGTGAGAGTGGAAGAAGAGATAATGACTGCTGTGAGGTGTGTATTTATAGGTACAGGGGCGGCACTGCGTTATTACACAGGTGCCCCTAGCGATTCACATCAGAGGAACACGTGGTCATCATGCAGCATATCGGGGGTTGTTCCACGTCCCACGCATGCCTGGATTGTCGGGTGGTCGTTCCCACTTCTCCGGGTTTCAGGTGAAGGAATGAGCATTGAAAACGGACTTAATGTTTGTCTTTGTATCTTCTGCTAACAAGGACGCAGAGAAGACATTCAACAGTTTCAATAGAATGCATATGACTTGGAGAGATAGAGTTTGAGCTAGAAAGCATAGAGAGGTTAGGGTCCGATCACATTCACTTAGTTCAAAAGATTCAACAAGAAGACATAGCTATAAGTGAATGATGTAGAGGACAGAACACTAGTATATATATAATCAACATAGTGAAGATAATCATGAAGACATGTTGAGATTGAAGCCAAACCAAATGTGAAGACATAGCAAATGTAACGCCACGAGTGAAACACTTCAAACAGAACCTTTGGTGGTGGCCTTACCCACCATATAGGAAGTATTAGACCCAGACACAGCGCACAATTATCGTGGTGCTCCGTAGTCAAATTCCACATTAATGTATTCACACTTAGAATGTATGTCTTCATTGATTGCAGATATACTTTACTTCGTGTGTTGCACATCTAAGTCATCAATATGCATAAGTGTTAGGATGTGTGCCTGATCACAGGACATTTGAGGATTCCAAGATATTTAGCTCACACCGTAACTTGCAAAATCTATTCTCATCCAAGGGTTTGGTGAAGATATCTGCCAATTGCTCTTCAGTGTTGACGTGTATGATATCAATGTCTTCCTTCACAACATGATCTCTAAGAAAGTGATGACGAATTTCAATGTGCTTTGTCTTCGAGTGCTGAACTGGGTTGTTGGCAATCTTGATGGCGCTTTCGTTGTCGCAGTAGAGTGGCACTTGCTTCAGATGAATGCCATAGTCCTTGAGTGTTTGCTTCATCCACAGAAGCTGAGCGCAGCAAGATCCAGCAGCAATGTATTCAGATTCAGCAGTGGAGAGAGATACACAGTTCTGCTTCTTTGAAGACCAACATACAAGTGATCGTCCCAGAAAATGACATGTGCCTGATGTAGACTTGCGATCCACCTTGTCACCAGCATAATCAGCATCCGAGAATCCAACCAGATCAAACTCTGAGCCCTTTGGATACCATAATCCTAGAGTTGGGGTGTGAGCCAAATATCGAAGAATTCGCTTCACAGCTAAGTGATGCGACTCCTTTGGTGCCGCTTGGAATCGAGCACACATGCAAACACTAAGCATAATATCTGGCCTAGATGCACATAGATAAAGTAAAGAACCAATCATGGAGCGGTATACCTTTTGATCGAACTCTTTACCATTGTCGTCGGGACCCAGATGATGTTTGGCTGGCATTGGTGTCGTGAAGCCTTTGCAGTCTTGCATACCGAACTTCTTCAGGCAATCTTTGAGATACTTCTCTTGAGATATGAAGATGCCATTGCGTTGCTGTCGTATTTGAAGACCAAGGAAGAACTTCAGCGCTCCCATCATGGACATCTGATATTGCTCTTGCATCATATATCCAAACTCTTCACTGTACTTCTGATTGGTGCAGCCAAAGATAATGTCATCCACATATATTTGGCACACAAACAGTTCACTATCATATGTCTTCGTGAAGAGAGTGGGGTCGAGTGAACCAGGTATGAAGCCTTTGCTCTTCAGGAAGTATTTGAGTGTGTCATACCAAGCCCGAGGGGCTTGTTTGAGGCCATACAGTGCCTTGTTGAGCTTGTATACCAGGTCAGGAGGTTTTGGATCTTCAAAGCCAGGCGGTTGTGCAACATACACTTCTTCTTCAATCTTGCCATTGAGAAAGGTGCTCTTCACATCCATTTGATATATAAGTATGTTATGATGATTTGCATAGGCCAGCAGTATGCGTATGGCTTCAAGTCTAGCCACAGGAGCAAATGTTTCATCAAAGTCAATGCCTTCCACTTGAGTATATCCTTGAGCAACGAGACGAGCTTTGTTTCTGACAACTTGACCATGCTCATGTTGCTTGTTGCGGTATATCCATTTGGTGCCTATTATGTTGTGCTTCCTAGGATCAGGACGCTTAACCAGTTCCCATACATTATTCATCCCAAACTGTTGAAGCTCTTCTTGCATAGCTTGAATCCATTCTGGTTCCATGAAGTCTTCTTCAACTTTCTTGGGTTCTGTTATTGAGACGAATGCGAAGTGCCCACAGAAATTTGCTAGCTGAGTTGCCCTTGAACGAGTGAGCGGACCAGGTGCATTGATGCTATCAATTATTCTCTCAATCTGCACTTCATTGGCAACTCGAGGATGTACAGGGCGAAGATTTTCCTCTTGCTGATCATTGTCGTTGTTAGAGGGATTGTCTTCAGGCTGAGCATTGTCTTCAGGTTGATCAGGTGCGGAGATGATAAGTTCCTCTTCAGGTTGAGCTTCAGAGGGTATGATTTCTCCAGTTCCCATTAGTTTGATTGATTCATTGGATGGAACTTCATCTAGCACATTTGGTAGGTGCTCTCTCTGTGAACCGTTAGTCTCATCGAACCGCCCATCCACTATTTCAACCACTTTATAATGAAAGAGATTGAAGACTCTGTAGGAGTGCGAATCCTTTCCATATCCAAGCATAAAACCCTCATGTGCTTTTGGTGCAAAATTTGAAGTGTGATGTGGATCCTTGATCCAGCACCTGGCTCCAAATACTCTGAAGTAACTGACATTTGGCTTCTTGCCAGCAAGGAGCTCATAAGATGTCTTGTTTAGAAGCTTGTGAAGATAAACACGATTGATTGTATGGCATGCAGTATCAATGGCTTCAGGCCAGAATTTTCTTGGAGTCTTGTATTCATCTAACATCGTTCGGGCCATCTCAATGAGTGTTCTGTTCTTGCGTTCGACGACGCCATTCTGCTGTGGCGTGTACGGAGCTGAGAATTCATGTGTGATGCCCAAAGTATCAAGATATGTATCAAGGCTAGTGTTCTTGAATTCAGTGCCATTGTCACTTCTGATGTGCTTTATCTTGACGCCATAGTTGTTCATTGCTCGATTGGTGAAGCGTCTGAAGACATCCTGCACTTCAGTCTTGTAGAGGATTATGTGCACCCAAGTATATCTAGAATAATCATCAACAATGATAAATCCATAGAGACAAGCAGTAGTAGTAAGAGTTGAGTAATGAGTGGGACCGAAAAGATCCATGTGGAGCAGTTCGAAGGGTCGAGCGGTTGTCATGATTGTCTTCGAGGGATGTTTGGCCCTTGTCATCTTTCCTGCTTCACAGGCACCGCATAAGTGATCTTTCTTGAACTTGACGCCCTCGATGCCTATGACATTCTTCTTCTTTGCAAGGGTGTAGAGGTTCCTCATGCCAGCATGCCCTAGCCTCCGATGCCAGAGCCAGCATTCTGAAGCTTTTGCTAGAAGACATACGGCAAGCTGTGGTCCTGCTGAGAAGTCTACCACGTACAAATCATCTTTCCAATACCCTTCAAACACTAGAGACTTGTCAGATTCCATTAGAACAAGGCAGCGATATTTTCCAAACATTACGATCATGTTCAAATCGCAAAGCATTGAGACAGACATTAAGTTGAAGCCAAGGGATTCAACAAGCATGACTTTATCCATGTGTTGATCCTTTGAGATTGCAACTCTACCTAAACCCAATACCTTACTTTTACCAGTGTCAGCAAATGTGATGTGACTCTTGTCGGATGGACGTAAGGTTGAGTCCATAAGAAGGCTTCTTTTGCCAGTCATGTGATTGGTACACCCACTATCAATAATCCATTCTGGAGACGCTGGTGTCGTACCCTACAGTGCAGTTAGGGGGATAGGCTTCACGAAGAGAATTGTGAAGCAAAAACATTTGACGAACTAGTGGGTTATGAAAGCTTAGATCCAGATTAGGACTGATAGGGAGAGTAACAAGCGATTCAGGAATGAAGTACATAGTAAGACCATTTGGGCATTTGATCTTGTGCCCTACAAGATGTTTAAGGTCCCCAGCAATAGCGTCAGACGATTTTGGTTTTCTGCTGGAGACCCTTCCCTGCAAAAGAGAGTTAAGCTTTCTTAGCCACCCACATCTTCAAGGGTGGCTTAGAAGCAATAAGTCTAAGTGCAGCCTCTGAGAACTTTGGCTTTGGAGCCCTAGCAAAAAGTCTTGCAGGCGGACAATAGTACTCATAAGAATAAGCAGAATAGTTCTTGGTCTTATGAACATGGCGGTTCGATGAACTGCGCTCATATTCATAGGCCTGAGTATGGTTTCCCTGCAAAATATTTGCGTTAGTGCGACTCAGGTGAGTCCTCTATCTGTATGAAGCCTTTGGACCATATGAAGCCTGTGGTCTGGGGTTTGTCTTCTTCACTTATGGTGTCATGATGACATTCACAGGAAGATTTTCCACACACTTTTTCGGCACCCAGATCTTCTTCATAGGCGGTCCATTCCTGCAGTTAGTACCAATGTACCTGGCAAACACTTCACCATTCTGATTCTTAAACAGTTTATAGTTTGCATCAAAGGATTCATCAATGACAATGGGGTTAGCACAAGTGAAGCCAGATAGATTTGATGGATCTGCTGAAGGTTCCTTTGCAGCAACCCATGTGGTTTTGGGGTACTGCTCAAGTTTCCAGTAAGAGCCATCAGCATTCATTTTCCTTACGAACCCAACACCCTCTTTCCTAGGGTTTCGGTTCAGGATCTGCCTTTTGAGGACATCACATAGTGTCTGATGCCCTTTGAGACTTTTGTACATCCCTGTTTCAAGCAATGTCTTCAACCTAGCATTCTCATCAACAATAGCAGTGGTATCCTCAGCAGAGGGGTTAGTTACCACATCAACAGTTGAAGATATTGCAACAGTAGCAGCAGTAGAACATTCAGCAACAGAAGTAGCATTATCACGCTCAATGCATTTAAGAAATGGTGGTTCAAATCCTTCCTGAGCGGAGCTGATCTGTTCGGCATGAAGTGACTCATTTTCCTTTTGAAGCTCTTCATGAGCCGCTCTCAATTTCTCAAGGTCTTGCTTCCTTTGAAGATAATCATAGGAAAGCTTTTCATGAGTTGTTGAGAGCGTTTCATGACGACTTTCAAGTTCCTCATACTTAACGTGAAGATTTTTTATGTCTTCAATTAAGGACTCAGATCGAGTCATTTCAGCGCCTAACAGATCCTCGCTTTTGTCTAACAGTTTTTGAATATGTTCCATAGCTTTCTGTTGTTCAGTTGCAATTTTAGCAAGTGTTTTGTAGCTGGGTCTTGAACCACAATCAGAGTCATCTTCACTAGATGTTTGATAGTGAGTAGTGTGTGTGTTTACCTTGGCACCGCGTGCCATGAAGCAGTATGTAGGAGCGGAGTAGTCCTTGTCATTTGCATCGGTGTCGGTGATGAAGTCATTGTCTTCAGTGGTGAAGATGGACTTGGCAACGTATGCTGTAGCCAGACTTGCAACGCCAGAATCGGACTCCTCCGCAGACTCCACCTCCGCCTCCTCAGAAGCGGACTCCTCCTCTGAATCCATTTCCTTGCCAACAAACACATGTGCCTTACCAGATGAGCTCTTCTTGTGTGATGAAGACTTTGAGGAAGACTTGGAAGAAGGCTTTGCTTATTTCTTCTTCTTCTTGTCATTAGAGTCATATTCCTTGCTCTTCTTCTTCTTTTTGTTCTCATTGTCCCACTGCGGACACTCAGAGATGAAGTGGCCAGGTTTCTTGCACTTGTGACATGTTTTCTTCTTGTAGTCATGAGCAGAAGCTTCATCATTCCTTGAGCTTAATCGTGAAGACTTTCTGAAACCTTTCTTCTTGGTGAATTTTTGGAACTTCTTCACAAGCATAGCAGGTTCCCTTCCAATGTCTTCAGGGTCATCAGAACTGCTGTCAGATTCTTCTTCAGATGAGGAGACAACTTTTGCCTTCAAGGCACGAGTTCGCCCATAGTTTGGACCGTAGATATCTCTTTTCTCAGAAAGCTGAAACTCATGTTTGTTGAGCCTCTCAAGTATGTCAGACTGATCGAGTGTCTTGAAATCTGGACGTTCTTGAATCATCAGGTCTAGGGTGTCAAACGAACTATCAAGTGATCTCGGTAGTGTCTTGACGACTTCATGCTTGGTAATCTCAGTAGCGCCGAGGGCTTGAAGGTCATTTGTGATGTTAGTGAGTCGATCAAACGTGAGCTGGACATTCTCATTGTCATTTCGCTTGAAGCGGTTGAAGAGGTTGTGACGAACACTGATTCTCTGATCTCTCTGGGTTGAGACGCCTTCGTTGACCTTGGAGAGCTAGTCCCAGACTAGCTTAGATGTTTCCAAAGCACTCACACGGCTATACTGTCCTTTGGTCAGATGACCACCATCTTGGCAGTAGAGTCCAGTTGAACAAACTTCTTGACATCAGCAGCAGTGACGCCTTCTCCAGCCTTGGGAACGCCGTTCTTGACGACATACCATAGGTCGACGTCAATGGCTTCAAGATGCATGCGCATCTTATTCTTCCAGTAGGGATATTCAGTTCCATCGAAGACAGGGCACGTAGCGGAGACTTTAATTATCCCTGCAGTCAACATAGCTAAAACTCCAGGTGGTTAAACCGAATCACACAGAACAAGGGAGTACCTTGCTCTGATACCAACTGAAAGTGCGTTATATCGACTAGAGGAGGGGTGAATAGGCGATTTTTATGGAAGTCTTCAAAACATGGAAGTTTCGAAGACAAACGATAGAAATAAACCTATTACCATGCAGTGGAAGGTAGACTACACTAGGCAAACCATAGTCAAGTATTCAATGGATTGAAAGAACAATGACTAATAGCAGCAATGTAGTGAGGATCAGGTAGGAAGATATTATGAAGCCAAACAAAACACTCAGTCACTCAGTGAAGACAAAAGATAGTGCAATCATACCATGACTTCACAAGGACCAACAGTAAGTAAAGGGAAGGGAAGGATGAAACCAGTGACTCATTGAAGACAATGATTTGTTGGACCAGTTCCAGTTGCTGTGACAACTGTACGTCTGGTTAGGGCGGCTAGGTATTTAAACCTGAGGACACACAGTACCGGACACCCAGTCCTGAACATGCAGCTCAGGACACCCAGTCCTCACCGTATTCCCCTTGAGCTAAGGTCACACAGATCTCGCCCAATCACTCTGGTAAGTCTTCAAGGTAGACTCCCAAACCTTCACAGACTTTGTTCACCGGCAATCCACAATGTCTCTTGGATGCTCAGAACGCGACGCCTAACCGGCTGGAGGATTCACAGTCCTCAAGTGTAATAAGTCTTCAGATCACACAGACAAGAAGACTTAAGTGATGCCTAACACTCTTTGGCTCTGGGTGGTTAGGGCTTTACCCTGGCAAGGAATTCTCTCTCAAAGGCTTCGAGGTGGGTTGCTCTTAAACGACAAAACCCGTACTCTAAATCTGAGCGGCCAACCGTTTATGGTTGTAGGGGGTGGGCTATTTATAGCCACTAGGCAACCCGACCTGATTTGTCCGAAATGACCCTGGGTCACTAAGGAACTGACACGTGTTCCAACGGTCAGATTTCAAACTCACATGACAACTTTACTTGGGCTACAAGCAAAGCTGACTTGTCCGACTCTGGACAAGATTCGCTCTCATAGTCTTCACTCGAAGACATTGGTTTTTTTTGGTTAAGCATCACTTCAGTCATTCTGACTGGTTCTCTTGGACCCCACTTAACAGTACGGTGGTTCCTATGACTCAACAAAGAAGAAACAGAACTACAAAAGATCTAAGTCTTCTAGCTCCATAGGCTTCATGCGATGTCTTCTCTTATCATAGTCTTCAATGAGAATATCTTCATATACCACCTTTGACATCAATGTCTTCATACATTTTTAGGGGTCATCTCTGGTAGGAAAACCGAATCAATGAGGGACTTCTACCTGTGTTATCCTGCAATTCTCACAAACACATTAGTCCCTCAACTAGGTTTGTCGTCAATACTCCAAAACCAACTAGGGGTGGCACTAGATGCACTTACAGGGTGCCAGCATTTCCACTATTCCCAAAACTTTGTGTGATTTGCTAGATTTCCGTGATTTTAATGATTGCTCTCTAAACTTGCACCTCGCAGATTCCACTATTAAGAAACCTATGGGAAGAATTAATGATGTTCTTATTGTTGCAAATAGGAAATATGTGCCCGTAGATTTTATCATTCTTGATATAGATTGCAATCCTTCTTGTCCTATTATTCTTGGTAGACCTTTCCTTAGAACGATTGTTGCAATTAATTATATGAAGGAAGGGAATATTAGATTCCAATTTCCATTAAAGAAAGGCATGGAACACTTCCCTAAGAAGAAAATAAAATTACCATATGAATCTATCATGAGAGCTGCTTATGGATTGCCTACCAAAGATGGCAATACCTAGATCTATCCTTGCTTTTATGCCTCGCTAGGGGCATTAAACGATAACGCTTGTTGGGAGGCAACCCGATTTTATTTTTAGTTTTTTTGCTTTTACTTATGTTTAGGAATAAATAATCCATCTACCTTATATTTAGATGTGGTTTTATGTTTTAATTAGTGTTCATGCCAAGTTAAACCTATAGGATCTTCTTGGATGATAGTTATTTGATCTTGCTGTAATTTCCAGAAACTTTCTATTCACGAAAACAATTGTTAAAAATTACCAGAACGTGAAAAAGTAGTGATTCCAATGGATGCTGATCAATAAAGAAATTGCCTAGGTTGTCCTATTTTGGCTGAATGTTTTGAGTTCCAGAAGTTTACGTTAGTTACAGATTACTACAGACTATTCTGTTTTTGACAGATTCTGTTTTTCGCATGTTGTTTGCTTATTTTGATGAATCTATGGCTAGTAAAATAGTTTATAAACCATAGAGAAGTTGGAATACAGTAGGTTTAACACCAATATAAATAAAGAATGAGTTCATTACAGTACCTTGAAGTGGTCTTTTGTTTTCTTTCGCTAATGGAGCTCACAAGATTTCTGTTGAGTTTTGTGTTGTGAAGTTTTCAAGTTTTGGGTGAAATCTTTTGATGGATTATGGAAAAAGGAGTGGCAAGACCCTAAGCTTGGGGATGCCCATGGTACCCCCAAGATAATCCAAGGACACGAAAAAGTCAAAGCTTGGGGATGCCCCGGAAGGCATCCCCTCTTTCGTCTACTTCCATCGGTAACTTTACTTGGAGCTATATTTTTATTCACCACATGTTATGTCTTTTGCTTGGAGCGTCTTGTATGATTTTAGTCGTTGCTTTTTAGTTTACCACAATCATCCTTGCTGTACACACCTTTTGAGAGAGCCATACATGAATTGGAATTTCTTAGAATACTCTTTGTGCTTCACATATATCTTTTGAGCTATATAGTTTTGCTCTAGTGCTTCACTTATATCTTTTAGAGCACAGTGGTGGATTTGTTTTATAGAAACTATTGATCTCTCATGATTCACTTATATTATTTTGAGAGTCTTAATAGCAAGGTAATTTGCTTAAAAATCTTAATATGCTTGGTATTCAAGATTTGTAAAACCTTCTTTTGAGTGCGTTGAATACTAAGAAAAGTTTGATGCCTGATAATTGTTTTGAGATATGGAGGTGATAATATCAAAGTTGTGCTAGTTGAGTAGTTGTGAATTTGAGAAATGCTTGTGTTGAAGTTTGCAAGTCCCGTAGCATGCACGTATGGTAAACTTTATGTAACAAATTTGAAACACGATGTGTTATTTGATTGTCCTCCTTATGAGTGGCGGTCGGGGACGAGCGATGGTCTTTTCCTACCAATCTATCCCCCTAAGAGCATGCGCGTAGTACTTTGGTTTTTGATGGCTTGTAGATTTTTGCAATAAGTATGTGAGTTCTTTATGACTAATGTTGAGTCGATGGATTATACGCACGCTCACCCTTCCATCATTGCTAGCCTCTTCGGTATCGTGCATTGCCCTTTCTCACATTGAGAGTTGGTGAAAACTTCACCGGTGCATCCAAACCCCGTGATATGATACACTCTTTCACACATAAACCTCCTTATATCTTCCTCAAAACAGCCACCATACCTACCTATTATGGCATTTCCATAGCCATTCTGAGATATATTGCCATGCAACTTTCCACCGTTCCGTTTTTCTTGACATAGTCATCATTGTCATATTGCTTAGCATGATCATGTAGTTGACATAGTATCTATGACAAAGCCACCGTTCATAATTCTTTCATACATGTCACTCTTGATTCATTGCATATCCCGGTACACCGCCGGAGGCATTCATATAGAGTCATACTTTGTTCTAGTATCGAGTTGTAATCATTGAGTTGTAAATAAACAGAAGTGTGATGATCATCATTTAATAAAGCATTGTCCCAAAAAAAGAGAAAGGTCAAAAAAGAAAAAAAGAAGGCCCAAAAAATAATATAAAAGGGGCAATGCTACTATCCTTTTTCCCACACTTGTGCTTCAAAGTAACACCATAATCTTCATGATAGAGAGTCTCTTGTTTTGTCACTTTCATATACTAGTGGGAATTTTTCATTATAGAACTTGGCTTGTATATTCCAACAATGGGCTTCCTCTAATGCCCTAGGTCTTCGTGAGCAAGCAAGTTGGATGCACACCCGCTTAGTTTCTTTTGTTGAGCTTCCATTCATTTATGGCTCTAGTGCATCCGTTGCATGGCAATCCCTACTCCTTGCATTAACATCAATCGATGGGCATCTCCATAGCCCATTGATTAGCCTCGTTGATGTGGGACTTTCTCCTTTTTGTCTTCTCCACATAACCCCCATCATCATATTCTATTCCACCCATAGTTCTATATCCATGGCCCACGCTCATGTATTGCGTGAAGGTTTACAAAGTTTGAGATTACTAAAGTATGAAACAATTGCTTGGCTTGTCATCGGGGTTGTGCATGATGACAACATTCTTGTGTGACAAAAATGGAGC
This sequence comes from Triticum aestivum, assembly GCF_018294505.1. NCBI lineage: Eukaryota > Viridiplantae > Streptophyta > Magnoliopsida > Poales > Poaceae > Triticum > Triticum aestivum. Next base: position 111,746,576 of record NC_057800.1, read on the forward strand.
ATGACTAAACTATATGATTTTGTAGGGATGAACTTTCTTTGGCCATATTATTTTGAGAAGACATAATTGCTTAGTTAGTATGCTTGAAGTATTATTATTTTTATGTCAATATTAAACTTTTGTCTTGAATCTTTTGGATCTGAATGTTCATACCACAATTAAGAAGAATTACATTGAAATTATGCCAAGTAGCACTCCACATCAAAAATTCTGTTTTTATCATTTACCTACTCGAGGATGAGTAGGAATTAAGCTTGGGGATGCCTGATACGTCTCCAACGTATCTATAATTTTTGATTGCTCCATGCTATATTATCTACTGTTTTGGACCATATTGGGCTTTATTTTCCACTTTTATATTACTTTTGGGACTAACCTATGAACCGGAGGCCCAGCCCAGAATTGTTGTTTTTTTTGCCTATTTCAGTGTTTCGAAGAAACAGAATATCAAACGGAGTCCAAATGGAATGAAACCTTCACGAACGTGATTTTCTCACCAAACATGATCCAGGAGACTTGGACCCCACGTCAAGAAATAAGGCAGGTGGCCACAAGGGTGGGGGGCGCGCCCACCCCCGTAGGGCGCGCCCCCTGCCTCATGGGCCCCCCTTTGCTCCACCGACGTACTCCTTCCTCCTATATATACCTACGTACCCCCAAACGATCAGATACGGAGCCAAAAACCTAATTCCACCGCCCCAACCTTCTGTACCCACGAGATCCCATCTTGGGGCCTGTTCTGGAGCTCCGTCGGAAGGGGAATCCACCACGAAGGGCTTCTTCATCATCACCATAGCCTCTCCGATGAAGTGTGAGTAGTTTACCTCAGACCTTCGGGTCCATAGTTAGTAGCTAGATGGCTTCTTCTCTCTTTTTGGATCTCAATACAATGTTCTCCCCCTCTCTCGTGGAGATCTATTCGATGTAATCTTCTTTTTGCGGTGTGTTTGTTGAGACCGATGAATTGTGGGTTTAGGATCAAGATTATCTATGAGCAATATTTGAATCTTCTCTGAATTATTTTATGTATGATTGGTTATCTTTGCAAGTCTCTTCAAATTATCAGTTTGGTTTGGCCTACTAGATTGATCTTTCTTGCAATGGGAGAAGTGCTTAGCTTTGGGTTCAATCTTGCATTGTCCTTTCCCAGTGACAGTAGGGGCAGCAAGGCACGTATTGTATTGTTGCCATCGAGGATAACAAGATGGTTTTTTTTATCATATTGCATGAATTTATCCCTCTACATCATGTCATCTTGCTTAAGGCGTTACTCTGTTTTCTTGAACTTAATACTCTAGATGCATGCTGGATAGCGGTCGATGAGTGGAGTAATAGTAGTAGATGCAGGCAGGAGTCGGTCTACTTGTCTCAGACGTGATGCCTATATACATGATCATACCTAGATATTCTCATAACTATGCTCAATTCTGTCAATTGCTCAATAGTAATTTGTTCACCCACAGTAAAATACTTATGCTCTTGAGAGAAGCCACTAGTGAAATCTATGGCCCCCGGGTCTATTCTCATCATATCAATCTTCCATCACTTTATTATCGCTTTGCTTTTTTACTTTTCTTTTATTTTACTTTGCAGCTTTATACCAAAAATACCAAAAATATTATCTATCATCTCTATCAGATCTCACTCTCGTAAGTGACCGTGAAGGGATTGACAACCCCTAATCGCGTTGGTTGCGTGGAGCTATTTGTTTTGTGTAGGTACAAGGGACTTGCGTGTAGCCTCCTACTGGATTGATAGCGGTTCTCAAAAACTGAGGGAAATACTTACTCTACTATGCTGCATCACCCTTTCCTCTTCAAGGCAATCTAACACAGTGCTCAAGAGGTAGCATGCCCCGGGCCTTAGTGTTTTTGGTTGTCTAGCGACGGGGTGCAGGCTGGACTTCGGGCTGATATGCCCCTCTGTCTCGGCCATGAGGTGGCCGATCCGCCGCATCATATGCTGGTGATGTAGGTTTTAATGCTTCCTCCTCGAGTTGGGGTAGCAACCTGCACTTTGGGTAACTCTTAGTTGGGTGTTCGAGTTCGTATTCCTGGGCCGCAAGGACTTCCGTCCATCTATCCACTAGCAGATCTTGATCAGCTCAAAGCTGTTGTTGCTTTTTCTTCAGGCTGTTTGCCGTGGCTATAAGTCGGCGCTTGAAGCGCTCCTGCTCGACGGGATCCTCAGGCACGATAAATTCTTCGTCGCCGAGGCTCACCTTGTCTTCGGAGAGAGGCATGTAATTGTCATCCTCTGATTCTCCGTCTGCTACCTGTTCTGGAGGGCTAGCTTGTTCAACGTCCTGCTCGAGGTCTGGCTGGAGGGGATTGTCGTTGTCTTCGGCACTATCCAGAGCGTTATTGTCTCTTGTGCCGGTATCGCTGCTTTTTCTATGGCGGGACTTAGAGCGACGCCGCTGACGTCGGTGCTTGGATTGCTTCTTGGAGGGATTATCCTCCGCTGTCTTGTCGCCATCACCTTCTTTGGGGGTGTCTACCATGTATATGTCATATGATGAGGTGGCAGTCCAGCGCCCTGTGGGCGGTGGTTCTTGTTTGTCTCCTGCATCGTCGTCCATACCGTCGATGTCTTCGGAGCCGAAGTCGAGCATGTCGGTTAAATCATCGACAGTGGCTACTAAGTAGGTGGTGGTTGGGGAGCGAATTTTGTCGTCATCCGCATCCCATTCTAGCCGGACATAGTTTGGCCAAGGGTCTCCTGACAGAGAGAGACCTCAAGGATTTTAGCACGTCACACTAGTAGAAAAGAGGGCTTTGGTTCAGGCCGGGTCAGCCCATTAGTCCCGGTTCAGTCTAGAACCGGGACCCATGGGGGCATTGGTCCCGGTTCGTGAGGCCAGGGGCCTGCCGGGCCTCGTGGGGGCATTGGTCCCGGTTTGTCTGGCCCCTTTGGTCCCGGTTGGTGGGACGAACCGGGACCAATGGGCCTCGTTCATGGTCCACCACCATTGGTCCCAGTTGGTGTCTTGAACCGGGACCACAGGCTTCCCTTTAGTCCCGGTTCATGCCACGAACCGGGACCAATGAGGTGCCTATATATACCCCTCGCCCGCGAGAAGAGAACTCTAGTGCTCAGTTTTTCTCTGGCCGGCGAGGGGAGGGCTTTGTGGTGCTCTAGCTCACCTCCTATGCACATGAGGTGTTCGATGAAATGCCCGAGCCACACTAGTTAAGCTTTCCCCTCTCGAAGCTCGACCTCAAAGCTCCATTTTCCTCGTGATTTGTCTAGGTTTAGCGGCCCGTCACGTCCCATTCCTGTCTTCACCGCCGTTGATCGCCCGCACCGATCTCGTCGCCGGCACCACCGTGGTGAGCCTCTTGTTCTTATCTTCTTTATGAAAGAAAAAAATTCTTACTTTAGATAGATACTTGTCTAATTTTCTTACTTTTATTATTGCTTGCTATTATATAGTGCGATGGTTTTGGTATCCACCCCCGTCGGCCCTTGTCCTGGCAATGATTCAGATGTCGTATATATTATCTTTTTATAACTATTTGGTTCATTTATTGTTTATGAAAATTATGCCGGCCAACGTGACATAGATTTTATTTATGTAGGAGGTAGTTCAACCGGAAATTCCAACCGACCCTATTGTCGAGAGGTTAAATTTAGTTGAAGAAGAAAACAATTACTTGAAAGAAAAAATAAAAAAAATTGAGGAGGAGAAGATGATATTGGAGTTGCATGTTGCGGATGTCGTCGATGATCACAAGATCAAGATGGATGCAATGCGGTTGAAGATGAGAAAGATTAGAAAATATGCCATTCATACTGAGGCTTGGTATCATTATGCTGTTGGATCAATTGTTACCTTGGTTGCGATTATGTCGCATTTGTTTTCGCATTGAAATGTTTTACATAGTTTCAATGTATGGTTTAATTAATTAGATGCTCTCGAGAGCTATATGTTGTTAGATGAGAACTATGTATGTACTTTGGTTTTAATGTGATGATGAACTTCTATTAATTTGGTCACTTAATTATCTATTCATGATGTTCTGTAATGGTTTTTGACACATTTAATTATATACAATGCACGCAGATGAACCGGCAATGGATGTATGGTGACAGACACACCTCCGAGTACATTAAGGGCGTGCATGATTTTCTCGAAGTGGCTGAGGCAAACAAGCATAATGGTTTTATGTGTTGTCCATGCCCTAACTGTGGGAATACGAAGTCTTACTCTGACCGGAAAATCCTTCACACCCACCTGCTTTACAATGGTTTCATGCCACACTATAATGTTTGGAGGAGGCATGGAGAAATAGGGGTTATGATGGAAGACGGCGAAGAAGAACAGGATGATGACAACTATGTGCCTCCTGAATACGGTGATGCTGGAACGATACGGTGATGCTGCAACGGGGGAAGCTGCTGAAGATCAAGAGGAACCAGACAATGTGCCCAATGATGCTGCAACGGGGGAAGCTGCTGAAGATCATGAGGAACCAGACGATGTGCCTGATGGTGATGATCTCCGCCGGGTCATTGTCGATGCAAGGACGCAATGCGAAAGTCAAAAGGAGAAGCTGAAGTTCGATCGCATGTTAGAGGATCACAAAAAAGGGATGTACCCCAATTGCGAAGATGGCAACACAAAGCTCGGTACCGTACTAGAATTGTTGTAGTGGAAGACAGAGAATGCTATGCCTGAAAAAGGATTTGAGAAGCTACTGAAAATATTGAAGAAGAAGCTTCCAAAAGACCAATGCCACCCTTTAGTCCCAGTTGGTGCCACCAACCGGGACCAAAGGCCGCTGCTTCCCGCCTTTTGGGCTACTGAAAAGAGACCTTTGGTCCTGGTTGGTGGCACCAACCGAGAGTAAAGGGTCGCATTGGTCCTGGTTGATGCCACGAACTGGGACCAAAGCCTTTTCTATATAAGCAAACACTTAGCAGTTTCTCCAAAATTCACTTGTTCTTCGCTCCGACACCCCACGCCGCTCCTCGTCGCCGTCACCGCCGAGCCCTACCCCGACGCCGTCGCCCACGCCCTTGCCCGACGCCGTCACCGCCGAGCCCTGCCACGATGCCGTCGCCCGTGCCCTCGCCCGACGCCGTCACCGCTCGCCACCCTGCCCCGACGTGCGTCGCCCCGGCCCGCCCCTATCGTCACCCTGCCCCGCGCCTTCCTTGCCGGTCGTCGCCCCTGCCCTGAGCACGCGCCCCCTGCCCCGTCGCCGTCCTTGCCGCCGAACTCATGCCCCTGCCCCTCCTCACCTTGGTCCGGACGGCGCCCCTCCCCCATCCTTTTTTTTCATATATTATATGCTTGTTTTTTTCAGATTATATATATATGTATATGTATATATGTGAGTATATGTATTTTGTATATATGATATATGCCTTCTTTTCAGATTTTTTGTTCATATATATAATGATTTTTATTTTGCTTTTTTATAAAAATGTATATATGTTTGTATGTTCTTTGTGTATATATGTTCATATATGCAAAAGTTACATTTTTAGAAAAGTTTTATCTATATATGTTCTCTGATTTAGTACATTTTAGGTTAGTTTCATTTTTAGAATAGTTTTATATATTTAGGGAGAAGGAAGAGAAGGAAGAAGGAAGAAGAAGAAAAAGTTTTATATATGCAAATTTTACATTTTTAGAGAAGTTTTATATGTCTGGCTAGGAAGAAGGAAGAAGAAGAAAAAGAAGGAGAGGAAAAAGGAAAATAAGAAGAGGAAAAAGGAGAAGAAGAGGAGAGGAAGAAAAGGAAGAGGAGAAGAAGAGGAGAAGAAGAGGAGAGGAAGAAAAGGAAGAGGAGAAGAAGAAAGGAATAGAGGAGAAGAAGAAGAAATAGAAAATATTCTATTTTTTCTTCTTCTCCTCTATTCCTTTCTTATTCTCCTCTTTTTATTTCTTCTTCGTTTTCTTATGTTTTATCGGGTCTGTCATCGTCGATATACCCCTCCCGATAACTTCAACACGAGGGGGGGGGGGTCGATATAACCCCATCCCGATAACTTCAACACGAGGGGCGGTCGATATATATAACCCTAGAAAAAAACAATGTCGGTCTCCTACCCCCTCCTGCCGCGCCCCTACCCGACAAACTCTCTCGAGGCCACCCCAAACCCTCGAAGCATTGTCGAGGCCACCCCAAACCCTAGAGATATATATGCTTGTTTTTTTCCATGTATATATGCTTGTTTTTTCATATATATGATGATATATATGCTTGTTTTTTTTTCATGTATATATGCTTGTTTTTTTCTTATATATGATGATGTATATGCTTGTTATCATAATTGTTTTTATGTTGGAGAAGAAAACATTTTTTCCATGCAAAAATTACATTTTTAGAAAAGTTTTATATATCTAGCTAGGAAAGGAAGAAGAAGCAAAAGAATGAGAGGAAAAAGGAAAATAAGAAGAGGAAGAAAGGAGAAGAAGAGGAGAGGAAGAAGAGGAGAAATAAATAAGAAGAAGAAAAAAGAAGAAAAAGAAGAGGAGAAGAAGAAAGGAATAGATTCGATTTTCTCTTCTTCTCCTCTTTTTTTTCTTCTTTTTTTCTTCAATCTTCTCCTCTATTAATATCTTTTTCTCCTCTTTTTATTTCTTCTTCGTCTTCTTATTTTTTATCGGATATGTCGTTGTCGATATACCACGTGTCCCGATAACTTCAACATGAGGGGGGGGTTCGACCTACCCCCTCCCCGATAACATTATTTTCCCATGTATGTATGTCATCGTTGTCGATATAACCCCCTCCCGGATAACTTCGACCGTGATAACTTATACCACGGGAGCACCCCCCCCCCCGGCCCTCTCGCTCGACCAAAACTCTCGAGGACACCCAAACCCTAGAAAAAACGATGTCGGTCTCCTACCCCCTCCCGCCGCGCCCCTACCCTTGAAGCATTGCCGGGGCCACCCCAAATCCGGAATAAGCTAGGTCTACGTTTGCCACTAATATATCCACATGTTGTCATGTTTGTGTAATAATTGCCATGTTGTAATATTTGCAGAAACAATGGAGCACAGACAAGACGAGGAAGCAGAACAGGTGTTGGGGGACATAATCTTAGCCGGAGGAGATTTCTTGTCGTATCTTAACGACAATGATGGTCTAGAAGAATAGGGTGAAGAAGAAGCAGGCTACGGTGATCAAAGAATGGAGGAGGAAAGACATGATTATGATGGCTTCGGTGACCCAATGCTGGTGCAAGAAGGAGCCCTGGTGACGGCTCCGGTGACCGAACAAAGTCCGGTCAGGTAAACTCTCATCTTTTGGTATGTACACATATTAATTAACTCTCATCTTTCTACTTTTTTCTAGCCCTCCGGATCGAGCAAAACTTCGGTAAAGAGACGAGTCCCGAAGAAAAAGTTGCGCTCGGATGAAAGGTCTGAGATCACAGCAGTCATGCGCGATGGCCAACCGATTGAATCCATCCGGACAAAGGAAGCATTTTTTGCTCAGTGCGGGGTTCTAGTTAGGGACAAGATCCCGATCAGCATCCAGCAATGGTATAAGCCTAAGAACGAAGACCCTGAGGTGTCTTATGTCAATGATATGCAGAAAGATGATCTTTGGACTGAGCTGAAGGCAAATTTCACCCTACCGCCAGAGGAGGATCCGGAGAAGCCAGTTAAAGAGCAATTAATAAACTCTCATGCTCTCAAGAAGATGGCATACCTATTTAGGAGGTGGAAGAATGAGCTGAAAATGTTTGTCGACAAAGAAGAGACACGAGAATTCATCGGCAGATATGAGAAGATCAGAGATCACTGGCCCGCATTTGTGGCCTACAAGACATCGGAAAAGAGTAAGAAGATGTCGGCGAAAAATAAGAAAAATGCTGCGAAGAAGAAGCTTTACCATCGCACGGGGTCAGGTGGCTAACTCAAAGCCCGGCCTAAGTGGGCCAAGGTTGAGAATGATCTACTTGATAAAGGGATCGAACCAGAGACAATGAACTGGCCAGACCGTTGCCGGACTTGGTTCTTCGGGGCTGGCGGAACCTTGGACCCTGTATCAGGGAAATGCATTTGGACGGACGAGCAAATGAACATACCAGTCAAGAAGCTAAAGCACTATATCGATGCATCGCAGCAAGGGACGTTCGTTCCAGACAAAGAGAACGACGAGCTCACAATGACCCTCGGGAATCCGGAGCACCCTGGATGGACACGAGGCACGCCAGGCTCTGTTCCATGGAAGGTTGGTTTTTTGGACGCAGACGGTTACAAATGCCAGGAGAGGAGGAAAAAAGTGGAGCACGCCCAAATTCAGATGCTGCACGAAAGGGTTCAAGCGCTAGAGGAACGAGAAGTAGCTCACAGCAAGCGACCTGCCGAAACTACCCCACCATCTCAGCGGAGAAGCAGTGTGGCTTCCACTGAGGTGCTTTAGCCGGAGCATTTCTTGACGGATCCTGCTAGCTACCCCGTGGATGCTATCATGGAGTCTCAACATTGCCACCTTATGACGCAATGACAAAACTTCAAAGTCAAGGCAGCTGTCGGCGCTGTTTGACCTACTGAACCCGGTGCAACTTTTCACTGTAGTTTGATTCCAGAAGGATATGCCAGGGTGACGGTGGATGATAAAACGGAGGGATTTTAGGACCTCCAGCTTGACTACCCTACCGGTGAAGGGGAGACTTGGCTGGGTTCTTGTCTATTGACTCCATGCCTATGGCGGAAGGAGCTCATCAAGCTTCTGAACTGGACACCTCCGCCTCCTCCTCCTCCTCCGGCGAGTCAGGGCACTCCGCCTCCTCCTCCAGCGAGTGATCAGGGCACTCAGCCTCCTTCTCCGGCGCGTGGCAGCACTCTGCCTCCTTCTCTACCTGCGCCGGCGCGCCCGAGCAGCCAGCCTCCTCCTTCTCCGCCTCATCAGCAAGGGCGGAAGAGACCCGCCGCCGCTCCGGCTGCTCCGGTGCGTCATAGTCCTTCTACTCCGCCTCGTAAGCAAGGAAAGAAGACAGCAGCAGCCGCTCCGTCTGCTCTGCTGGCGTCTAGTAGTACAGCCAGAGGCGGGAGGCAATACAGATTCGGTCCTTCTCTGAAGACTCTAGAGAAGTTACCATACGAAAGGACCCTAGAGGAGAACGCCAAGATCGCCCGAGACGAAGTGAGGAACTTCTTTGAAGGGGTGAAAGCAAAGAAACATCCACCCCCGGAGGAGAAGGTAGATCCGGTGAAAGCGAAGCGCACTCTGGCTGCCCTGAAAAAACTAGCAAAGTCTCTGCCAAAAGGCAACTATGACCGCATTATTGCAAAGTCATTTGTCGAAGCGGAGCGGACGGGAAGTACTGTCAGTGATCAAAGGTTAAAAGAACGACGAGCTGGGGAAAAAATTCCCCAGCTCGGCGAACAAGAGAACCAATCGTGCCCCCCGCTCAAGGTGCCTACTAATGATCTGAGGATGGTGCCCGGTTATAGCAATCTTGGAGATTACCTGCCCGACGATGTACATTATGAGTTCTTGGAGGTGGAGGAACACAAATACAAGTACGGGAAGCCTCTCGTCAAAGATGAAAGATCTCTAACAACGATGATGCGAAGATTCCATGGTTGGTACATGAAAACCTGCAGAGAGTCTGGGGGAGGAATACTTTGACGCTGAGAGTTAGAGAGGAGCATGACCTCGTTGGAATTGAACTGTTGAATGTTCCATTTGAGGAGTTCTTCTAGTTTTTCAATCAAAAGGCCCTCGATAAAGCAACGGTCACTTGCTACTATCTGTAAGTAGTACTACTTCTGTCATTAAGTCTCTCTATATAGGTCAGCTCTTTCATTGCATCTATTTATAATTATCCTCACTATATTATGTAGATTGAAGATCGCCGAATTGAAGAAAAGACAAATCGGTGCTATTGGGTTCATTAACACAAATCTCATAGATGCAACTAAGGTTAAATATCATGCTGAAGATACCGAGGCCAACTTGCTACGATCGTTGGTAATAAATGAAAACAAAGATATAATACTCTTTCCTTACAACTTCAAGTGAGTGTTACTGTCTTGTGCATATTCAGTTTCCCTTATTAGTCCAGGTTATAGTAATGTAATTGATGAGTTATGCATGCGTGCACAGTTTCCACTATATTCTCCTAGAGATTAAGCTTGAGCAGGGACTAGTAACCGTCTTAGACTCGAGACGAAAAGATCCCCAGGACTATGCGGACATGACTCAAATGCTCGAGAAGTAAGTTAAATCGATCATTATCCACCATATCAGCAACTTTGTTCATTTCCTGATATATCAAGTAATTGTTTTCTTTGTCCGGCAGGGTTTGGAGAAAATTCACCAGAAAAGCTCCGGGACTGCCGAAGGAGCTGCAATTTAGACACCCGAAAGTAAGTACTATAGTAGCATGTTCCGCGCATCTACTAGTCATTCAAGCACTAGTTTCATCAATACGATTTGACATTCTTGCTTATCAGTTTGATTGACCTCTATTTCTTGTAAACTGGTTGTGGCAGGAACAAGGGAATGATTTCTGTGGATACTACGTTTGCGAGTCCATCCGCCACACGACCTGTGAGCGGGGCTACACTGACGAACAATATGAAGTGCGTAAGCAATAATATTCACAATTTTATTTTATTACCATCATTTGTGTTGAGTTTCATTTATTCATATATATATATATGTATTGACCCCCTTGTTCAAATTAGATGTTTCGGATGAGGGATGAACTCCTAGCACTAGATCGTATGCGATCAATTCAAGAGGAATTGGCGGCATTCTTCCTTGACCACGTGATCGCTGAAGACGGAGAATACTATGTGGACCCTGTGTTCATATATAGTTAGGAGATTATATTGTAAGAGATAATTATTGTATATATGTAGCCGGTAGTGTTGGATAGATATACGAGAACTTATTGTTCGACCAATCTCTCAGAGAAGGATAGGTGGTCGATATCACTTCTCTCTGTATGCATATGTTCATGACGATCTTCTGTTTCCTTTATTTGCTTACTAGCTAGCGTGTCTAGTCCTCTCTCTATATATATATATATGTATATATAGCATCGTCCAAGCACGAACATAAGAGAGGACACTTCTCTCTGTTAATTAGCTAGCTAACACAATATATGAAACACCTAAATTAAACCCCCAACCCCCCCCCCCTTTCAAAAAAAAACAAAAACCCCAGCCCCTGATATGCTGACGTTTGGATGCCTATTGGTCCCGGTTGGTGCCACCAACTAGGACCAAAGGCCCTCCTGCCTGGGCTCGGCGCACCGGCCACGTGGAGGCCCATCTCTCCTGGTTCGTGTAAGAACCGGGACAAAGGGTTAGGGCATTAGTAATGACCCTTTAGTCCCGGTTCACAAACTGGGACAAAACGCCCTTATCAAGCGGGACGAATGGGGGTTTTTCTACTAGTGTCGTCAAAGGGCGAGTGCTGAAAGATATCCGCGGAGGTAAACTCCATGATCAGTGCCCAGTCGGATTCGATAGGAACAGACGCAGGCGGCTCGGAGCCCGTGGCCGGGGACGAATCCAAGTGTTCGGCAACGCGGGTCTCGTAGGAGGTGAAGTCAGTATTCGGCTCTATAGCCACTGAGTGTGCGGCCTCCGAGGCGGGGTCCATCTGCATGTCCTCGAATGATGCAATCTGCTCTGATTTGAGGGCCGGAGTAGTCATAGGTGTGATCTCCCGATCACTGTCCGAGGGCCGAGCTAAATCGTTCTCATCGTGACTGCGCGGCACACCTGACATGGGCTCGCATCCGTCAAAAATCAAGTCTTCACAGATGTCGGTAGTATAGTTCAAGTTTCCAAACCTGACCTGATGACCATGGGCGTAGCTCTCGATCCGCTCCAGATAGCCAAGCGAGTTGGCCCGCAATACGAAGCCGCCGAATACGAAGATCTGTCCGGGGAGGAAAACCTCACCCTGGATCGCATCGTTGCCGATGATCAAAGGAGCCATCAAGCCTTACAGTGACGGCATAGTGGAACTCTCAATGAAAGCACCAATGTCGGTGTCAAAACCGACGGATCTTGGGTAGGGGGTCCCGAACTGTGCGTCTAAGGCGGATGGTAACAAGAGGCGGGGGACACGATGTTTACCCAGGTTCGGGCCCTCTCGATGGAGGTAATACCCTACTTCCTGCTTGATTGATCTTGATGATATGAGTATTACAAGAGTTGATCTACCACGAGAAGTAGCCTATGGTATGATTGTTGTTGTCCTACGGACTAAACCCTCTGGTTTATATAGACACCGGAGGGGGCTAGAGTTACACAGAGTCGGTTACAAGGGAGGAGATCTACATATCCGTATTGCCAAGCTTGCCTTCCACGCCAAGGAGAGTCCCATCCGGACACGAGACGAAGTCTTCAATCTTGTATCTTCATAGCCCAACAGTCCGGCTGTCCGAGGACCCCCTAATCCACGACTCCCTCAGTCATTGGTATAACCTATTTTCCAGGATCACAAAACCCAAAGCTGATGATTATTTCAAATCCATCAATTTCAAGGTGGTGTACCATACCAACGAGTCTTTTATTTTGACAAATCAAGAAACATAGATATTTTTCTTGGAAGACACATTTACACATAGCGATGACTGGAGAGTATTGGAAAGGTTTGAGCAGAGGAATTCGTTTAATGAAGTTGCACATCAAGATGATGCTTACACTGCTCCTGATGTACAAGATTCCACAGATGTTCCTAATATCTTTGAGAACCATCACGTCAATGACGCTAGCGAAATGATTGCATGTCGTGCTATGGATATACAAGAGTTGATCAATAAGAAGCCAATGTTCGAGGACATTGAGAATGAAGAAGAAGATGACACTCTGGGGAATTACGATTCAGACTAATACACATGGCGAAGATGTTGACTTTGCTGCTGCGAATGATGACTAGATTGCTTTTGTCGTATTTGCCTGTCAGAAGACATTTTTTATCTACTATGTGAAATTGTGTTTTCTATGACAACTGAAACCTGATGAACGTGTTGTTTAGTATTTTGCTATGAGAACATCACTTGTTATGTATGTTCATTTGTGTTTGGTAATTGTATGATGACTAAAACATGATGACATTGTTGTTTAGTTGTACTCATATTTGGCTACGAAACTTGAATTTGATGACATAGTTTGTTGTTGGACTGCAATTTGCTCGACGTCTTTGAATGGGAATAAAGCTAACCCGATAGGGCCTCTGCAAATTTATTTATTTATTACCAAAAGGGCCTCTGCTATTTATTTATTTATTTATTTATGAGGAAAAGGGAATACCCCCCGATTTCCGTTAATAGAAATCATTAGATGTTCACAACACTATGCCCAGCCTGCTACATAGGTTTCATTCATTACTTGTTTCAGCAAAGTGCTCAAGTCATAGCCACTGAATATCTTCACAAGCTCTTTCATCTCCTCGTTGCTGTCAAGGCCGTTCGGCAGCCGTTGCTTGGCCATGGTCAGAGGAACTGCATATTTAACCTTCTGCTCTACATCTTCTTCTTCTGCCATTCCTTCAGTTACTTGTCCAACACCCCAACCTGCTGGTATTGGGATTCTTCGGCTAACCAAATAATCAGCATAGTTGCATTCCCCCACATCAGCAACTTCCCAGAAATACAAATCACACGAATCTTCCCTTTTCTGCACGAATTAAATTAGAAGATCATCAACCAAACTATTAAAAAAATCAGCAACTAAAAGTAGCAGAACAACACTTAAACATATTATTACCCCATGATTCAGGCATTTGTACAAGACTCGGCCAGGGTCGACGATTGTGGTTGAAATGCAATGGATGACTCTGCGTGATTTGCAGCAGTGGCATCACACCAACAGCAACAGGTTGTGATGAGCAACCGGCTGCGGTGCGTGTGCCGGCGGGGGTGTGATGAAACCCACAGGCGATGGTACGGGTGGTGACTTGGCGCATATCTGGTTGTTGCCCGCTGAAGAGCAGGTGGACGAGCAGCTAGCGGACATGGTTGCTGCGGCCAGAGCTTTTGATGCTAGGCAGAGTAGTATAGGACCATATATAGTCATAGTCTAGGTTTGGATTCGAACCAGCTTGTCGGAGTAATGGGCCATGGGTAGGCTAACCTGAAGCACAGAACCTTTCAAGACATCGTGGCTGACTGCGCCCCTCAAGAAGCCATGATGAAGAGCCGTCTTCTGGAGGCCGGCTGGAGGAACAGCCGGCTGCCCATAAACGGCCGAGTCCTGGAGGCGAGGCCAAGACAAGCCGACTCCTACCCGGCGGCTTCTAGAGAAGCCGGCCCCGAGGAGTCGGCCTGCAGCGCTAGTGAAGCCCGTGCCCTCGTCAAGGGGGATGGGGCAGGGAATGGCTACAGTGTAGCCCATCCCCTCCCCTTTCTAGGGGCTGGCGTAGACACAGTGCACTGTACCAGCGGAGATCTCCGACCGGCGCGGCACTATTGCCATGCCATCCCTGACATCATCACCAGCAGGCGGAGTCCTGCTCCCACGACGGCCTGTCGGTACGGCCCTAGGACGACGGGCCCCACCAGTCAGGGAGAGTCTAGAAGACGGCAAGATCTCTACCAGTCGGACCCGAGGGAGGTCGGCCCCTAGGAGTCGGCCCGCCCCTTCCTCGGGACTTACGCGCCATTAACCAGACGAGACACGAAGTGGCTACAGTAATCGCCCGCCAGGCGGCGGAGCTGTAGCCACGACCCCGTGACCAAGTCTGCGTCATTAGAGACACGGCTAAAGTGATCAGCAGCCGGCAAGACTCGCAAGCGGCGGGAGCGGCCTGTCGGCTCCATACCAGACCAGTCGGCAAGGCCCACCAGTCGGTGGGCCCCAGCAGCCAGCGGAGAAGTTTGAGGCCGGAGACGCAGACAGCCGGGTCCTACACCCTGCAAGATTACCATTGTACCCCTGGGGGTAGGCCTATTTAAACCCCCCAGGGCACCCATGCAAAGGGTTCCCAACCTGTGAGAACTAGACCAGATCATAGAGGAAGGAGAGAGCTAGCCTTGCCTTCTCCTACCTCTAGCATATAGCTCGAGGAGCACCTTTGTATTCACTTGTGCCTTAGTGATCATGCGATGACCCCGTAGAGCAGGACTAGGGGTGTTATCTCCTAGGAGAGCCCCGAACCTGGGTAAAGTACGCTGGCGTTCGTGTCTACGCCTCATCCCGCTTCCGGGCACCGACGACGTTCTACTCGCTCCCACCATGATAAGCCATCCATTGGCATATGTCTCAACCAACCCCCGACATTTGGCACCCACCATGGGGCGAGGTGCACCGTCGTCCGGAGACCTATTTTGGACGGGAACCCTTTTCGTCCCTGGCGAGCGCAGCCTGCCTGGCACGCCAGATGGAGTCTGCGCCGATGCACTGCATGGCGTGGAGGTTGCCTGCACGGCAAGTTGCCTCGCTGATCTCATTGGCGAGGTCCACCTCTCCGACAAGCCCGCATAAGACGCGGGCACAGATGGCCCCGAGAGCCACCTCGCGGGTCTCCTCGATCAAATCCACGTCACCAGCGAGCCAGCCGTGGACCTGGAGTCTGTAGGCTCCACCGACCCGATGTTGGTCAACTCCGACACTGCGTCGCTTGACGCGTTCCCCACCAACGTGGTGGTCTACGACGAGCTGCTCCCTTGCCCGGAGAGCGGCGGGAGCACCGTCATGGAGGTGCTTGTCATCGGTCACGGCGAGCACTCCGGTGGAGGCGCTCGCGACCCGCTCGACGCGGCATTGCAAGACCTGACGGAGCCCATCCCAGAAGATGCCGATGCCGAGATGCTGGAAGCACGCCGCATCCAGCTCGTCAAGGACGCCAAGAGGCTAGCCATCATGAGACGCCTGTCGGAAGCCTACCAAAGCAAAATGGACCGTGCTATGGGTGGCACGCCGGCTCCTGCTTGGCCCAGCCGTCTTGGCACGGTTCAGCAGCGCGGCGTGGCCATCACCAACCTGTTCGGGGAAGATCGCCCCGTCTATGCCACGCCTACGGAAAATATCCGGGCTGCCCAGGCAGCATCAGAAGAGCTGGACAAGTTCAAGGGAGAAGAACGTTGCCAGATGGCGGAGCGCGTCCAGCGGCTCCTCGACGCGGCTGCTGAGCAGCACGAGGCCAGCTGCCATACTGAGGTGCCGCAACGGCAAAACGATGACCTGCCTCCCCGCTCAGATCAAGGCGCGACATCTCGGACGCCGACTGGTGGCGTCCGCGGAAGAAGAGACAAGGAGCCGGCTGCCAGCCGCAGTCGGACTCGTGTCACCATAGAGCGCGACCAAGACAGCCACCCAAGAGCTGTGGAACGACAGGATGACTGTCCGCCTCGTCCCCCTCGCAGGGAAAGGAGCGTCTCCCCGCCGCCTATTGATCACCCGACACTCGGCGACCGCCTTGGCCGCCAAGAGGGAGTCGGAGAGAATGATGCCCTCCACCGGATCGACCGTCTCCATCGGTCCCTGGCGCTAGAAGAAGAAGATGAGTAGGGATCCGCCTTGTTTCGGCCCCCGCATTCGAGACGAGCCCTTCCCCTAAGGGTTCATGCTCCCAGGAGACACGCCCAAGTACACCGGCTCCGTGAAGACGGAGGACTGGCTGGTCGACTACTCCATGGCTGTCAGCATAGCAAACAGCAATGAGCGCGTTGCTGTGAAATACGTTCCGCTCATGCTCCAAGGCACAGCCCGGACATGGCTGAACAGTCTGAAGCCCCACATTATCAACAGCTGGGTTGACTTCACCGACGCCTTCGTCCGCAACTTCACCAGCACGTACAAGCGGCCGCCCAAGCCTCGCCAGCTTTCCTTGTGCGTGCAAGGCCCCAACGATTTGACTCGCGACTACCTAACGCGCTGGGCCGAGCTCCGCAACTCTTGCGAAGGCGTGCACCAGGTGCAGGCCATCGAGTACTTCAGCGTCAGGTGCCGAGAAGGCACCCTCCTCAAGCACCGACTCCTCTGTGACGAGCCGGCGACCCTCGACGAGCTGCTGATCATAGCAGACAAATAAGCCACGGCCGACTCCTCCATGAAGGCAGAGATCCAAGTTGATGAGTCTAGCAAAGTGGCCCCACAGGCTCCTCGAACCCCGGCTGGCGACACCAGTCGGCGTCAACAGCCGAATGACCACGAGCGCAAGGCCACGCAGCCGGCTTCCACTAGCCGTCAGGTGGTGACAGTCGAAGACCAGCAGGTAGAAGGGCAGCCTCCGTCCAAAGGCTAGAAGGGCGGCAAGCCCAATTGGTTGCCGGCTTTCTCATATGAATAGACTCTGGATCCACCCTGCAAATTCCATAATGGAGCGAAGCCGTCCAACCACACCTGAGAAGTGCCACTGGCTCACCAGGATCGCGAAGGGAGACGACCTCTTGCCTCGCCTGCCTGCTGGGCAGCCGCCTCCTCCTCCGCCCCAGCAGCCGGCGGTTAGACCAGTCGGAACCATACAAGGCGATTACCCACAAGAGCATGGAGCCTATGTCGTGTTCACCAGCGTGGCCGATAACCGATGCAGCAGGCGGCGGCAGCAACAAGAAGTGAATACGGTAGCATCAGAGACCCCAGAGTTCATGTGTTGGTCCGAGAAGCCCACCAACTGGAGCAGAGCTGACCACCCAGAAGTGATGCCCAACTCCGGATCCTATGCCCTGGTTTTGGATGCCACCTTTGCCACAGATAGGCGAGCTGCTCGCTTCTCTCGAGTTCTGATAGATGGCGGCAGCAGCATCAACATCCTGTACAAGGAAACCATGGAGAAGTTAGGAATCAAACAAAGGCAGCTTCAGTCCATCCGGACCGTATTCCATGGCATAGTTCCTGGCCTTTCCTGCTCACCAATCGGCAAGATCCAGATAGACGTCCTCTTTGGAGACAAGGATCACTTTCGCCGGGAGCCAGTCTAGTTTGAGGTGGTGGACCTTGAGAGCCCATACCGTGCACTACTTGGCCGGCCTGCTCTGGCCAAGTTCATGGCGGTCCCCCACTATGCCTACGTCAATATGAAGATGCCGAGTTCCAAGTGAATTCTAACCATAGCCGGCGACTACAAGAAATCATACACCTGCACAGCTGAGAGCAATCAGTTGGCCGAGTCCCTCGTGATCGCAGCTGAGAAGCGGCTCTTTGATCGGGTTGTGGCGATGGCAGTCAAGCAGCTAGAGATGTCGCCCGATCCCAAGGAGTTGGAAGCTGAGGGCTTGTTCAAGCCGGCTAAAGAAACAAAGAAGATACCCTTGGACCCGGAGCACCCGGAGAGGTATGCTATTGTAGGTGCAAACCTTGACAGCAAATAGGAAGGCGAGCTCGTCGATTTCCTCTGTGAGAATCGGGACATCTCTGCATGGTCCCCCAAGGACATGCTGGGTGTTCTGACGGATTTCACTGAGCACAAGTTACATGTCTGGTATGATGCCAAGCCAGTCAGGCAGCCCTTGCGCCGCCTGTCAGAAGAGAAGAGAAGAGTCGTTGGAGAAGAGATAGCCCGGCTGCTGGCAGCCGGCTTCATCATGGAAGTGTTCTTTCCAGAGTGGCTGGCCAACCCAGTCCTTGTGCTGAAGAAAAACAAGCAGTGGCGTATGTGTATTGACTACACCAGCCTCAACAAAGCATGCCCCAAGGAACCATTCGCTTTGCCGAGAATCGACCAAGTGATAGACTCCACAGCCGGATGCGAGCTATTGAGTTTCTTGGATGCATATTCAGGATATCACTAGATCAAGCTGAACCCGGATGACAGACCGCCTTCATCACACCATTTGGAGCCTTCTGCTACTTGACTATGCCGTTCGGCTTGAGGAATGTCGGTGCCACGTTTCAACGTTGCATGCAGAAGTGCCTCCTCAAGCAACTCGGCAGAAACGCAGATGTTTACGTGGACGATGTGGTGGTGAAGACGGAGAAGCGTGGAACGCTGCTAGAGGACCTCAAGGAGACCTTTGAGAACTTGCGCCGATTTCAAATCAAGCTCAACCCAGAGAAATGCGTCTTCAGAGTACCAGCCGGCCAGCTTCTTGGATTCTTTGTCTCAGAATGCGTCATAGAGTGCAACCCTGTGAAGATCAAGGCCATCGAGAGGATGGAAGTACCCACGCGACTACTGGATGTGCAGAAGTTCACTGGCTGTTTGGCGTCCATCAGCCGTTTCATCAGTCGGCTGGGAGAGAAGGCCCTTCCCCTGTATCAGCTCATGAAGAAGACCACTTTTTTGAGTAGAACGGTATATTATTTGAGCGAAGTGCTGTCGACCTCCAAGCAAAACTACCCCCACTACCAGAAGATGTGCTACGACATGAACTTTGCCACCAAGAAATTGAAGCCGTATTTTCATGAGCACCCAATCACTGTGGTTTGCACGGCTCCACTGGCCAAGATCATTGGAAGCCAAGATGCTTCGGGCCGAGTGGCCAAATGGGCCATAGATTTGGCCCCCTACACCATCTACTACCAGCCGCGCACCTCCATCAAGTCACAAGCGCTGGCTGACTTCCTCGTCGACTAGGCCGAGACCCAGTACCTGCCGCGAGCGCCCGACTCCACCCATTGGTGGATGCATTTTGATGGTTCCAAGATGTGTACCGGTTTGGGAGCCGGCATCGTCCTCACCTCTCCCAAAGGCGACAAACTCAAATATGTGCTGCAAATCCATTTTGCTGCCTCCAACAACGTCGCCGAATATGAGGCACTCATTCACGGGCTCCAGCTTGCCAAAGAGCTCGGCATTCGCCGGATCCTATGCTATGGTGACTCTGACTTGGTGGTCCAACAGTCATTAGGAGACTGGGACACCAAAGATGCAAACATGGCAAGCTACCACTTCCTCGTACAACAACTTACTGGATATTTGAAGTGTGTGAGATTCTCCATGTGCCAAGAAACGACAATGAGCAAGCAAATGCCTTGGCACGAATTGGCTCCACCCGTCAAGCAATACAGACCGGCGTTGCCCTTCAATGCCTCATCAAGCCGTCTGTCAAGCCATCGCTAGAATCAGATTCTATCTTCGTGCCGGCTCCTCCTGAAGCAGTCGGATCCGACTTAAGAGCTCCAGCGGCCGGCACAAGAATTCTGGCAGGCGGCCTGGGGGCCACGACAGTCGCACCCCGCCCGAGTACTTCAGAACCCGACCCGGGGACGGCAGCGGCCAGCCCAGAGATTTCCGAACCCGGCCCGGGGACTGCACCAATCGGCCTGGGGACTTCATCGACCCAGCAAGCGGCTGCCGACTCCAACCTGCCTCCTCCAGGCCCAACCGCCCTCATCCAAGTTGCAGTCCTGACAGTCGAAGACATCACAACACCTTCGTGGGCCCAGCCCATCCTCAATTTCCTGGTGAACAAAGAGCTGCCGACTAATGAGATCTCGGCCCGGCAAGTACAATGCCGGGTAGCAGCATACACCATAGTCAACAGAGAGCTGGTAAGGCGCATTGTCACTGGTGTCTACCAGCGCTGCGTGGAGCCGGAGCAAGGACAAGCAATTCTCAAAGACATTCATCAAGTTGAATTTGTCCACCATACGGCTTCAAGAGCACTTGTCGCCAAAGGTTTCCGCCACGGTTTTTTCTGGCCGACTGCTCTAGAAGATGCCAGGGACTTGGTCCAAAAATGCAAAGGGTGCCAGAAGTTCCATTCCAAGCCACGTCAGCCGGCTTCTGCACTCAAGACTATTCCCATTGCCTGGCCCATTGCTATTTGGGGCCTGGACATGGCGAGACCATTCAAGATGGCACGAGGCGGCATGACTCACTTGCTTGTCGTAGTGGACAAGTTCACTAAGTGGATAGAAGCCAAATCAATCAAGAAGCTGAACGATCCGACTGCTGTGACTTTCATCTCCGACATCACAATCTGGTACGGCATACCACACAACATCATCACCGACAATGGGACAAACTTTGCTAAGGGCGCCTTGGCCCGTTTCTGCGCGACGCAGGGCATCCGACTGGACTTAGCGTCCGTTGCCCATCCGTAGTCAAACGGCCAGGTGGAGCGAGCAAATGGCCTCATCTTGTCCGACATCAGGCCTCGACTGGTCGAGCCTCTGGAGCGTTCGGCCGGCTGCTGGCTCGATGAGCTGGCAGCCGTCCTCTGGAGCCTGCACACAACTCCAAATAAGTCAACCGGCTTCACGCCTTTCTTCCTCGTCTACGGTGCCGAAGCCGTCATCCCAACGGACATAGAATTCGACTCCCCTCGAGTCACCATGTACACCAAAGAGGAGGCAGAAGAAGCACGTCAAGATGGCGTCGATCTGCTGGAAGAGGGCTGGCTGTTGGCACTCAGCTGTTCTAGCATCTAGCAGCAGAGTCTGCACCGATACTACAACTGGAAGGTCAAGCCGAGATCTTTCCAAGAAGGAGACCTTGTGCTTCGGCTGATCCAGCGAACAGCCGGCCAGCACAAACTCTCACCACCTTGGGAAGGCCCCTTCATCATCAGCAAAGTGTTGGGCAGTGACTCCTACTATCTGATCGACGCTCACAAGCCTCGAGCGCGCAAGAGGGACGACTCCGACAAGGAGACGGAGCGGCCATGCAATGTAAATCTCCTGCAAAGATTTTTACAGTTAAATGCAGTTTGTACCATGCTACCTTTTTAATTAAAGTACGAAGACTCTGGGTCCCCCGAGAAGAGCTCGGGGACTACCCTTCTTTATCTATATGATAAGAATTATGCCTATGAGTATGTTATTTTTTCATTATGCCGCTTGGCACCGGGTTCGACTAGTCGGCCCGGGGACTTGCCGCCTGGAACTATGAAATGCTTCCTGCAGCCGGACAAGTAATGTGTGGCACTAAAGCCGTCTCCTGCCAGCAGCCGCAGCTCGCAGAGCGACTGTCTGGTGGGCAGGAACAAGGTAGAAAGGGTGCCCACACGAAAAATGGCTAAGTACTCAAAGCATGTGCATAGTTTAAGCCAGCTTCCACCCTTTTATGACCGACTGTTGAGCAGCCGGCCCGTCGTTTTCTACTCAAGTTGCTAAAGAACTCTAAGCGGCTAAGTACATGCCTTCCCAAAAGTAGCTAAGTACTTGACCCAGCAATAGTCCGCAGAGCGGCTGTTTGGCTGGCAAGACGGCAACCAAGGGAAGGCGGCAAAGGAAAAAGCCAAAGAGCAGTAAGCAAGAAAAGATAGAACTCGGAAAAATATTTACATAGCAAAGGCCCTTGGCCGATCTTCAACAAAGTTCAAGATACACCCCGCGGGTGGAACTGTGCAAAATTAACAAGTTCACCGAGACTGATAGATAGGCAAAGTAAAAGATAAAGTGGCGGCCTTGGAAGCAGCAGAAGGGTTTGAAGGATCGGAGGAGTTGGCGGTGCCAGTTGCCGGAGCGGCCAGCTGGTCGGTCTCTGCCTGATCGCCTCCGGCGGCAGCTGGCTCGGTTGGGCGTGGCTCGTTGCTGGAGGCATGGTCGAGTTGAGGCCGGCCGTCCGCTCCGACCTCCGGCGACTCCTCTTTGTCTCCCTCTTCCGCTTTGCCTTCTTCCTCGCCGCTGGAGTCGATCACCTCCGCCGAGTCCTCGCCGTCTTCCGGGTTTAGCCTGAACCATTCCGGCAGCGCCTCAGCGCCATTCTCAGCCTGCTCCGGGATGAAAATGCCGGTGTCGGTGTACTCGGCGATCGACGCCGCGCGCTTGACGAAATCATCTTCCACGACTGCCAACTCCTCCTGAGCTTCCAGCCGGAACATGGCTAGCTGGGCTAGACTCAGCCCTGGGTACCACGCCTTGACAAACTCCAAGGCATGGCGCGCCCTAGCCCGGGCGGAAGAGCCCTTCCAAGCCTCAAGACGGCCGGCCGCTACCTCCAGCCAGTTGGCAGTCCGACTGGGAGTGCACGGTGCCGGCATGTCCGGCCATAGGGCGGCGATCGCCTGAGCGCCGACACGTTGAAGCCGGCACAGCATCCGGTGGGCTGGCCGAAGCCAGGCCTCGATGCTCAAGATCTGCTCATTAAGGGTTCGGGGGGCATCGGCAGCGATCTTCGCGCCGTCCGCCCTCCGCCCTTCACGATCAGCTTCGATGGTCTGGTTGGCGGCGTCCGAGTGGTCAGGGAACAAGTCTGCCAAGACAGAAAGCAAAGATCAAAATTAAAGACTAGAAGCCGGCTCGACCAAGAGCCGGCAGCTCAAAGAAGGAAAATGACGGAGGCTCACCATCGACTATGTCCTCCATCTCATGGAAGCCAGAAGTCAGCATCGCCTCCTTGTCATTCTAGGAGGAGCGTTCGCACGCGAACTCAGCAAGGAGGGCGGTCTCTTTGTCCTCCGCCTCCTTCTGGGCCTTCTTGAGGAGCTCCTTATGTTCCGCTAGTTGCGCGACCGGCACGCTCTTCAGCCAGCTTGTCGCACTCCTCCTCCTTAGCGCGCACCGTGGTGTTAGCCTCGCCCAGCTGCTGCTGCAAGGTGGCGTTGGCCTCTGCAGAAGAAAGAAGAAAACAAGGTGTTAGTCACCGGGGAGATCCGGCCCGACTGCTCAGTAGTCGGCCCAAATCTCGAGGACTACAGCCCGCAGGTGCGCCAGCGCGCCCCCTCAAAAAAAGGAGCCATCAACAGAAAGAAGAATAGTGGTCGGGGAGATCCGGCCCGACTGCTCAGCAGTCGGCCCGAATCTTGGGGACAACAGCCCGCGGGTGCGTCAACGCGCCCCCGCAGAAAAAGAAGAGGACTTACTCCAGCTTTCCGACAAGTCGGCGGTCCGCTGAGCCAGCTCCTAGACGTTGGAGTTGAAGGCGGTCACGCGGAGATTGTGGTAATCCCGTGACAAAAATTTCAGATAAGTTTTAGTGCTTGGAACTCGCCGATTAGAGTTCCGAGCCGCCTGCTCAGCAGCCGGCACGAAACTCGGGGACTACACCCAGTGGGTGCGCTAGCGCCCCCCACTGAGAAGCACAAGAAACAGAAGAAAAGAAGAAGGAAACGCACCTGGACGGCCTCTCGCGATGCCAGATGCGCCTTGTTGCAGTTCCTGATGGCCTCCCCCTCGGCTCGGATCTTGGCTTGGACGTCCAAAAGTGCCCGGTTCAACGGGCCCGTCCCGCCTCCCCGCACTAGGCCGGCACGCCTGTGACGTGGGTGCCGAGCTTGGAGTAGAAGAACTCCCCCTAGAGCTCGATGGTGGGGAGGACGCCAAGGAAGCCTTCGCACAAGGTGACGAAGGAAGACAGCAGCACCATTGTGTTTGGGGTGAGGTGGTGTGGTTGGAGTCCGTAGAATTTGAGGAAGGGCCGAAAGAAGCCGCTCGCCGGCAAGCCAAGGCCACACAGGCAGTGCAAGCGGAAGACGACCCGCTCGCCCTCCTCCGGCGTCAGCGAGATTTGCCTCCTCGGTGCAAGGCGGACCCGCACGAAGTCCTTGCCGGGCAGCCGACGCATCTTGCGGAGGAAATCGACGTGGTTGTCGTGGACTTCAGAGTCGTCCCATGCTCCGGAGCGCACCGCGGGGGGCGTGACGGTGGAAGAGGAGCTCATCGGGAACGAATCACCGCGACGCTCAGTGTAGCTTGGGGCGCAGCGGCGAGTGGAAGAAGAAAGAGGAAGCAGTGAGGAGGAGGGGCACGCGTGCTCTGCCTTCCCCTCCTCCACCTACTTATAGCTAGGCCCATGGGCTGCGAAGCCGAGGGGGCGGTCGTGGGATTTACTGTGCCCACTACCCCATGCCCCCACGTTTATCGCGCAAGTTACTACGCGCAAAACTCTGCGGGAACCTCAACCGCCCACCTCGGCCGCAGCGGATCCGCTCACGTGCCGAGGCGTGGTAGTGGCGGGCCCTGTGGGTAGGTGTGTCTCGTCACGCGCGTGGGTGGGCAAATTGGCCCGGCCGCTCGCCGCCACGTGACAGGCCCAAAACTGGCGGCGGCCTCGAAGCTTAGCTAGCACGCCACTTGGATCCCGCCGAGGCGTTCGAAAATTTTGGATAAGTCAGATTGGGCGAGTCCGACTCCTACCAGTCGGCCTGGCAGAAGAAGGACGAGGCTCTACCTCAAACACTGCGAGAAGGAAACTATTGACGCTCCTCGACCAATCACCCACGGCGCCTCATCAGCTTCGGGGACTACTGTCGGAGTAATGGGCCACGGGTAGGCTAACCCAAAGCCGAGAACCTTTCAAGACATTGGGGCTGATTG
The DNA here is from genome assembly GCF_018294505.1 of Triticum aestivum. Classification (NCBI taxonomy): domain Eukaryota; kingdom Viridiplantae; phylum Streptophyta; class Magnoliopsida; order Poales; family Poaceae; genus Triticum; species Triticum aestivum. The sequence goes on from NC_057800.1 coordinate 111,771,660, forward strand.
CGCCCCTCAAGACGCCAAGATGAAGAGTCGTCTTCTGGAGGCCTGCTGGAGGAACTGCCGGCTGCCCATAAACGGCCGAGTCCTGGAGGCGAGACCAAGACAAGCCGACTCCTAATCGGCGGCTTCTAGAGAAGCCGGCCCCGCGGAGTCGGCCTGCGGCGCCAGTGAAGCCCGTGCCCTCATCCAGGGGGACGGGACATGGAATGGCTACAGTCTAGCCCATCCCCTCCCCTTTCCAGGGGCTGGCGTGGACACAGTGCGATGTACCAGCAGAGATCTCCGACCGGCGCGGCACTGTTGCCATGCCATCCCTGACATCATCACCAGCAGGAGGAGTCCTGCTCCCACGACAGCCTGTCGGTACGGCCCCAGGATGACGGGCCCCACCAGTCAGCGAGAGTCTGGAAGACGGCAAGAGCTCTACCAGTCGGACCCGAGGGAGGTCGGCCCCTAGGAGTCGGCCCGCCCCTTCCTCGGGACCTACGCGCCATTAACCAGACGAGACACGGAGTGGCTACAGTAATCGCCCACCAGGCGGCGGAGCTGTAGCCACAACCCCCTGACCAAGCCTGCGTCATTAGAGGCACGGCTACAGTGATCAGCAGCTGGCAAGACCTGCAAGCGGTGGGAGCGGCCTGTCACCTCTGTACCAGACCAGTCTACGGGCCCCAGCAGCCAGCGGAGAAGTCGGAGGCCGGAGACGCATATAGTCGGGTCCTACACCCTGCAAGATTACCAATGTACCCCTGGGGGGTAGGCCTATATAAACCCCCCAGGGCACCCATGCAAAGGGTTCCCAACTTGTGAGAACTAGATCAGATCATAGAGGAAGGAGAGAGCTAGCCTTGCCTTCTCCTACCTCTAGCATACAGCTCGAGGAGCACCTTTGTATTCACTTGTGCCTTAGTGATCATGCGGAGACCCCGCAGAGCAGGACTAGGGGTGTTATCTCGTAGGAGAGCCCCGAACCTGGGTAAAGTACGCCGGCGTTCGTGTCTACGACTCTACGCCTCATCCCGCTTCTGGGCACTAGCGACGTTCTACTCGCTCCCACCATGATAAGCCATCCATTGGCATATGTCACACCCAACCCCCGACATAGCTATAGGAGCATGTCTCTCTTTTTCAAAAATTCAGCAACGTCTCTTTACTAGTACACTAGCTTGTTCTGTACGCCATCTCAAGTCTTTGATTTTCTTTCTTTTTTTTTGCGAGGAAGGAAGGAGGAGAAAATTGAGAGTTCCCAGGACTAGAACCCAAGACCTCTTGGTTGAAAACCAAGGGTGCTAGTCACTTAGGTGGCGAATGTTCCCTCGGAGGAGGACGGCAGACGAACGCATTTTCCTTGAAGTTTTAGTTGCAACGCAAGATCAAACGGTCGTAGTTTCGGGAATGTTATCAGGCGAACGAGGCCAGTTTTTCTTTTCTTCCTATATATAAAAAATATGCTACTTGGGGTCATCTTAGTCAACAAAAGATTGTGCCAACCTCGACCGTTGGATTGACATTCAACGTCTGTCGAGCTTCTTCAGTCTCTTCGTCTAGCCGCCAAAGCCAAACCAGCGCTTGCGGGACCGCCTGCTCCTGCCTCCCACGGCTGGCTGTGCTGCCGCGCATGCATCGTGGCCACATCGCACACTAAAACTCTGCACATCTTCCCCGACTCATGTTCGTTCCTGTCTGAGGCCTCACCGTCGTCCTCTGCCTTGGTTCACTCGCCGCGCCGCCTGTCAGGACCCCGATCCCAAGTCACATCGAACTAGCCAGTAACACTTTATATCACTTTGCGGCCTCATGCACGGTATCCCCACGGGTGTCGCCTTACCATGGCCCGGGACCGTTTGCGTCTTTTGGCTCATGTATATGATAGTGTCGCTAGCATCCATATGACAGGGAACCTAGGCCAACATGGCTAGTCATGAACCCAAAGCGGCACCAACCTATGGGGACAGGCATACATGAATTACATCGAGCATGTCGGTCAGCAGCGTGTGAATCCGGGCTGTAGCACTGGGCTAACAGGACTCCGGGAACCCGGGCTGTAGCAGGCTAGGCAGGACTCCAGATGTCACCTCGTGACATTTCCCCGAGGGGACAGACACAGGAACCAAGTGAAACACATGCCGGCCAGTCAAGTGTCCTGAGCAGTAGTGCTGGGCTAGCAGGACTCCGGTGAACCGGGCTGTAGCGGACTACTATAGCTCATGGAAGCACTAGACTACATTTCCCCATAAGAGAGGCTGCCAAGGATAAACAACTAGATTGTCGGATCCCACACATACCAAGCATTTCAATCATACACACAATATGCTTGATATGTGTAAATACAACATGGCATCACAACATAACTCTACGACTCAAATATTTATTCATTAGGCTCCGAGGAGCGAGATATTACAAACATGGGTCTCACGACCCATCATTCAGAGCATACAAATCAAGGCACATGCGGAAGCTTAACATGTCTGGGTACAGACATCTACAAATGAAAAAGGCTGAGAAGCCTGACTATCTACCAGATCCTGCCGAGGGCACAAGATCGTAGCTGAGGTATCAAGCTAAACATCGAAGTCCACGCGAAACTACTAGCGAGACTGAAGTCTCTCTGCAAAACATAAATTAAGAAAACGTGAGTACAAAAGTACTCATCAAGACTTACATCAGAACTAGCTACATATGCATCGGTATCAACAGGGGGGGTGGTGGAGTTTAACTGCAGCAAGCCAGCTTTGACTCGGTGGCTATCTTAAACTACGACTGCAAGTAACTCTTTTGAGGTGGCGCACACGAGTCCACATATTCACCATATCAATACACCACTATGGATCCGCTCCCGTCTCTCTATGAGAACGCCATCCATAGCACTCATGCTTATCTTGCGCATTTTAGAGTATCCACTTTCACTTGTCTATGAACTGTTATAGGCAACCCAGAAGTCCTTTACCGCGGACGCGGCTATTCGAATAGTTTTATACCCTGCAGGGGTGTACTTCGTCACACATGTTTCCACCACTTAGCGTCTGCACACGACATGTGCTCGGCAGACTTCAAGCGAAAGCCGATGTGGGTGTAGACCACGACCTGACTAACCGCACAAGTCTCTAGTCCAGGTTTATCGCCTATTCGGGTTCCATCCACGAGGAGATCCAGCCGGAGTTTCGCTCATAGCCCCAAACGATGTGTGGAGGGTTCCCAAGAGACCAAACGGGCGCCCGGTACACCGTTCCACGGTGTATCTACCGCATCATAGCCCACCCCTAGGGTCAGCGCTATGCACAGCCGCCAACACATATCCTATAAACACCAAAAACTAGTTGCAACTCCTGGACAGAGGACGAGAGGGGTCAGTAAGTCGAGCGGGGTCATATTTCAGGGCCCAATGTGTGGTAGTAGCTGTTTCATGGATCACAAACACAGAACTCAGTTCCTGAGAACTGTTTCAATGAGACAACCCACCATGTACTCCTACATGGCCTCTCACCGCTACCTTTACCAAATCGTGTTCACACACTTAGCTCACACACAGTAGGACATGTTCACAACTTTCCAATACATCCCCGATGAATTAGACCTGACACAACTCTAAGCAATAGCAGGCATGACAAGCAAACATGAATGAGTAGGCACATCAGGGCTCAAACAACTCCTACTCATGCTAGTGGGTTTCATCTATTTACTGTGGCAATGACAGGTCATGCAAAGCAAAAGGGGTTCAACTACCGCAGCATGTAACAGTTGAATCATTGTTGTCCTAATGCAGTAAAAGAGAGCAGGAGCGAGAGAGTGTGTTTGTATCGGAATGAACAAGGGGTTTTTGCTTGCCTGGCACTTCTGAAGATAGTATAGTTCTCCATCGGTGTCATCGATCACATCATCGAAGCAATGTCTACTGAGAGGGGACAATTACCGGCAAACAAAGAAGAACACAATCAATGCAATGCAACAATTATGACACATGATGATGACATGGCAATATGCTGTTGATTGAGCTAATGCAACTAGCAACCATATTAAATGAAGTTGGTTTGAACCAAGGGTTCAAATCCAAACTCCATATGTGCTTATTTAAATGTCAATTATGCAAATTGCCAGATATAGCAACCTTAGGTTGTTCAATCATGCATGCAAATTCCATAAACAGATTCCTTGAATTTTTCTGATAATTTTTCATATATAATTTATCTCATTTGGAGTTACGGTTGATTTACTATGAATTTTTGAAGTTAGCACTATTTTCTGGAATTTTCTGAATAAGAATAAATCCAGAAAAAGAGTTACTGCGTCAGCACTAAGTCACCGTGACGTCAGCAGGTCAACGGCGGCTGACCAGGTCAACCCTGACCAGTGGGGTCCACTCGTCAGTGACCCCGTGCCGGTTTGTCTCACATACAGGTTGGGCTAGTCAACGGCCACGTCAGCGTGGTCAACGCCGATGCGTGGGGCCACTGTGTTTAGATTAAGTCTAATCTAAACTTAACCCAAGGTTATTTAGTCGGTGGGTCCCTATTGTCAGTGGCTGAGGTGATTAAACTAAACGTGATTAGGCCATAATTCCGACGCCACGTCAGCAGTCGCCAGGGTTAATCGCCGGCGCTAGCAAAGGGCACCGGAGTTGCCCTCCCGGCCATTTCCGGCGACGGGAGCAAGCGGGGCTGGCCTCTACGGCTGCGGCGCGACGAGGCGCTTCGATTGATGGCCATAGGCGGTGCCGGGGCAGCATGTAGCAGTGGTGGCGACGGCCTGAGCGGCGGCCGGAGTGCGGGCAGCTGCGGGGACGCGGCTGCGGTGCCCAAGCAAGCGAGCTAGCATGCTGAAGATGCAGCACACGATGCCCTGAGCGTAACGTACGCACGCCCGTGACCAATTGGTCACCGAAGCCACGCCGATGTTGAGCTCAGGCGGCAGTGAGTGTCGGCCTTGACGGAACCGTGGCTAGAGGTTGGGGAAGACACGGGAAAGAGGGGGGGAATGCGTCGGAGCTCACTGGGAGGTCGCTGAGGAGCTCAGCGTGCTTGGGGGCGGCTCGGAGGCGACGAAATCACGGCGGCGATCTCGGTTGCCCGAGGAGGAAGATGAGGGCGGAGGCGGCTCCATGGGGTATCCGGACTTGGGTACATCGACAATGAGGAAGACGGAGTTGCGGCGGTTCTTCCAGACACAATGGATGGGCGAGGGAGGGCCGGTGGCCGTGGTGGTGCCCGTCGACGGCGGCGGGTGTGTTCGGTGGTGCCACATGGAGAGCAAAGGAGGGGAAGGGGTCCAGGAGAGAGAGGGGAGAGGTGTAGCGTGGTGCTGGGAGTATCCGTGGCGCTCGAATGGGTCCGGGGGAGGAGGAAGCAGGCAGGGAGCTGGCCATGGCGATCGCGCACGCGTCGACACGCCTCTGCCTACTAGCAGAGGTTGAAGACAGCCGCTTTGCCTGATGGGCTGGGACGCCAGCTGGAGTTGGGCCAGGTAGGTCCAGGTAAGTGGCCCAGTGGCCTTCCCTCTTTTATTTGTTTCTGTTTTCTATTTTTTTGCTGCTATTTTGGCTTTAGTAAAAATACTAAAGCATTTTGTAAAATGCTGCAATAATTTGTGGACACTCTATGGATTATTCCAGTGGTCCACATTTAAATTAAGCATTATTTGAGCATTTAAATTATTTATAGTGTTTAAATGCCCAAATTCAAATATGATATGATTTAATTTAAAAATCCATGAATGACCTTGAAACATGTGCATCATTTTTGTGAGAGGTTTTAACCTTTTCTAAAAATGATGAACATTTTTAAAGGCATTTTGGGTTTATTGAAAAGGCTTATGGCTGACCCTATTTGATTTAATTTTGGTGCTAGGATTTGTCATCCCCATTTCAAATTTCTGAGAAATTTAAACTTGATGACATGAATGCCTTAATGCAACTAATGACAAGCAAATTCTAGGGCTGTGACATCGCCGCCCTCTGGTGTTGTCAACATGGTCAACAACTGAGAGGAATAAGGATATGAACACGAGTGAGGATGACAGTAGGGACCCAACAGTGGCGCAGTAATTTTGTTTTTTCGGGACAGAGAAGGATATCAATTGGGTTGTTCGGGAGCTATGGCCTATCTAGCCCAGGCATTTATTTCATTTGTTTACCACATGACCAGTCCAGTTTGTTTTTTTCCTTTCTTAAAATGGCTAGCCCAACTATTTTGTTTTTTTGCAGAATAACCAATGTAGGCCTAATTGCTTTTCTACGCCCCGCTGAGCCAGAAATCTTTCAAGACGAGGAGGGATGCATTTTGCCTAGAAAATGGGCTATAAGTAATAAGAAATGGGCTATAAGTAATAAGAAATGGGCTATAAGTAAGATTAAATGGGTTGTAAAATGAAAAAATACAGCAAACATCAATTACTTCCAAAATACATTTTTCTTTCAGATTTTGATATTTTAGATTTCATTGTTTTTGTGCGGGTAAAATTTCATTGGATTTAAATTATGGTATGTTTAGTTTTTAAATTAATTTGAGTATGGCTAGAAATTTCGGGTTGTATGCTGTTTGGGACAGATTTGGAGGCTGACTTGTGGGTCTACTAGGTTGACACGTACGAAAGGCTTTGTCAACTTAGTCCACAAACGATTCTAGCAGCAGTGACCGTTGGATGTTAATCCAGCGGCCGTGTTGCTTCTTCGATATCTGATCTTCTTGCTCCAGCCACCCAAACCAGCGCCAGTGGGACTGCCTTCTCCCGCCTCCCGTGGCCGGCTGTGCTGCCGCATAGGCCGCACCGCCCCACCCTACTTCATTGCTGGCCAGGCCATTCCTCTACTCACCTACACCTCCTGTTATATATCGGCGACAACAGCCGAACCAGTAAACCCTCATACTCCCCACCGCGTGGGCAACCACTGCCGAGTCTTCCCCGCTCCATGTCGTTCCCTTCCTAGGCCTCACCGTCGTCCACCGCCCTAGTACTCTCAGCACGCCGTGGTCAACGAATGACATCCATCAGACGTGAACTATATGTGGAGAGGCTGACACCTGGGTCCACTGCCGCACACAAGCAAATGCCTACTTACTACGCGCAAAATAATGATTCCTCCACCTGACATATGGGACCCACCGGAAGGGCCTCTCTATTTCGTGAAAAAATGCCCCCCCCCTCCCCCGCTGACAGGTCGGACCCACCAGCTATATCTTCACACACAAGGAAGTGCCTCCTTATTACGCACAAAAAAAATGAATACTCCCACTGCTAGCTAGGACCCAGCATAGTGGGAGGCTGGCATGTGGGCCTACTAAATTGGCGGGGATGGAGGGCTTTGTCAACTTAGTCAATATGAACAATTCTAGCTCCAGTGACCGTACAATGTCCATCCAACGGCCGTAGTGCTTCCTCAACCTCTGGTCTTCTTGCTCCAGCCGCCCAAAGCATCGTCGGTCGTGCCGCCTGCTCCTGCCTCCCATGGACGGTTGTGCTGCTGTGGAGGTCTCACCGCCCCCTACTACTCCCACCGCTGGGCAGGCCCTGCGGCGGTGGTAGCCTCACACCGCAGCCGAACCAGTGAACCCTCATACTCCACTACAAAAAAAGACACAACTGTGACATTTTGGGCCGAACGAAAAAAAATTCTGTCATACTTATGACACTTCTGTGATGATAATTGTGACAAAACCTGGTATCATCATAGATGTGGTGGGATCCTACTTCTATGACAAAAATCATGACAGAAAATGGGCTTTTCGTCCTGGGCGGGCCAGAGACGCAGCTGCATGACATTCTTTGGGCCGTCCATGACAGAAAAAACCGTGGTAGAAGCGAGGGCGAGGAAAATATCGGGGAGTTCCCGGTTACGGTGGCTGGTCGGGGCCCGAGTGATGCGTGTTTCTCTCATACGTACGCGCGTGTGTGCAAGGCATTGGGCTCTAACTGAACCCGAGCGATTGCACTGCAGGCTACGCGTTACTGAACACGATAAATCGATCAATCCCTTGTTGTTAACTGAACCCGAGTGTGATTCCTTCGCTACTGCTGGTAACTGAAGCTGATCGAACACTGTTGCCTCCTTCCATGGATAACAGTGAGCATTGTTGAGGGGGTTTGGATGAATAGTTCCCGATGGGGGGTTGGATGAACAGGACCCCATGGTAGTAGAGGCCGTTGCCGCTGGATGAATAGTACCTCGATCGATCGAGCCGGTGGATGAACAGGACCCCGTGGAGGGCTGGATGAACAGGACCCCATGGTGGGCTAGTTGAACAGTAGCCGGTGGAGGGCTGGTTGAACAGTAGCCGGTGGAGGGCTAGATGAACAGTAGCCTGTGGAGGGGTGGTTGAACAGGACCCAGTGGAGAGGGCTGGTTGAACAGTAGCCGGTGGTGGAGCACGCGGTGGAGGCTGGATGAACAGGAGCCCGTGGATGAATAGTCGCACATGGAGGCTGGAGGAGGTCGACGGTGGATGGACAGTAGCCCGTGGAGGCAGTCGATGATGGAGATGAACAGTATCCTGTGGAGTCCTGTTTTGCAGTACGCCACACCCCTCCTAATGAAAAGGACCCCCGTTTCGATCGTAGCGCTCCAACGCAAGTCCATTTCGTCTGTTTTGCGGTACGCCACACCCCTCCCGATCAACAAGACCCCTTTTCGACCGTAGGAGGTCCATTTCCTCTGTTTTGCGGTACGCCAGACCCCTCCCGATGAACAGGATCCTGTTTCCACCATGGCCGGTCGAACACAAGGCCGTTTCCTCTGTTCTTCCGTACGCCAGGCCTCGTTTCCATCGCCTGTTCCGTTCAAGTCGGTTGGCTCCCGATGAACAGCACGCGTTCCATTGCCTCTTGATGAACACGCCGCATTCTGTTGCCTCACCATGAACACGACAATGACGTAGTTTCTCTGTTCCGACCCGGCCATGTACACGAGCCCAGGCCATACGCAAGCGTGAGTAGGCGTTTGAGACCCCGCCTGTATGTACGTACGTGGTCGTATTTTTTTTCTTGCACCCTGGCTGATGTACGTATGTGTACATGCTACATGCGCGCCTCTACTACGACACGTGCACGCCTCTACTACGACACGTGCCCTTTCTTACACCGTTACACGGCCACGGTTCATCGCTGCAACCTGCAGACAGACCGATCGTATGTACGTACACGTTCGCAACGAGAATGACAACGCTACGTACACTTTGACCAGGTGGGTCCTGACGGTCAGGCACTTCCTTGCGTGTGAAGATGTAGCTGGTGGGTCCCAGCATTCTAGGGGCGAATCATTTTTTTGCCCGTAATATGGACGCACTTCCTTGCGTGCGAAGATGTAGCTGGTGGGTCCTAGTAGTTAGGGGGAGAAAACATTATTTTTCAGGGTAAGAAGGTTGCAGTTGCATGCATGCGTCCATGGGCATGGTGCATCCCCATTGTCAGCCTCTCACACACAGTCATCTTCCGATGACTCTCAGTTGTTGACCATGTTTACCACACCGTGCTGAGCGCACCAAGGCCGGTGGACGACGGCGAGGCCCCAGACTGGAATGACCCGGAGATGGGGAACACGCGGCAGTGGACTCGCAGATGGAGAGGAGTGGGAAACTTGACTGGTTCGGGTGCGCGGCAGCACTGCCGCGGTGCTGCCCACGGGAGAGAGGATCAAGAATAGAGGTTGAAGAAGGAGCACGGTTGTTGGATTAACATCCAACGGTCCAGCTGCTAGAATCATCTGTTGATTAAGTTGACAAAGCCCTGCGTACATGTCCCCTTAGTAGACTCACAAGTCAGCCACCAAATCTGACGGGTCCCAGCTGTCAACGGGAGGAATAATTTTTTTTGCATAACAAGGAGGAATTTCATTCCGTGCGAAGATACAACCGGTGGGTACCAGCTATCAGGGGGAGGAAACATTTTTTCAGCTTAAGAAGGAGGAACTTTCCTTGCATGCGACCATGGACCTTGTGGGATCCAGCCGTCAGGCTCTCCACGTATAGTCCTCTTCCGATGACTCTTGTTTGTTGACCACGCCGCACCGAGCGCAGTGAGGCGGTGGATGACGGAGAGGCCCCGTACGGGAACGACTCGGAGATGGGAAGACGTGGCAGTGGAGTCACAGATTGAGACGAGGAGAAGGGTTATAACTGGTTCTGGTGCGGCGTGGGGCTCCAGTCCATGGAGAATAACATGAGGTGTGGAGGGGTGGAGGGATAGCCTCGCCAGCGGTGGGGCAGCGCTTCGCAGCGATGCGTGCTAAGCAGAGACGCTAGCCGCAGGAGGCTGGACCAGGCGGTCCCGACAACGCTGGAGGAAGAAGACGAGAGATTGAAGGTGCATGCCAGCCGTTGGATATAAATCCAATGGCTGTGGATGTCATAATCGTTTGTTGACCAAGTTGACAACAACCTGCGTAGGCTTCGACCTATTGGCCCACATGTTAGCCTACAAAAATGTGGCATATATTTAACCCATGTTTTGTCCATTTGCTGGGCTAGGTGAACAAATAATTTCATGTCAATGCGGCCCATTTATATTTTCTAAGAAATCTCAGCCCATTTGCACTTCCTTGAAATACACGAATTAGCTGGGCTTGTTCTATATATAATGTTAGGTTACAAGGAGAAACTAATATCAAAAAATAAACCGGAGTGACACATTTTTTATATATAAAATTAACAAATTAGCGAGTTATTGCTCAAAATAAAAATGAGCGTGTTATTATTACATTGGTCCTTAAAATCTTCGCACGCCTTTGTACGTAATCACCAGGATTTTCCTTGCCTGTGACACAAAAACAACCAGGATTTTCCTTCCCAACTTCTGTTAAACATTTACTTTTATAAGTTAACAACACGTGGGATGTTTTTATAATATATATATAAATCTCTATAAAATATACGATAATAGTAATAATATAAATATATATAATGTGGTTAGAAGGGAAAACATAAATTGGAGACAACATTATTATTATATATAGATAAATAGAATAGAGATCTGTGTTTTACTAAGAAAAATACATTGAGCTGCTGATCTTTAAGAAAATTCCCATAGGCCGGTATGGTCATGAAAAAATAAGTTGAAACCACTGTTCTCTGTATGTCGTAGGCTACACATGTTAAAAACAAAACCTAGGCCTAGCTGATACTTGTTCGCCCCCTGGAAAAAAATGATACCAGCTAGATCCCCGAGCGAACTGGATTAAAGAGGGGGCCGGCGGCGCGACTGAAGAAGCACATCAGGAGCAATTTTTTTCTTCAGTGGATGGCTCTTGATGGCGTTTTTTACTTGCCTCTGCACCATACATCTTGTATTTTTAGCCTCCCAATCTGTGGTGGACCAGCAGCCCATTTGCTGGACGGGCCAACCTATAGAAACTAGCACTCGATTTTTCATCAAGCCCCCAAAACAATGCATTACTATGTTTGTTTTGAGGCCGAAAACATTACGACACGGGTTGAGCGGGGGAGGGGGGGTGACAGAGCAAAAAGATTAAAAAGAGCTGATGCGCCATTGCTACCCTAACAAAGCAGGTGCAATTCTTCTCAGGAAGAAGGTGTGCCGTTGACACCCACACGTCACAAATCCCACCGTAGGCATACTAACAAGTTCACACACAAGTACAATAGAAAAAGTAAACATTCGAATCAAACTCAGGTTCACAGGACACATTCATATTCATAGCCAACATTGACAATCTACAACTCAAAAGATTCATATATACACAAGTTCAGCATATCTATGCATCCAAATGATTGATAGATCACACGATGGTATTCATAGATAATTCACAAAAAGATTCAGATGTACACATGTTTAGTATGTTGATGCATCCAAATGATTGACATCACAACAAATATCATCCGTGGACGAACTTTAATTACCTAGGGTATAGACTGGTAAATGGTGTTAAGTCGGAGGTACTTCTTGCTAAAATTAATGCTTGTCCGAGTAAACTTTCGAGTACATAAGAGGCAGCACAGACAATCTGAACTTTGCTTGTAGGTTTTTCCTCAAATAGTGGCCTCGTGCCGAGGGAGGTTTGAGGAACTTGGCCACTACTTTCATCCAACTAGTTTACTGGCTCATCTTAGTCCTGTAGCTCTCCAAAATTCTACATTGCAGACAAGAAAGGAGGTGGTTGAGAAAATGAACCACCCAAATTTTTTGTGCAGTTCAACTGAAATGGAGCATCCCTGGCGTGAAGACTGATTAAGTGCCAGATGAATATACACGTCAACCAACTTGTCTAGAATCTTTAGACTCCATGCCATACAGTTCGCTACCATATGTGCCGATAACCAAAACGCACAAGTTGGGACCAAAGACTGGATTGCGTTTTTCTGGGCTATGCGCCAAACAATATTTTTGGCGTTCACTCTCCTAATACTTGTATTTTGACAAATGGTTGACGCTGGTTGATACTCGAATGAATATAGGCACTTCTTCTTGTAAACATCGATGCTTGTCTGAGTGAACTTTGGAGTACATAGCAGCAGCATAAGTACCTGTCCATCTGATCTTTTTGTGCAGTTCTACGGAAATCACCCAATGTAATGATTTGCTTGAGAGTTCAGTATCCAAGTTACTCCTTTATGAAATCGGCAAACAGTAGCACAATACCAAATTACCAATACATATGAAAAGCACAATAATCAGGATAAAGACCAGTACCAACCTGTGTGAGATAGCATATCAATTACTATTTCCTTTGACTAGAAGCCGAGATAAGCCAAGCGACTGACAACAAAGGAAGAATGCAAGCCGAGATTAGTGACTAACAGGAAAGGAAGGAAGCTGTCGAGGCAATGAAGCACCCAAAGTTTTTGCGCAGTTCCACCAAAATTGAGCATCCCTGTTGGCACATATATTGAGAGAGTGAGATTAAAGTAATAGTGGGTCTAGTTGATGAAACACGCACTAACAAATAGAAGCACCCTCATTATCTTAATGGGTAAAGTTAGCAATATAGTAGTGTTGCTTAAAGAGAGATATGTGTTTATTTAATCAGTGCCAATTAGCTCAACACTCAAAGCATTGCCATGTATCATAGGTTGCAAAACTTTAATGTGCAAAGATAAAGGAGTTTCTCATGACAGTAGCACGATACAAATAGAGATGACAACAAACTAATATGGATGAAGGCCATAGGCCGGTACCAACCTGAGCAAAAAAGCTTATTCATGTAGTCCCAGAAGAGATGATAAAGCACTCACTAGAATCACTCAATAGTATATATTTTTGTGCACTTCAAATGTATGGTTGAAATCACTCTTGTTTACTAGTGCTGAGATTATATCGAAAGATTATCAAGAACTTGCAGCAGAGTTAAAGCACTGGCTGGGATACAACATATTGTATTGTCTTGTGTAGTTCCACTAAAATGTATGATTGGCACAACATGATCCCTGTTTGCACAAGTAGGAACAAGATGAAACCTTCATTAGCTTAGTGAGAAAGGATAGAAAGACATTAGCATATCACTCCAACAGTAGCATCAAATTCATCATGGACAATACGTAGAAGTGGAAGGTCTCCCTAGAGGATCGTCTCACATGTAAGGTAGACGTTGCCGAAGCCCTTGAATGGCCTCGACTGAGGCCTCGGCTTCAGCAATATCACCTTGGTACTGTTTATTCTTCTTCTTCTTCCTCTTCATGCTCTGTTTCTCTTTCTCCTCACCAGTTGGTGAAACCAAGTACATGATTGGCCTTCCATTTCAGAATTGGTTTGTCAGTGACGGAGTACAAGTGTACTAGTAAACAATAGAATTATTTTCTCATGGCAGTCGCAAAATAGAGATGAACGGATGCATTAAATATCATTCTTACCTAAAGGAAGGTTATGGTGCCAGTATGGATGATGAGGATTGGAACACGGATCTCCGTTTGTGCAGTTCCACCGAAATGAACCAACTGTTCCATTCTGACATTCCAGTTAAACATCACAAAAGTCACTTCTTTTAAGAAGTGTTTTGTGCAGTGCACCAAAAGGTCCCAACAGCAACCAGGTGAAATGGATATCCCTGTTTGCATAAATAGCTTTAGAGGAAATAGTCAGAGTCTCAAACAATTACAGGCAAAAACATTTGGCTAAACTTGTCATGGCTTATAACAATTGCATGGCTTCATTTTACCAGGGGCATTAGATTAATAATAGTTAAATATTTGGTATATGGGCATGGGACAGTGGGTGCACCAGCAGTATCAGCACCGTGTACCTAAACCGTGGCATAAAGTGGTGATTCAGAGTTTGTTGCCGCAAGAAACAAACATCCAAGAAACCTAAGACAAGAATATTTTTTATTAGCAGTGAACCCCACATGTCATAGACACAATAAGTGTGGCAAGATTCCCTTAGTCAAGCCAAACTGGGTCTAAAAATTTGAGCCACTCAAGTTAGGCAAGTGTGGCAAAAATAATGTGGCAACATAAGACAAACATAGTCACAATCCAAAAAGCCCTGTAATTTTTTGTGACATGCATGAACATTTGGTTAGTTAAATTTATAGTCAAAATTTGGCAAGGTTGTAAGTGCATCTAGTGCCACCCCTAGTTGGTTTTGGAGTATTGACGACAAACCTGGTTGAGGGACTAATGTGTTTGTGAGAATTGCAGGATAACACAGGTAGAAGTCTGTCATTGATTCGGTTTTCCTACCAGAGATGACCCCTAAAAATTTATGAAGACATTGAAGTCAAAGGTGGGATGTGAAGACATTCACATTGAAGACTATGACAAGAGAAGACATCATGTGAAGACTATGGAGCGCGAAGACCTAGTAGTTTCGTCGTTCTTTTTCTTCTTTGTTGAGTCATTGGAACCACCGCACTGTTAAGTGGGGTCCAAGAGAACTAGTCAGAATGACTGAAGTGATGCTTAACCAAAATCCTATATCTTCGAGCGAAGACTATGAGAGCAAATCTTATCCAGAGTTGGACAAGTCAGCGTTGCTTGTAACCCAAGTAAAGTTGCAGTGTGTGTTTGAAATCTGACCATTGGAACACGTGTCAGTTCCTTAGTGACCCAGGGTCATTTCAGACAAATCAGGTCGGGTTGCCTAGTGGCTATAAATAGCCCACCCCTACAACCATAAACAGTTGGCTGCTCAGAGTTAGTGTACGGCTTTTGTCATTTGAGAGCAACCCACCTCGAAGCCTTTGAGAGAGAATTCCTTGCGAGGATAAGGCCCTAAACACCCAGAGCCAAAGAGTGTTAGGCATCACTTAAGTCTTCCTGTCTGTGTGATCTGAAGACTTATTACACTTGAGGACTGTGAATCCTCCAGCCGGTTAGCTGTCACGTTCTAAGCATCCAAGAGTCATTGTGGATCGCCGGTGAACGAAGTCTGTGAAAGTTTGGAAGTCTGCCTTGAAGACTTACCAGAGTGATTGGGCGAGGACTGGGTGTCCTTAGCTCAAGGGGAATAAGGTGAAGACACGGTCTTCCGAGTTGAATCTCAGCCTCCCTAACCAGACGTACAGTTGTCAAAGCAACTGGAACTAGTCCAACAAATCATTGTCTTCAACAAGTCACTGGTTCTATCCTTCCCATCTCTTTATTTATAGTTGGTCCTTGTGAAGTCATTGTTTGTTTGCATTATCTTTTGTCTTCACAGAGTGACTGCTTATTCTGATCGGCTTCGTACTATCTTCCTACCTGATCCATACTGCCTAGCTGCCATTAGTTGTTGTGCTTTCACTTCATTGAATACTTGACTATGGTTTGCTTAGTGTAGTCTACCTTCCACTGCATGGTAATAGGTTTATTTCTATCGTTTGTCTTCGAAACTTCCATGTTTTGAAGACTTTCGTAAAAATCGCCTATTCACCCCCCCTCTAGTTGATCACTAGCACTTTCAATTGGTATCAGAGCAAGGTACTTCCTTGTTCTGTGTGATTTGGTTTAACCACCTGGAGTTTTAGCTATGTCGACTGCAGGGATAATCAAAGTCTCTGCTGCGTGCCTAGTCTTCGATGGAACTGAATATCCCTACTGGAAGAATAAGATGCGTATGCATCTTGAAGCCATTGATGTCGACCTATTGTATGTCATCAAGAATGGCGTTCCCAAGGCTGGTGAAGGTGTCACCGCTGCTGATGTCAAGAAGTTCATTCAACTGGACTCCACTCCAAAGAACATCATTTGTGGTCATCTGACCAAAGGACAGTATGGCCGTGTGAGTGCTTTGGAAACATCTAAGCTAGTCTGGGACTGGCTCTCCAAGGTCAACGAAGGCGTCTCAACCCAGAGAGTTCAAAGAATCAGTGTCCTTCGCAACCTCTTCAACCGCTTTAAGAGAAACGACAATGAGAATGTGCAACTCACGTTTGATCGACTCACTGACATCACAAATGAACTTCAAGCCCTTGGCGCTACTAAGATCACTAAGCATGAAGTCGTCAAGACACTCCTGAGATCACTTGACAACTTGTTTGACACCCTAGCCCTGATGATTCAAGAACGTCCTGACTTCAAGACACTCAATCCGTCTGACATACTTGAAAGGCTCAACACACATGAGTTTCAGCTTTTTGAGAAAAGAGACCTCTACGGTCCCAACTATGGGCAAACTCGTGCCCTGAAGGCAAAAGCTGTCTCCTCATCTGAAGAAGAATCTGACAGCAGTTCTGATGATCCTGAAGACATTGGAAAGGAGCTTGCTGTGCTTGTGAAGAACTTCCAAAAATTCACCAAGAAGAAGGGCTTTAGAAAGTCTTCACGATCAAGCTCAAGGAATGATGAAGCTTCTGCTCATGACTACAAGAAGAGAACATGCCACAAGTGCAAGAAACCTGGCCACTACATCTCTGAGTGTCCGCAGTGGGACAATGAGAACAAGAAGAAGAAGAGCAGGGAGTATGATTCTGATGACAAGAAGAAGAAGAAATACTCAAAGTCTTCTTCCAAATCTTCCTCAAAGTCTTCATCACACAAGAAGAGCTCATCTGGCAAGGCTCGTGTGTTTGTTGGCAAGGAAATGGATTCAGACGAGGAGTCCGCTTCTGAGGAGGCGGAGGTGGAGTCTAAGGACGAGTCCGATTCTGGCATTGCAAGTCTGGCTACAGCATACGTTGCCAAGTCCATCTTCAACACTGAAGACAATGACTTCATCACCGATGCCGATGCAAATGACAAGGACTACTCTGCTCCCACCTACTGCTTCATGGCACGCGGTGCCAAGGTAAACACACGCACTACTCACTATCAAACATCCAGTGAAGATGACTCTAATTGTGGTTCCAAACCCAGCTACAAAACACTTGCTAAAATTGCAACTGAACAACAGAAAGCTATGGAACATATTCAAAAACTGTTAGACAAAAGCGATGACCTGTTAGACGCTAAAATGACTCGATCTCAGTCCTTAATTGAAGACATAAAAATTCTTCATGCTAAGTATGAGGAACTTGAAAGTCGTCATGAAACGCTCTCAACAACTCATGAAAAGCTTTCCTATGATTATCTTCAAAGGAAGCAAGATCTTGAGAAATTGAGAGCGGCTCATGAAGATCTTAAAAAAGAAAATGAGTCACTTCGCGCCAAACGGATCAGTTCCGCTCAGGAAGGATTTGAACCACCATGTCTTAAATGCATTGAGCGTGACAACGCTACTTATGTTGCTGGATGTTCTACTGCTGCCACTATTGCAATATCTTCAACTATTGATGTGGTAACTAACCCCTCTAGTGAGGATACCACTGCTATTGCTAATGAAAATGCTAGGTTGAAGACATTGCTTGAAACGGGGATGTACAAAAGTCTCAAAGTGCATCAGACACTATGTGATGTCCTCAAAAGGCAGACTTTGAACCGAAACCCTAGGAAAGAGGGTCTTGGGTTCGAAAGGAAAATGAATGCTGATGGCTCTTACTGGAAACCTGAGCAGTACCCCAAAACCACATGGGTTGCCGCAAAGGAACCTTCAGTGGATCCATCCACCTTGTCTAGCTTCACTTGTGCTAATCCGATTGTTATTGATGAATCCTTTGATGCAAACTATAAACTATTTAAGAATCAAAATGGTGAAGTGTTTGCCAGGTATATTGGTACTAACTGCAGGAATGGGCCACCTATGAAGAAAGTCTGGGTGCCGAAAAAGTGGTTGGAGAATCTTCCTATGAATGTCGTCATGACACCGCAAGTGAAGAAGACAAACCCCAGACCACAGGCTTCATATGGTCCAAAGGCTTCATACAGACAAAGGACTCACCTGAGTCGCACTAACGCAAATGTTTTGCAGGGAAACCATACTCAGGCCTATGAATATGAGCGCGTTTCATCAAACCGCCATGTTCATAAGACCAAGAACTACTCTGCTTATTCTTATGAGTACTATTGTCCACCTGCAAGACTATTTGCTAGGGCTCCAAAGCCAAAGTTGTCATATGCTGCACTTAGACTCATTGCTTCAAAGCCACCCTTGAAGATGTGGGTGGCTAAGAAAGCTTAAATCTCTTTTGCAGGGAAGGGTCTCCAGCTGAAATTCAAATTCGTCTGAAGCTATTGCTGGGGACCTTAAACATCTTGTAGGGCGCAAGATCAAATGCCCAAATGGTCTTATTATGTATTTTGTTCCTGAGTCGCTTGCTACTTGCCCTATCAGTCCTAACCTCGATCTAAGCTTTCATAATCCACTTGCTCGTCAAATGTTTATGCTTCACAATTCTCTTCGTGAAGTCTATCCCCCTAATTGCGCTGTAGGGTATGACACCAACTACTTCAGAATGGATTATTGACACTGGGTGTACTAATCACATGACTGGCAAGCGAAGTCTTCTCATGGACTCAACTTTACGTCCATCTGACAAGAGTCACATCACATTTGCTGATATTGGTAAAAGCAAGGTATTGGGTCTAGGTAGAGTTGCAATCTCGAGGGATCAACACATGGATAAAGTAATGCTTGTTGAATCCCTTGGTTTCAAATTAATGTCTGTCTCAACGCTTTGTGATTTAAACATGATTGTGATATTTGGAAAATATCGTTGCCTTGTTCTAATGGAGTCTGACAAGTCTCTAGTCTTTGAAGGGTATCGTAAAGATGATTTGTACGTGGTAGATTTCTCAGCAGGACCACAGCTTGCCGTATCTCTACTAGCAAAAGCTTCAGAATGCTGGCTCTGGCATCGGAGGCTAGGGCATGCTGGCATGAGGAACTTGCACACTGTTGCAAAGAAGAAGCATGTCATAGGCATCGAGGGCGTCAAGTTCAAGAAGGATCAATTATGCGGTGCCTGTGAAGCAGGAAAGATGACGAGGGCCAAGCATCCCTCGAACACAATGATGACAACGACTCAACCCTTCGAACTGCTCCACATGGACCTCTTTGGTCCCACTCACTACTCAACTCTTACTACTACTACTTGTCTCTATGGCTTTGTCATTGTTGATGATTATTCAAGATATACTTGGGTGCATATAGTCCTCTACAAGACTGAAGTGCAGGATGTCTTTAGACGCTTCGCCAATCGAGCCATGAACAACTATGGCGTCAAGATCAAGCACATCAGAAGTGACAATGGCACTGAATTCAAGAGCACTAGCCTCGACACTTATCTTGATACTTTGGGCATCACTCATGAATTCTCAGCTCCGTACACGCTGCAGCAGAATGGCGTCATGGAACGCAAGAACAGAACACTTGTAGAGATGGCCCAGACGATGCTCGATGAATACAAGACTCCAAGAAAGTTCTGGCCTGAAGCCATTGATACTGCATGCCATATCATCAACCGTGTTTATCTTCACAAACTTCTGGACAACACATCCTATGAGCTCCTTACTGGCAAGAAGCCAAATGTTAGTTACTTCAGAGTATTTGGTGCCAGGTGCTGGATCAAGGATCCATATCACACTTCCAAATTTGCACCGAAAGCACATGAAGGTTTTATGCTTGGATATGGAAAGGATTCGCACACCTACAGAGTCTTCAACCTCTTTCACTATAAAGTGGTTGAAACTGTGGATGTGCGGTTCGATGAGACTAACGGCTCGCAAAGAGAGCACCTGCCAAATGTGCTAGATGAAGTTCCATCTAGTGAAACCATCAAACACATGGGAACTGGAGAAATCATACCGTCTGAAGCTCAGCCTGAAGAGGAACTCATCATCTCTGCACCAGATCAACCTGAAGACAATGCTCAGCCTGACGATAATCCTTCTAATGATGACAATGTTCAGCAAGAGCAAAATCTTCGTCCTGTTCATCCTCGTGTTGCAAATGAAGTACAGATTGAGAGAATAATTGATAGCATCAATGCACCAGGTCCACTCACTCATTCAAGGGAAACACAGCTAGCAAATTTCTGTGGGCACTTCGCATTCGTCTCAATATCTGAACCCAAGAAAGTTGATGAAGCCTTCATGGAACCTGAATGGATTCAAGCTATGCAAGAAGAGCTTCAACAATTTGAGTTGAATAATGTATGGGAACTAGTCAAGCGTCCTGATCCTCGTAAGCACAATATCATAGGTACTAAATGGATATATCGCAACAAACAAGATGAGCATGGTCAAGTTGTCAGAAACAAAGCTCGTCTCGTTGCTCAAGGATACACTCAAGTTGAAGGAATTTTCTTCGATGAAACATTTGCTCATGTGGCTAGGCTTGAAGCTATATGCATACTGCTGGCCTATGAAAATCATCATAACATTCTTCTGTATCAAATGGATGTGAAGAGCGCCTTTCTCAATGGCAAGATTGAAGAAAAGTGTATGTTAAACAACCACCTGGCTTTGAATATCCAAAATATCCTGACATGGTTTACAAGCTCAACAAGGCACTGTATGGCCTTAAACAAGCCCCTCGAGCTTGGTATGACACACTCAAAGACTTCCTGAAGAGCAAAGGCTTCAAACCTGGTTCCCTGGATTCCACTCTCTTCACGAAGACATATGATGGTGAACTGTTTGTGTGCCAAATATATGTGGATGACATTATCTTCGGCTGCACTAACCAGAAATACAGTGAAGAGTTTGCTTATATGATGCAAGAGCAATATCAGATGTCCATGATGGGTGAGCTTAAGTTCTTCCTTGGTCTTCAAATATGACAGCAACGCAATGGCATCTTCATATCTCAAGAGAAATACCTCAAAGATTGCCTGAAGAAGTTTGGAATGCAAGAATGCAAAGGCTACATGACGCCAATGCCAGCTAAACACCATCTGGGCCCCGACGACAATGGTAAAGAGTTCGATCAAAAGGTATAATGCTCCATGAT
The DNA here is from genome assembly GCF_018294505.1 of Triticum aestivum. Taxonomy (NCBI): domain Eukaryota; kingdom Viridiplantae; phylum Streptophyta; class Magnoliopsida; order Poales; family Poaceae; genus Triticum; species Triticum aestivum. The sequence goes on from NC_057800.1 coordinate 111,792,837, forward strand.
TGGTTCTTTCCTTTATTTATGTGTATCTAGGCCAGATATCATGCTTAGTGTTTGCATGTGTGCCCGGTTCCAAGCGGCACCAAAGGAATCGCATCACATAGCTGTGAAGCGAATTCTTAGACATTCAGAACTTCCAGACCATGATGCATGAGCTTAAGAAAGCATTCCAAACCAAACGCGAAGAAGCCAAAGGTTCTCGTGAGCGCATGAAGGATCTTGCTGCTAAATGTGTTCAGGGATACAATGAAGCTGAAAAGCGCAAAGCCTTGGGGCAACCAGGCATCGACCCTTGAATGGCGGCCAAGAAGAAGAAGAAGCCAGCTGTGCAGAACCAGAAGCACCAAGGCAGGAAGTACATCCAATTGTCTTCCCAGCCAGTATGACAGGCACGAAACCTAAGGTCCCCATAGTGGCTTCAGAACTAAAGAAAACAAGGGCAGGTGAAGCTGAAGCCAGAAAGCGCAAAACCAAGGCCACCACTTATGATGCTCCTCCAACTAAGAAACGCAAAACCAAGAAGAGAGATCGGGCTGCTCCCACAGAGCCCCTTGAGGTCGAGCCAATCTCAATGGCTCGTCCTGCGTCTGAAAATCAAGAACGCCAAGTAATAGTTCATGAGCCTACTTCCCCAGAGGCTCCTGAAGCTGAAGACAATCCAGCTGTTAACCCCACCGCAGCTGAGGACATTGGTCCTCGCGACAATGTTGAAGATGATGAAGTCCTTCCTCAGATCGAGCACCAATTGGTATCATCGCCTATGCTCACGCACAGCAAACTCATCAGCATTGGTCGTCCTCTGACGCCAACTGCTCAGGATGCATCGTGGGCTCATCACCCACAATGACAAGACACCCCAAGTTCTCCCCAACCGCAAGCCACCTCACCAGTGCAAGATGACGATGACTTTGAGACCCAGCACACTCCATCTACGCAGGCATTGCCAGCATTACGCAGGCTTCGCAAAGGACCAAGGCCCCAAGTCACTCCCACTATGCACGTGTCTGAGTCTGAAGCCAAAATGGCTGAAGATATTCCGGCTGCATCAGCCGATGAAGAAGAAGAACCAAGAGTTGAAGCAGAAAGAGTTGCTACACCCCCGTCCCACCAAGATGTTGTTCTCAAGGAGAACGTGTCCGACCCTCCAGCTTCTGAAGTGGAGGTTAACAATCCTGAGGCGGCCACTAACATCACCACTGAAGCCAATGACGTTCTCATGGCTGAAGCTAATGTGGCGCATGAAGCTACTGCGGTGCCAGAAGTACAAGCACCTGAAGCCAATGTGGCCCCTGAAGCCCATGTCAACAACAATGCCAATGCTCATGTTCCCCCTCCAAGACCTCACACCATTGAGCTGGCATTTGATCATGGTCAGCCTGTTATGGTTCGATGGCCCATTCTGGTTCCTCCACCTGCTGTGGGTCCCCAATTTGACTATCATGTCAAGCACAGACCTTCCGTCCAGAAGCCCAAGCCACGACTTCCACGATTCCCAGGCAATGCAACTTCACCTGGGGTCTTCAATGTGAATGGCTTCGTGCCACATAACACCTTCTTCAACAGTGCCAAGAACCCTTATACCAAACCTCGCATTTCATCAGATCGGTTCTGGAGCTATCAGCAGCGCAGCTACTATTCCTACGTCTTATACAATCAAGGGCGCATATTTCCACATATGCGCCTCGACTCTAAAGCTATAGCTGGCCTGACCTGCCTTGAAGAAGCATTGGATTGCTTCAGAGATGCTGGACTATTGCAGTTTGTCACGGATAAGGAACACTGGAATGAAGAGCTTCTGCTACAGTTCTATCCAACTCTTCACATTTGAGCCTACAACAGGGATCCAAAGACTTGGGTCCTTGAGTGGATGACAGGCAATGTTCACATGCCTGCCCACTCCTGGTGAATACTATGAACCAGGTTGTCAACAACACCAGAATTCCTTGGAAAGCATTTTTCAGAAGCCAGAACCCAACATGAGTCAAATGCTGAGCATGATGAAGCCTTTGCCTCACCACGCTGAATACCCGTATGAATTCTTTGTTGAAGACCTAGAGTATCTGCCTTGTACCATTTACCATATCATCAGAAAGTCTCTATGGCCTGTCAAAGGACATTCATCTGCAGCGAAGCTTGAAGGAGCAATGAAGACTTTGGTTTTCTATATCTTCAATGGCATCAGCTTCAATGCTCAAGACTTCTTCATCAGACAGTTGGCTGCATCTGGCTCTGACATTTTTGTTCTAAAGTTTTACGCTCCATGGGTAATGCGTCTTATCAAGCTTCACTCTGCAATCAACTATCAACCGTCTGTGTGCCATCATCTTGTCTTCTTGCCAGAGGTTGATCTGTCTATTGAAGTCATTTACCCAGAGCCTGCTAAGGAGCCCATTTATCTTCACAATGTTGATCACCAAAGCTTCACCCAGCCTATTGAAGGAGTTCAAGCAGTCTCGCGCGTTTATCCCCTTGCTGGCAACACACGTGCCCCTCGCGCTCAAACTGACGCCACTAGTAGCACCATTGCGCAAAGGCCTCGAAGGCGTTCTCGTGTTCTCAATGACTGAGAGCTTCTTGTCGCGCTATACCAGAAACAGGACAAACATCACGACTGGCTTAAGCGTCAGATGCAGAGCCTCTTGGTGGATGTCAACCGCATTCGCAATCTTGCCACCAAGAATGCCTTTGTCACTCATGAAACCTGTCAGAGGTCGTGGAAGAGTTTGACATTGCTTAGTGCTGAAGCTGATATGCAAGACGATGGCTTCACCGAACGATTCAAGTTTGACTTAACTCCTCCCAGGAATGCTCACTTGCGTCGGACTCCCTCACTTGAAGGCTCTGACAATTTGTCATCAGCTGCGACAGTGAATACCAGAGTCATTGATGACCAAGATGATGCAACTTCACCTCCTCCAACTTCAGCGCGTGTCGACACTGCACCAAGTTCTTCTGCACCACCGGACCTCAACGACGACCCTGCTGCCTCGCCTGCACCTCATGGGAACAAGTAGGCGCTCTATGTCTTCAAAACTTTTTGGTCCTTACTGACAAAAGGGGGAGAAGCATATGAGTTGATAGTCTTCAAGCGGGTCCATATGGGTGGTTGCTTTACCTTTTGCTACTTTTGCCAAGTGCTTACAACTCTTCCTTTTCGATACATTTGGTTCTTTGAGTTGTAACACTTAAACTCGATGGTCGTCTGCTACTTATTTTATATTCTGTGATGCGATGATAAATTCCGCATGTGCGATGATAAATTCCGCACTTAGGTCATTTTGCAGACGTCCATTTTTCATTATGCATGTCATTATCTTCGTTACATCATATCATGCATGATGAATTGTCATCATAGGATGAAGAGGATCTCCACAAGTACAACCTACCATGTGCATTTGCATTCCAAGAGAAAAGTACTTATATGCACATCTTTAGGGGGAGCCTTTGCAACTTATGAAGACAATACCCTATCCTTTACAATTTCACATATTTTATTCCCCGTTCAAAACTTCAACCAGTTTGTCATCAATCACAAAAAAGGGGGATATTTTAAGTACATCTAGTGCCACCCCTAGTTGGTTTTGGAGTATTGACGACAAACCTGGTTGAGGGACTAATGTGTTTGTGAGAATTGCAGGGTAACACAGGTAGAAGTCCCTCATTGATTCGGTTTTCCTATATACACAAGTTCAGCAAGTAAACATTCGTATCAAACTCAGGTTCATAGGACACGTTCATATTCATAGCCAACATTGACAATCTACAACTCAAAAGATTCATATATACACAAGTTCAGTATATCTATGCATCCAAATGATTGATAGATCACACGACAGTATTCATAGATAATTCACAAAAAGATTCAGATGTACACATGTTTAGTATGTTTATGCATCCAAATGATTGAGATCACATCAAATATCATCCATGGACGAACTTTAATTACCTAGGGTACAGACTGGTAAATGGTGTTAAGTCGGAGGTACTTGTTAAAATTAATGCTTGTACGAGTAAACTTTCGAGTACATAAGAGGCAGCACAGACAATCTGAACTTTGCTTGTAGGTTTATCCTCAAATAGTGGCCTCATGCCGAGGGAGGTTTGAGGAACTTGGCCACTACTTTCATCCAACTAGTTTACTGGCTCATCTTGGTCATGTAGCTCGCCAAAATTCTACATTGCAGACAAGAAAGGAGGTGGAGAAAATGAACCACCCAAATTTTTTGTGCAGTTCAACCGAAATGGAGCATCCCTGGCGTGAAGACTGATTAAGTGCCAGATGAATATACGCGTCAACCAACTTGTCTAGAATCTTTAGACTCCATGCCATACAGTTCGCTACCATATGTGCCGATAACCAAAATGCACAAGTTGGGATCAAAGACTAGACTGCATTTTTCTGGGCTATGCGCCAAGCAATATTTTTGGCGTTCACTCTCCTAATACTTGTATTTTCACAAATGGTTGATGCTGGTTGATACTCGAATGAATATAGGCACTTCTTCTTGTAAACATCGATGCTTGTCTGAGTGAACTTTGGAGTACATAGCAGCAGCATAAGTACCTATCCATCTGATCTTTTTGTGCAGTTCTATGGAAATCACCCAATGTAATGATTTGCTTGAGAGTTCAGGCTCCAAGTTACTCCTTTATGAAATTGGCAAACAGTAGCACAATACCAAATTACCAATACATATGACAAGCACAATAATCAGGATAAAGACCAGTACCAACTTGTGTGAGGTAGCATATCAATTACTATTTCCTTTGACTGGAAGCCGAGATAAACCAAGCAACTCGCAACAAAGGAAGAATGCAAGCCGAGATTAGTGACTAACAGGAAAGGAAGGAAGCTGTCGAGGCAATGAAGCACCCAAAGTTTTTGTGCAGTTCCACCAAAATCGAGCATCCCTGTTGGCACATATATTGAGAGAGTGAGATTAAAGTAATAGTGGGTCTAGTTGATGAAACACACACTAACAAATAGAAGCACCCTCATTACCTTAATGGGTAAAGTTAGCAATATAGTATTTTTTCTTAAAGAGAGATATTTGTTTATTTAATCAGTGCCAATTAGCTCAACACTCAAAGCATTGCCATGTATCATAGGTTGCAAAACTTTAATGTGCAAAGATAAAGGAGTTTCTCATGACAGTAGCACGATAAAAATAGAGATGACAATAAACTAATATGGATGAAGGCCATAGGCCGGTACCAACCTGAGCAAAAAAGCTTATTCATGTAGTCCCAGAAGAGATGATAAAGCACTCACTGGAATCACTCAATAGTATATATTTTTGTGCACTTCAAATGTATGGTTGAAATCACTCTTGTTTACTAGTGCTGAGATTATATCGGAAGATTATCAAGAACATCCGGCAGAGTTAAAGCACTGGCTGGGATACAGCATATTGTATTGTCTTGTGTAGTTCCACTAAAATGTATGATTGGCACAACATGATCCCTTTTTGCACAAGTAGGAACAAGATGAAACCTTCATTAGCTTAGTGAGAAAGGATAGAAAGACATTAGCATATCACTCTAACAGTAACATCAAATTCATCGTGGACAATACGCAGAAGTGGAAGGTCTTACTAGAGGATCATCTCACATGTAAGGTAGACATTGTCGGAGCCCTTGAATGGCCTCAACTAAGGCCTCAGCTTCAGTAATATCACCTTGGCACTGTTTATTCTTCTTCTTCTTCCTCTTCGTACTCTGTTTCCCTTTCTCCTCACCACTTGGAGAAACCAAGTCCATGATTGGCCTTCTATTTCAGAATTGGTTTGTCAGTGAGGGAGTACAAGTGTACTAGTAAACAGTAGCATTATTTTGTCATGGTAGTCGCAAAATAGAGATGAATAGATGCATTAAATATCATTCTTACCTAAAGGAAGGTTATGGTGCCAATATGGATGATGAGGATTGGAACACGGATCTCCCTTTGTGCAGTTCCACCGAAATGAACCAACTGTTCCATTCTGACATTCCAGTTAAACAGCACAAAAGTCACTTCTTTTAAGAAGTGTTTTGTGCAGTGCACCAAAAGGTCACAACAACAACCAGGTGAAATGGATATCCTTGTTTGCATAAATAGCTATAGAGGAAATAGTCAGAGTCTCAAACAATTACAGGCAAAAACATTTGGCTAAATTATTCATGGCTTATAACAGTGGCATGGCTTCATTTTACCAGGGGCATTAGATTAATAACATCTAAATATTTGGTATATGGGCATAGGACAGTGGGTGCACCAGTAGTCCAACACCATGTACCTAAACCAGGGCATAAAGTGGTGATTCAGAGTTTGTTGCCCCAAGAAACAAACATCCAAGAAACCTAAGACAAGAATATTTTTATTAGCAATGAACCCCACATGTCATAGACACAAAAAGTGTGGCAAGATTCCCTTAGGCAAGCCAAACTGGGTCTAACAATTTGAGCAACTCAAGTTAGGCAAGTGTGGAAAAAATAATGTGGCAACATAAGACAAACATAGTCACAATCCAAACAGCCCCGTAATTTTTTGTGACATGCATGAACATTTGGTTAGTTAAATTTATAGTCAAAATTTGGCAAGGTTGTAAGTGCATCTAGTGCCACCCCTAGTTGGTTTTGGAGTATTGACGACAAACCTGGTTGAGGGACTAATGTGTTTGTGAGAATTGCAGGATAACACAGGTAGAAGTCCCTCATTGATTCGGTTTTCCTACCAGAGATGACCCCTAAAAATGTATGAAGACATTGAAGTCAAAGGTGGGATGTGAAGACATTCACATTGAAGACTATGACAAGAGAAGACATCGTGTGAAGACTATGGAGCGCGAAGACCTAGTTGTTTCGTCGTTCTTTTTCTTCTTCGTTGAGTCATAGGAACCACCGCACTGTTAAGTGGGGTCTAAGAGAACCAGTCAGAATGACTGAAGTGATGCTTAACCAAAATCCTATATCTTCGAGCGAAGACTATGAGAGCAAATCTTATCCAGAGTTGGATAAGTCAGCTTTGCTTGTAGCCCAAGTAAAGTTGAAGTGTGTGTTTGAAATCTGACCGTTGGAACATGTGTCAGTTCCTTAGTGACCCAGGGTCATTTCGGACAAATCAGGTTGGGTTGCCTAGTGGCTATAAATAGCCCACCCCCTACAACCATAAATGGTTGGCTGCTCAGAGTTAGTGTACGGCTTTTGTCGTTTGAGAGCAACCCACATCGAAGCCTTTGAGAGAGAATTCCTTGCGAGGATAAAGCCCTAAACACCTAGAGCCAAAGAGTGTTAGGCATCACTTAAGTCTTCCTGTCTGTGTGATCTGAAGACTTATTACACTTGAGGACTGTGAATCCTCCAGCTGGTTAGGTGTCACATTCTGAGCATCCAAGAGTCATTGTGGATCACCGGTGAACGAAGTCTATGAAGGTTTGGAAGTCTGCCTTGAAGACTTACCAGAGTGATTGGGCGAGGACTGGGTGTCCTTACCTCAAGGGGAATAAGGTGAAGACGGTCTTTTGAGTTGAATCTTAGCCTCCCTAACCAGACGTATAGTTGTCACAGCAACTGGAACTGGTCCAACAAATCATTGTCTTCAATGAGTCACTGGTTCTATCCTTCCCATCTCTTTATTTATAGTTGGTCCTTGTGAAGTCATTGTTTGTTTGCATTATCTTTTGTGTTCACCGAGTGACTGCTTGTTCTGATCGGCTTCGTACTATCTTCCTACCTGATCCATAATGCCTAGCTACCATTAGTTGTTGTTCTTTCACTTCATTGAATACTTGACTATGGTTTGCTTAGTGTAGTCTACCTTCCGCTGCATGGTTATAGGTTTATTTCTATCGTTTGTCTTCAAAACTTCCATGTTTTGAAGACTTCCGTAAAAATCGACTATTCACCCCCCTCTAGTCGATCACCAGCACTTTCAAAGGTGCATCAAATCAACACATGCAAGTATCAAAAGGACAGTCATGGCATGCATCCATGCATTGTACTCCCTCCGTTTCCAAATATATGTCCTTTTAGAGATTGCAACAAGTGACTACATACGAATCAAAATGAGTGAATCTACACTCTAAAATATGTCTACATACATCCGTATGTTGTAGTCCATTTGAAATGTCTAAAAAGACTTATTATATTTAGGAACGGAGGGAGTAACTAATGCATCGATAAACGCAAATTAGTGAAATATATCGAGTGCAGTGCTTTGATGTGTCGCGTCAACTCGTACAAGACCGAGAAGTTTGATTACTACAACGCCCTCTCGCCTTAACCGCACCTACCTTTGGCTGCATGACAGGTGGGCACCGACCTGTTGGGCCCACCTATCATAGACGCAAAGGCAGGAGCAGTAAGTCAATGAAGCTGCGTCCCTCGCTCACCCATGATCATGGTAGCTGGCAGGACTAGGAGAAGCTATCATTCGCTACACGCTCTCCCTCCCGCACGCGGGGGACATGCAGTAGTTCAATCGGTGTCAGATGGCCAGAAGCATACTGTAGTACTCCTACACTGCAGTAGTACTCCATCACTATTTGACTTCCAGAAGAGGCGAAGAGCCAAGCACAGCCCGGACGCTCGTGTGGCAGTTTCATGTGTAGAGTAGTCTAGGATAGCATGTACCGTGCCTGTAAGCTTAAAATCATTGGGGTCGGCCCCATGCTTTTTTTATTAAAATAATCTTGTGGCCCTACCTGTCATCCTGGTGATTCTAGTTTGCACGCTCATCTGGTCAAGACAGCAATATATATTTTAATATGTGGTGGGGTAAATGTTAGAGGTTGCAACAAATGGAGTATTGTACACTTCGGGTCTTTCAGCCAAGTTTAGAGGTAACCATGTGGGGCCGGTGCTATGATGTGTCGCGTCAACTTGTACAACGAGGAGAAGCTTGATTTTACTACTACAGGCCTTCTCCCTCGCCCATGCACGCGGTGGCTATCCCTCCCGCACACGATGGACGGACATGCAACAGTGGATTCGATACTACTGTAGAAGTAGTAGTAACATCATTGTTCGTCTTCTCGAAGAGGCGAAGAGCCAAGCGCAACCCGAACGTGGCAGTTGCGAATGCTCGCATGGCTGTCTTTGTGTAGGGGTGGGCGTGGTGCGGAGCCTTGGAGCACGCATATAGCCAGACTCTTGCATGAGACAAAATTGCTATTTGAGCCCACTATTTTAGTACTAGTACTTGCTAGTATAGCCCTGTAAACCGGAAACAAGTATTTGCCTCTAGAGATTTCACCGTGTGTAGTACTGGCTCAAATCTCAAATCTCATCAACCAAGGCCTTTTGTGATTGGAGGAATGTATCTTGTACTTTACAAAACTAGCCTAATTAAACTCATGCATTAATTACGTAGTTCTCTTGTTTTCCTCTCCGCCTTGGTCGCGGTTCACAATATTGAGCACTCCTATAAGACTAGCTACTCTATCTACATGCGGGACATCAAAGCATCCGGGCCCACGTGCCATCCACCAAATCACAGTGACGTGCTATAGTCAAGACTCACCGGTCACCCCGGTGTGGCCGTCATGACCCGTCATATCACAAAACCCACCTTTACCAGCAGTGGTAAAGTGGCCTCAAAGTTGGCCTGGACGAAGGAACCATCATTTCACTGGAACGCTCATTGAATCCCTTTCTCCCCTTTCTTGAAGAAAACCTCACTCCAGGCTACTCACTTCTGCCATTTTTCTTCTGTACCGACGAAGGAATTAAAGGGGGACAAATCAGTGATGCTGCTATATTTTCATTCCAAGAATCTTCTTTTTTGAAGCACCGACCGATTCTCACAGCAAATTATTTTCCCATTTTCATTGCGATTGTGGTTTCCTTTTGATTGCTTTTTGATTGTCAGTTCATTGATGGATCTTGGAGCACTAGCCAAAGAGTTGTCGGCGAACAACCCACTGGAGACAACGATCTCGAGGAAGCAAGCACCGAACAACAAGTTGACCATGTTGGCGGGCCAACCCATGGAGACGAAGAACTCAAAGAAACAAGCACTGGCCAAAAGGTTGACGATGTTGGCGGACGAACTCCTCAAAGAAAGTTGGAAGAGCAGCAAGGGCCCCACCGTGCCTACCCAAGAAACTCTAATGGCCACCTATGCGAGGCTCAAGGATGAGTTTGAGGAGATAGTCACCGTTGAGAAGCAGTATTCCCCTGGCAAGGTGATGCCCCCATTGAGGATGAGGAGATGGCCCCGGAGGGATGGGATCCCCCGGTGTGCTGCACAAGGTAAAAAATAATGGCTTACCATAGTTGTGGTTCTTGATTATTTTCAATGTGCTTGCTAATATGTTAGGGTTGTGTAGGTGCCTTGATGATTCCGATGTCGCGGCCTGTCCTGTGGACAATGCCCCAGAGATCGTTTTCGATGTCGCGGTCCATCCTGCTGATATCGCCCCGGAGATCGATTCCGATGCTGCTGTACATCCCATGGACAACGACCGAGATCGATTCCAATGTCACGGTCAGTCCTGTGGACATCTCCCCAGAGATCGATTCCCATGTCGCTGTCCGTGCTGTGGTCATTGCCCGAGAGATCGATGACAAGAAATAGTTGGCCGCGCTAATCCTTCAAGGTAGTTTGCATTGCCCTGTGTTTAATTACCAGAACAGTGTGTGTTATCAAACCATCTTAGGGCCAGTGCACTGTCTTGTGTGGGCGGTACTTGCTACTTTTGTTTGATAGTGAATCATGCGAACCCTCTCCGAGTTATGGAAATAGGTGTATTGTCACCAGCTTTTGATGTAATATATTGCATGCTTAGATGTAAGTTTGAACTTTTTATCATATCAGCATGGCTTGTTTGATGATTCTTGGTGTTAGTAGGCTAGCTACTGTGCCAGCTATAGTACTTGCAAAACACTCACCGAAGATAAACGTTGGGGCTGATGAGCTCATGGTATGCTTATACTTATCCGTCGTTGATTGGCCAATAGCCCAAGATCCTAAAATTGTAGGCTTAGCGATCGATCAGACAATAGTCGACACGGATACATTCAGGCCTCATTGGTTCACAGGGTAGAAAAATTGTAGCACAAGTACAGAGATGTACAACACAAAATCATAGCAGCACAGAGACGTACTCCCTCCGTTCCAAAATAGATGACTCAACTTTGTACTACTAACTTTGAAACGGAGGGAGTACAGATCCTAGTAGGGCTAGTTTGTCCTAGTGGGTTTTAGTGATATGACGTGGTACAGTACCGTCCAGTCTTCACGTGTGGTAGCAGTATTGCGGGTACAATAAGTTTTCTTGAAGAAGCAGAATTCAACAAAGTCATGATGGTTCCTTCGTCCGACCAACTTACAGCAGGAAAGGTTGGTCCTGCGCTACGACCAGGGTGGACTAGGATAATTTTGTGCATGGTAGGTGGACCAGGATGGTCGACATCCCACATGTCAGCGAATGGAAAGTATTCTTTTCTGATATAGAGGATGAGCAACGAGTATTCGTTGTTTATTTTTGATGAAAGCTATTGTCTCCACTGTTACAACGAAGGAGTGTGAAACACGGCAGCCCAGTGAACTTGGCATGTGCACCACTCCCTCCTTCCTCATGTAATACTACCATAGTGTTGACTATAAGGTTGGCTATAAAGGTTACAACATTTTCTCACTTTCTCTCTATCTATTTCCTCTCAAATGTTTTTTACCTTTCTTTTTATAGACACAATTGTTTTTATGCCTATTTTTTGAATTAGTTGTTTATACCTAGGAGCACGTGTAAAGACGGGCTCTTGCAAAGCCCAGTCCTTGACTTTGTCAATGCCTCTCTCTCCTCCACATCAGCGGGCTTATAGGCCAGTATTTTACTTGTACTACTTGCTATGAATGCGGGCAGCTGGCGTCTGAGGGGGGAAGGCTTGGAAGTGGTCCGGACTCCCGCATGGCCCACCTCACATTATCACCATATATTTTTTCGAGTCCATGCACGGCGGGCAGGCAATCTCTTCTCCCTCCCCCATCTCCATCTTCTTAGCCGACGCCTACCGAGCGATTAGATTTTGGCCATCGACAGTTTATTCAATTGCAGTCCCACATGTCAGTGAAATTGCAAGACAACGCGTGTCCCTTTTGGTTAGCAGTGGGCGAGCCGAACTGTCGGGGGTGCGATGCGTATGAGTCATAAGTGTGCCACCTTTTCTTTTGAACTTGCAAAGCGAAACATTTTCGTGTGATCGATCGATAGAAATCCAGAACAAAATGACGAGGGCGGTGCTTTCCCGCGCGTTAGGCGGGCTAGTTTGAGTGATATGATGTGATACCATGCCGTCCAATTGCTCCATTTTATGTAAGCAAGAGTTTACACTCTTACGTGCGAGGAGTGCGAAACACAGCAGATCTGATTTTGATCGAGGGATAACTATTCCCTGCCAAATAATGGAGCACCGTTATCTCTAGCGCTGGCCCACAAATTTACACGGGCATCTTTCCGAGGACATGATGGATGCCATCCAATGCTGCCCGCATACCTTTCAACAACTATATGAACTAACTGGACGAAATTCGTGCAAACAAAGAAAATTTCAAATTAACCGCATGATATTCATTTCATTTCGAAAACAGTTCCTACAAACTAGACGAAATTTATTACATATTTCGCACAAACCGTACTAAAACCTACTGTAAACCTAATCTAAATGATCGCTGGCACCCGACCACCATGTCCGGCCATGAACCCGAGAAAGCCGGCCATTGTGTTTGCCTCATCCTCATCCGCCTCGATAACCTCCTCCTCCGGAGCACAAGGTTCTGAAGATTTCCGCCTCCACATCGCTGTCAAGTGGCTAATCGGGCACCGATGTTTATCCCACCAAGCTTGGCGTCGACTGAGTGGAGGAGCGGTGGCCTTCCTAGGACTAGAGCGGCGGCGACCTACCATGTACTACTCTTCCTCTCTGTCGGCTACGTACGCGCATGCGTGCCGGCTTCGTGGTAGTGGCGGCGGAGGGCGACCAGGGGGAGCCGCCGATCTCCTTCATCTGCTCCTGCGATAGTACGTCCAAGAGAGCTTTGGAGCGCACCCGGAGCGGAGCCGCCGATGTCCTTCGTCTGCTCCTCCGACAGTACGTCCAAGAGAGATTTGGAGCACCAGGAGGCCATGGTTGGAGTGGTGCGGACAAAAGGAAGGGACTGGAGGAGAATGAGTGTGGGTCATTGGCTATGGCTAGGAGCTGGGGCTCAAGTTAATATAGCGCGCGAATGGCAATGATCCTCGGCAGATGGATGGCACCGGAGTAGGTTCGTCGGGCGTGAATGCGGATGCTGCTTCAGTGACTTAACTGCAGGTGTGTTGGGTCACTGACATGTGGGCCCAATGGGCATCTGGCCCACATGTCAGTGACACACCAACTGCACCTGGAGTTAAGTCCGGTGAATGGGCATTGACATTCTGGAGAGACGGTGACTGTTTCAGACGGGAAGCGTGCGCTAGCGATGGAAGGGGTTTCGGTAGGCCAGGGTGGTCAGACGCTGGCGTGGTGGTAAAATTTTAACTCATGGATGACGAGCCTTTGAAGTGTATGCGGAACGTATTGAAAACAAGGTGTCCATGCAACCGGTCTTGTCGCTAGCTAGCCTCCGACGACCACCATTAGACACCACACAACCATGCATAACTTACGAATAATGGACAAATCGATTAGACACACACTCGTGTGCAGTGGCACTATGATTGGTCGCTCATGGTAGTACATACTCCATACCATAGTACCCTCTCTAGCTAGGTTGTTTTATATATTGTCGTTGTGATGGACGATATACATGAGCAAGGCGCCGAGTCCCGAGTATGACCGTTGGTGTTGAGCTAGGTGAATACATGCTCGGCGTTCGCGGAGGTCTCCATCAAACGTCTAAACAGTAATGTCAGGCACCCCCGCGGCGCACAGGTGACGGGCTCGCCATTTGCGTTGCGCCATGATCAGGACTTTGATTGAGAGGGCGACGTGCATGCATTAGCATGGTTTGACAGCACGAGTGTGAGTGTCTACACGCGTACATGCTACTTGCATCTATGGACGGTGTGCGCTAACGCGTGCATCACGTATAATATAATGATCAAAGTGAGCTATCAGCACAAGTTCGATGACTGCCAATGCATTTTACTCGGTAATAAATGACTAGGATTGAAGGGGAATCCAAATTTCCTTCGTCTTCTGTCCTTGAGCTCTTGACAAACCAATGCACTACTATCAAGAGGACAATGCGTTGCATGGAACATCAACATGCATTTATACGAGCTGTTTATCTCGTGGGAGATGAAGATGAACGAGGGAAGTCCTTATCTGCAAATGTGCAGAGGGGTGTGGGTATCTTTTTGAAAAAAAATCATAGTTTGCTTTCTATCCGTCAGATATAGATCGGACGGTCTATATTGCAGGATGGAAGGCACACCATCATCACCAACTCGGTTTTCCGGCCACTCCACACCAGAGCTCTCACCAAGCGTCATTCATGCCACCGCGCCGCACATTAACCGGTAAGGAAGCGACGGCATCCTGCCGCGCTGAGTTCCTCGCCGCCCACGACCGCACACAAAATGGTAGGGAAGTCATGGCATCCCGCCGTGCCGAGTTCATCGCCGCTCGCGACCTCACACCTACGTGGGCGGAATTTGAAGCTGCCAAGGCCGAATGGGCGATAGAGCAAGAGGTGGACAAAGCCGCACAGAGGGAGCAGAGAAGCCAGAAAGCACTAAAGAAAAGAGAGGCCCGCCATCACAAGAATGAAGAGGATTCACGCGTTGCTGCAGAGAGGTCGGCGGAGATCCAAGCACGGTGGGGTGTCACCAACAAAGCCAGGAAGGAGAACCACAGCGTCTGGCCAGCATGTGAGAAGTAGTAGTACTAGTAGTAGTTAGTGTGTGTCTGTGTGTGAGTACGAGCATGTACCGGTACTACTATTTACAACTATAGTTTTTAGAGCAAATTACCAGTACATTAGCCTAGACCCAATGGAAAATTCCTATCCTATGCATCAAATGGCTTCTCTTTCTCTATAGGAATTGAGATGCATGTCATCTCACTTCCTATGATTTTCATATTCCTATAAAATTCCTATCCTATGAACGAAAGGAGGCCTCTGCTGGAGTAACTACTATAGCTAGTAGTACTGCTGGTACAGTAGTTTTCTTCAAGAAGAGGATTTCATTGAAGTCATGATGGTTCCTTCGTTTGAGAAACTTCATAGTGGGAAAGGTTGGGCCTGTGATCTGACGGCTCATTAGTCATTATTATTGCGGCGCAACGACCGGGGTGACTCTCCCATGGAGTTCTGCGTGCATGGCAAGTGGACCAGGATGGTCGACGTCCCACATGTTGGCGAATGGAAGTATTCTTTCCGATATCGAGGACCAAGGAAACCGCTTGGTATAGTATCACTGATGATTTTTTTTCTGATGAATGCTTGCATTTCAACTCTTATTACGACGAATGAGTGCCAAACATGACACGTGCTGGATGTCCCACACGTCAGCAAAAGGAGTGGGACATGAACAACATGGTAGAGCGTCTCCAATTCTTCCACTTCTAGGTCGGAGACCACAGGTAGTAGTACTAGTGGTATGAACGATACAATGTGCGACCCGGAGAAAAAGACACGTCTAGTTGGAAGGTCTCGGGGCATACACTTAAACAAATATAAAACCTAATATGTGCCTCCGATTAATATAGTAGTAGTATAGTACTTAGGCACGTACTCCATAACATCACCGTGCATTGCACGTACAATGTTTAGTGGTACGTAGTAGACAAATGCCTATATGCCACACATGTTCATACTATTTGTGCCTTTCTACTTCACTTACTGCGCTACATTACTCAGGTTCGTACGTCCACTCCTGGGTACATGTCCGTCTCGTAGTTCCAGTACCATGTGTTCTTCATAGATGGAACGATCCATATCATCGCAGTTAGTGTGGCTCCCCGCGATGGAGACTCGTCCAAACTATGGCCAGCCTCGACGCAGAGCAGTTGCGTGCACCGAGAAGCGGTGCTCTCTCGGCCGTCGCGCTGCTTGAAAGCCGACACCAGTGAGAGGTCGCCTCCGCTCTGGCCGGGCATTAATGTGGCACTGACGCTCCAGGGCAACGCTGACCATTTCACGCGGGAAGCACGCGCTGGCAAGGGAGTATTGGTTTTGAACCGTTTCAGGTGTAGTACTGGTAGTTTGCAAAACTACTCAATTATTGCACTCAGTTTCCTAACAAATTGTGGTAAAAACGTTACTCCACAGCTTGCTTCCCTTCTCCTTCCTCTTCCACCGCCCACGCACGTCCGCGGGAAGCGACCGTTCAACCCTTATATAGGAGTGCTAGCACAAAAAGATGCATGCATGACCACTAAAATTTCCAGATTAAAGTGCCGCTCCGGCGGGAGTATGGCATATGTCGTTTCCTTCGGCCGGGCCATGGCTACCAGGTGACGGCGACCAGAGAAGAGGTGGCGGGAGGGGAATGAATGCAGCTACTATTTGGGTTCACCGTCCGGCTGAAATAAATGAGCACCATCACGTGTACCCGCAGGTGCACAAATTGTAATATACGTGTCTGCTTAAGTGGGCGTCACGTAACTGGTGTCTGTGAGAGATTCTGAGAGACAGAGTGCATGTGTGAGACTCTACTCTTCAAACATGTACTCAAACTTTTGTATCGGGATATAAGTATAATGCTATTACACTTTAACTAGTGATTTACGTGGCCATGTTAACATGGTTGTGTAAAAAATGTCACTTCCTGCTCGTGATTTGTGTTATATAATTACAAGCAAGATGCTCGTGCATTGCACGGAACATCAATATGCATTTTTTTTAAAAACACCTGTTGTGATTGACCCATGCAGGAGTAATCACATGTGTAAAAACTAATGATATCTCAAGAATTTTATCAGAAAACTGGTATCTCGAGAATTTCATCGAAAAAATGAAAGATGAGAGATAAGGTGAGGAGGAGTGGAGCATGGTGGTGACTGGTGTCGGACTGGGCAGAGGCATGGGGATGGATGGCGCCAGCAGGCGGCAGCGGCCACCATGCTAGATTGTTCCAGAGACTTCCTTTTTTAATTGCTCAGCAATGAGGTTGTGGGAGATAAGGATGGGGAGAGAGGTGCGGGTATCTGCGGGTATCTTTGTAAAATTATCATAGTTTGCTTTCTATCCGTCAGATATAGATCAGACGGTGTATATTACAAGATGCCAGGCACACCCTCATCACCAACTCGGTTTTTTATAAGAGTAGAGATGATAAGTTTGCTAACTACTAAAGTAAAGTGGAATTTGTCCATGTTATACAAGTAAATTAAGGTGATTGTTTATCATACGTGTAAGGTTGGACAAAGGGTGGTAGGAACAAATCCTCCGCCTAGAGCATGTGTGTGTGAGATGGAGTCTTAGTGTGTGCGTGTGTGTCTAGGGTGTGGGTGGGTGGGTTTGTGCGTGTGTGTGTGCGTGTGTGTGATGGAGTCTTAGTGTGTGGGGGGGTGGGTGAGTGCGTGTGGGGGGGGGGGGGTGCATGCGCGCGTGTGTGTGTGACCCGGGGTCCTCGATGGCGGATGTAATTTAAGTGTGCGTGACTTCATCACAGAGTGGTGATGTGTATGGCAGAGGCCACCATCGATGGGGTGCGAGAGAGAAAAGGCCCGTAGAGAGGGAAGAGAAGGTGTGTGCGCGTGAGAAGAGTCGACATCGAGAGAACATGTTTGTTCGAGAGACACCGAGGAAGACTACTATATATCGATGGTGCATGTAGGCAGGAATTAAATGAAGAGATGGTCTTATTAGTTTCGGGGATATAGGGGAAGAGTGAGAGGGGGTAGCTAGATGCAGATTGTTAAGTGTGAGTGTGTGTTTTACCGATCCATATGGAAGTTATGTGCACACGAGAAGAGAACGATTCGATGTGGCGTTAGGGTTGAGGGTATTTAACTACGTATGGAGACATAGAGACTTTGAATGTGCATGTGCGAGAGCTATACATGTATACGTGCATGTGTGTGTGTGCGCGCGCACATGATCGAGATAAAAGAAAGAAGACATAAGTCATAAGATCAACGACATGGGAGAGACGGATCGGTATGACAATTTGCATGCATGTGAGAGTGCAGGGAAGAAGGCCTGACAATTGAGCATGTCTTTTTGTCTTTAAGAGATAGTGGCGTGGGCTGGAGCATGCATCGATGGTGAGCAGAGGGAGGGAGACACAACGATTGTGCAAAAGAGATCAACCTATAAATGCATGTATGGAGAGACATATATAGTGTGGGTGATAGGAAGAAAGAGTGTGTGCGAGAAAGAAATGTTGACGGAGAAACTACAGATAGATACAGAGATGGAAATGCTAGCTAGAGGGACATCGGCTAGTTTGAGTGTTGGAGATGACCGCCGAGTGGTTCAGAGGGTGAAGTTATGTGTGTGTGAGAGAAAGATAAAAAGAGGGCACTTGACTACATGTAGAGAGAAACATACATAGTGTGCGTGATAGGAAGCAAGAGTGAGGACGAGAAAGAAGGTTGATGGAGAAACAGATAAATAGAAAGATAAAGATGCTAGCTAGTGTGCGTTAGAGATAGGAGTCGAGTGGATCAGAAGGCTGAGTTATGTGTGTGGGTGTGAGAGAGATGAAGAAAGGGTGCATGTGACTCACATACAAACAAATATCAGAGAGAAATGAGATCCCGAGAGACGGAGTTTTGTGTCTATGAGAGAGAAAGATATTTCTCAACGAGAGTGATAGCTAGAGAGACATATGAGGGAATTCAAGATATCTCTAGGGAGAGAGAATGTGTGGGAGCGACAAACAATAGAATGGTGGAGAGATATGAGACCCTGGGAGACAGAGTTTGTGTTTGTCTATTAGAAAGAGATATTTAAGAGGAAGAGTCGTAGCTTCTCATACCTAAGGAGCGAAAGACATCTCTATGTGAGAGGGTGTGTGCGAGTGGTACACAGGGGAATAGTAGAGAGAAATGAGACCCCGGGAGACGAAGTTTGTGTTTGTGTGAGAGAAAGTGATTTCACATGGAGAATCATATTTAGTGACACATAGCAGGGAGCGAGATATACTTAGAGAGAGATAGAGTGATGGAGGTCAAGGGAGAGAGTACCGTTAGTGTGTTACGAACATAAAACATCATTGTCGACATACAGGTAGCACGAGAGATACCTGAGAGATGATAAACATGTATAGGTCTAGAGAGATACTCCTATATAAGCATGAGTGATAGCTATATGAGATGAATATCTGGATTAAAGGGGATTCAAATATTTAAACTGGAGATCACGACATCGATAATATCATATGTATCAAACATGCATATTCATTTGAATTTGGGGACACGTGTAATGTTATATAGTTTATCAATATTAGTGATCCATATATTCTTTAATTAGAGGACCATGCATGGTTTATATGCAATTAATGTCTAAACGGGATTACACTATATGTTGCGTGTGTGAAACACATTATACATGTTTGAGAAGTAAAAAAAACCGCATGAAACACACATTAATTGGAGACAGTTAGCGAGGAACACATACATTGGATTTCAACATAAAGTGGTTCCAAATATTTTAAAATCCAAATTAAGATAGATACAGCCTTATGAATCTAAGATCATGCCATTTCTAAACCATATTTATGTATGAAAGTGCGTTATATCAAATAGAGGGGGGTGAATAGGCGATTTTTACGAATTCTTCACTGAGGAATTTGCGGGTGAGGAAATTCCTAAGTGAAGAACTACTTGCAGCGGAATAAGTACTCAGATGTAAACATAACAGAACACAAGCATGGTCATCATGAAGAAATGAAGACAAGCACATAGTATAGAAAGCGTAAACACAGGATAACACAGGATGAAGACAAATAGAGTGAAGAAATTGAGAAAGTCTTCAGTCAAAGTCTTCAAACAGATATGAACAAGTACACAACATAGTTACGAGGAAATGAAAGAGTTGAGGAAATAGAACCAATAAGCTTGGTGAAGATAATGATTTGGTAGACTAGTTCCAACTGCTGTCTTAGTTGTACGTCTGGTTGGAGCGGCTAGGTATTTAAACCTAAGGACACACAGTCCTCACCGTATTCTCCTTGAGCTAAGGTCACACAGACCTCACCCAATCACTCGTGGTATGTCTTCAGGTGACGTCCAAACCTTCACAAACTCGGTCACTCGGCGATCAACAATTTCCTCTTGGATGCTCCAGACCATGACGCCTAACCGTCTAGAGGAAGCACAGTCTTCAAAGGTAACAAGCTTTGGATCCACGCAGGATCAATCTCTTCAGTGATGCTCAATCACTTTGGGTTTGTAGGTGTCTGGGTTTGGGTTTCCTCACTTGATGATTTTCGCTCAAAGTCCTCGGAGGATGGGTTGCTCTCAAATGACAACTGTCAGTTTCTCTCGGAGCAGCCAACCAGCTAGTGGTTGTAGGGGCAGCTATTTATAGCCTAGGGAGCGTCGCTACGTGATAAGACATAAATGCCCTTCAATCATATGATCGTTAGGTGGGTAGATATTTTGGGACAGCTGGCGCATAGCACAGCAACGGTCGGATATTTGAGGCTCAATTTCCTTAGGGCTGTCATGTTCCTCACTGTGTAAGCAATTCGTGTTGGCAAATTCCTAACTCCTCAGTCAGAACAAATTCCTCAGAGACTAGGAAACTTCGTCTCTGTCACTACAGAAATTGAGTGAACTATATGAGATTTCCAATGGCTTCACTCGAAGGGATTGGTAGGTGTAGGATTTTGAGTTGAGCATCACTTGGAAATTTTTCCTTAGTATTTCCTCGACCCCCTTTAACAGTATGGTGTTTCCTATGACTCAAGAAAGAGAAAATGAAACTACGAAAGCAAAAGTATTCATGCTTCATGTTCCTTGAATGATTACCAAGTCTTCAAGGTCACAGCAATTTCTTCACTTTCAAAGTCTTCAGAAAGTCTTCAGAAATCCAAAATGTCCAGTCGAAGATATTCATTTTTAGGGGTCGACTTTTACTGTAAATATCAAACTCCTCATAGACTTATAGACCTGTGTACACTCATAAACACATTAGTCCCTTAACCTATAAGTCTTCAATACACCAAAATCACTAAGGGGAACTAGATGCACTTACAATCTCCCCCTTTTTCGTGATTGATGACAATATAGGTTAAGTTTTCAACGGGGGTAAACTTATGAAGTGTAAATACTGATATTGAAGAATTTGATTGCAAGATATAGAAGTACTCCCCCTGAAGATGTGCATAGTGAGGAATTTGCTTTTGAAGCAATGCACATTTGAAGAATAGAATCATGGAGATCTCCTCCTATATCTTGTAATTCATACACGCATTTAACATATGATATGAAGAATTTGAAATGCATGATGAAATATGGCGACTCATGTAATTCATCATGCGTGCATTAACATTAATGAGGAATAAGCATGCAGAAAATCACAGCAAAAGTATCATGCCACCATAGAGTTTAATTTTACAACTCGGTCGAATAAAGTCTCAGAAGAACGGGAGTTGTAACTTTGCAAAAAAATGCCCATATAAGTCGACCCGCTTGAAGACTAACTCAATTTCTCCCCCTTTGTCATCGAATGACCAGAAGGGTAAAAAGATAAGGACTAACGCCCCTGAAGAATATCATGATGATGAAGGAGTGCCAGCGTTGTTGGGGTCGTTTGTTATTGAAGGGCATGCCGCAGTGTCGTCCAAGTCTTTATACTTGTCGGTGTCGCGTGATGAAGAATAGGAGCTGGCCACCAAGGAAGGAACCTTGACCTTCCTGTATTTCTTCAGTGGAGGTGCAGACCAGTCAAAATCCTCCTTGAGACCCATTTGCTTCAGATCTTCTTCACTATATAGATGTGACAGAATAGCCTAGGTGCGACCGAAGACTTCATGGAGGTAGTAATGGTTTTTCTTCACTGCATTATGTGTAGCAGTCATGTTGTGAAGAATAGAACCAAACTGGCGCTTAACCCATTTATGGTTTCGATCCACCTTCTGGTGAAGACTAGGAAGAAGCTCACGGTCAGTTATCACCCTTGGAGCTATGGCTTGAGGATTTGGCTTGGATGCATTTGTAGCAGAGTCATGAGTGGCAGAGTCATCATTGGTGGAATAAAATGCAGTTTTGTGAAACTGTCCATCCAATGGACGAATGCCTTCATCAATAACAGCTGGTGCCTTGGCCTTTTCATTAGCTGAGGAACATGTCCGCTTGAGGACTTCAATTGGGGGCAAGTAGCTGAGGTGATTCTGAAAGTTAGCCTTGTAGTTGAGTGAAGACCTTGTTTTGAGGAATCTCGTAATCCAAGGAGCATAAGGCTTCAACTCAAATGGAGAGAGTGCAACATTTTCCATAGTTCTCATGAGAAATCATGATAGTTGACAGGAGTGCCATGCATGATATTGAATAGCAGATACTTCATGATGCCAATGATTTCCTCATTAGATGAGTCGTGGCCTTTGATAGGACTCAAAGTCTTTGTTAGAATGCGATAGACTATTCTTGGCACATATAGCAATTCCTTCAACCTGTGTGTAGCCTTGAGCTACAAGTCGTGCCTTATTCCTCACCACAAGGCCATTTTCATCTTCCTTGTTGCAGTAGATCCACTTTGTGCCAATGATATTGTGCTTGCGAGGATCTGGACGATTAACTAGTTCCCAGACGTTGTTGAGCTCGAACTGATGTAATTCTTCTTGCATAGCTTTAATCCACTCAGGCTCAGAAATGCTTCATCTACCTTAGTGGGCTCTGTGATAGAGACGAAGGCAAAGTGCCCACAAAAGTTAGACAAATGTGAAGCTTTTGAGCGTGTGAGAGGACCTGGAACGTTGATGTCGCTGATGATTTTCTCAATCTACACTTTGTTTGCAACGCGAGGATGAGCGGGTTGTCGTCGGGGAATTTGATCAGCATTTTCTTCAGCACCATTTTCTTCAGGTGCATCAGCATGACGTTCTTCACGTGCTAGAATGATTTCTTCAGCTAATTCTTCGGTAGGAATGACATCCTCAGTAGCTTTGAACTTGATAGATTCCTCAGGTGACTGTTCATCTAACACAAAAGGTAGGTGCTCTCTTTGTGAGCCATTAGTTTCATCGAACCGCACATCTACAGTTTCAACAACCTTGTGAAGAACATTGTTGAAGACTCTATAGGTGTGCGAGTCCTTTCCGTAACCAAGCATAAAACCTTCATGTGCTTTAAGTGCAAATTTAGAGTTGTGATGAGGATCTCTAATCCAACATTGAGCACCGAAGACTTTGAAATAACTCACATTGGGTTTCTTGTCAGTGAGGAGTTCATATGCAGGCTTCTTGAAGAATTTGTGAAGATATACTCTGTTGATGATGTGGCATGCAGTCTCAATTGCCTCAATCCAGAAGCGACAAGGCGTCTTGTACTCATAAAGCATAGTGCGAGCCATCTCACCAAGAGTCATGTTCCTGTGCTCCATGACGCCATTCTGCTGAGGAGTATAAGGAGCAGATAACTCATGAGTAATACCGAGTTCATCAAGATAGTCATCAAGACAAGAATTCTTGAACTCAGTTCCATTGTCACTTCTGATGTGCTTGATCTTCACACCAAAGTTGGTTGAAGCCCTTGAGGAAAATCGGTTGAAGACTTCCTGCACCTCATGTTTGTAAGTGACAATATGCACCCATGTGTAACGAGAGTAATCATCAACTATAACAAAGCCATATAGAGATGCATCATTTGTAACTGCAGAATAATGATTAGGACCAAAGAGATCGATGTGAAGCAATTCAAATGGTCGAGTAGTAGTCATGATAGTCTTCGCTGGATGCTTGGCCTTGCTCATCTTTCTGGCTTCACAGGCTCCGCATAAGTGATACTTGAGGAATTTGACATTCTCAATGCCAATGACATGCTTCTTCTTCGCGAGCGTGTGCAGATTCCTCATGCCAGCATGACCAAGTCGTCGATGCCATAGCCAGCCTTCTGAAGATTTTGCAAGTAAACATACGACTAGTTGTGGTCCTATAGAGAAATCAACAAAATACAGATCTGCTCTCCTAAAGCCTTTGAAGACTTTGGAATTGTCAGCTTCCATGATCACAACACAACGATACTTGCCAAAGACAACAACCATATCAAGATCACAAAGCATTGAGACAGACATGAGGTTGTATCCTAAGGATTCGACAAGCATGACTTTGTCCATGTGTTGACCCTTTGAGATCGCAACCTTACCTAGACCCAATACCTAACTTTTGCCTTTGTCAGCGCAGATGACATGCTTTAGATGCGATGGAGATAAGGCAACATCGATCAATAGATTCTTGTCACCAGTCATGTGATTTGTACATCCACTATTGACGACCCACTTATTGGCTTTGGGTTGATCATCCTGCATATGAATTAGTGCATCTTACAAACTCATATACTTCATTAGTGAAGAATATGACATCAATTCATCAGATTAATTTCATCAACCAATAGAAGAGATAAAACTGTATGAGGACGTGAGAAATGAAGATTCATTTCTTCATGATTAACCTGCATCCTATCAGGCATTTTCAGGTCTCCAGCAAATTCTTCAGACGTTTAAGCATGTCTGGAGACCTGACCCTGCAAAAGAAATTAGTTCTTTTTCTTCACCACCCACATCTGAAGGGGTGGCAAAGAGTCCATCACTCTGCGAGCTCCATACGAGAAAGGTGGCATAGAAGCCAGTCCATTTCGTTTCACATAAGAGGAGTTAGGATAAGCATATAAATAAGCAGAGAAATTCTTGGAGGACTTATGAACATAATGATTAGAAGAATAATGCTCATATTCATAGCCCATAGCTCTTCCATGCGAAATAGAGGTGTTAGCACGATATGAAGAATTTGATCCACGTGAGGAATTTGGTCCATATGAGGACTTGGATCCATATGAAGAATTTGATTTGGTGTTCCTTTTGTTCATGGGTGGTGTCATGATGACATTCACCTGAAGATTTTCAAGGCACCTTTTGAGAACCCAGATTTTCTTCATAGGGGAACCATTCCTGCAGTTAGTGCCAACATATCTAGCAAATACTTCACCATTCTGATTTTTGAACGGTTTATAGTTGGAGTCAAATGACTCGTCAGAAGAATGAGGAGATTCACATGTAAAGCCAGATAGATTAGATGGATCTACTGGAGGTCCCTTTGCAGCAACCCACGAGGTTTTGGGGTACTGCTCAGGTTTCAAATATGTTCCATCAGCATTGATTTTCCTCTCAAAGGCAATACCCTCTTTCCTAGTGTTCCTGTTGAGGAACTGCTTTTTAAGCACATCAAAAAGAGTCTAATGCCCTTTGAGGCTTTTGTACATGCCTGTCATATACAATTCCTTCAGCCCTACATCATCAGTGATGCTAGCAATGTCCTCAGATGAGGAATTAGTGATAACAGAGATAGGTGAAGAATTTGTAGGGTTACAAGCATTTGAACATTCCGGTGAAGAATTAGCAGATTCACGTTCAATGCACTTCAAACATGGAGGAACAAAATCTTCCTAAGCAGCGCTGATTTTGTTGAGCAAGTAATGAATCGCGCTCCTTCTGAAGATCTTCATAACTTACCCTTAGCTTTTCAAGATCTTGCTTCCTTTGAAGAAATTCATAAGAAAGCTTCTCATGATCAGATAATAGAGTGTTATGATGACCTTGAAGGTTGTTAAACCTAGACTGAAGTCTCTGAAGACTATCACTCAAGGTTTTATTGCGATCCATTTCTTCACCCAACATATCATCACTTTTGTCTAGCATGTTTTGAACGTTCTCAAAAGCCTTTTGTTATTTCACAGCAATCTTAGCAAGTTTAGAGTAACCAGGCTTGAGGTTTTCATCAGATTCATCTTCACTCGATTCAGAGGAGGGGTATTTGAGTACCTTGGCACCCTTTTCCATGAAGCAATAGGTGGGAGCGTAGTCATCATTGCCTTCATCATCCTTGTTGGTGAAGCCATTTTCATCAGAGTTGAAGATAGACTTGCTGACAAATGCAGTAGCAAGAGCTAGGCTCGCCACACTAGACTCGGACTCCTTAGATGCCTCCTCTTCCTCATGTTCCTTAGATTCAGCCTCAGAGTCCATTTCCTTGCGAATGAATGCCCGAGCCTTCTTGGAGCTACTCTTCTTGTGAAATGAAGACTTTTTGAGGATTTTGATGATGAAGACTTTGAAGATTTCTTCTTCTTCGCATCATCAGAACTGTAATCCTGGTATTTCTTCTTCTTTGATTCCTTTTCCCACTCAGGACAATCTTGAATGTAGTGACCAGGTTTCTTGCATTTGTGGCATAGCCTCTTCTTGTAGTCACTGGATGAGGAATCATTGCTCCTTGAGGATTTTCCAAGGCGACCATGTCTTGAGAACTTCTGAAATTTCTTCATGAGCAGTGCTAGTTCCTGGCTCAGTTCTTCAGGATCACCAAGGCTTCTGCCAGAATCTTCATCTTCAGACTCAGAAACTGCCTTGGCCTTCAGAGCACGTGATCTGCCATAGCTCGAACCATATAGATCTCTCTTCTCGGCAAGCTGGAACTCATGAGTGTTTAGCCTCTCGAGGATATCAGCGGGATCAAGTGACTTGTAATCTCCACATTCTTGTATCATCAGTGCTAGAGTATCGAATGAGGAATTAAGCGATCTCAGCAACTTCTTCACCACCTCATGGTCAGTGATGTTAGTGGCACCGAGTGCTTGAAGCTCATTTGAGATGTCAGTGAGGCGATCGAAGGTTTGTTGAACATTTTCATTGTCGAGTCTTTTGAAGCTGTTGAAGAGATTGCGAAGAACATCAACTCGAGAGTCACATTGAGTTGAGACTCCTTCATTGACCTTGGACAGCCTATCCCAGATAAGCTTCGCAGTTTCCAAAGCACTCACTCTTCCATACCGCCCTTTGCTCAGATAGCCACATATGATGTTTTTTTCTTGCACTACTGGAATCAGCTACTTTGCCATCTGCCAGCTCTTTGCCGTCTGCTAGCAGGCGGCAAAGAAGCTCTTTGCCATCAGCTACCCGAAAGAAGGCGGCAAAGAACTGGTTGATGGCAAAGAAAGCCTTTGCCATCAGCCAGTTCTTTGCCGTCCGCTAGCTGACGGCAAAGATTCTTTGCCGTCGGCTAGCAGACGGCAAAGAGGGAGGGGCCCCACTGACGAGCTACTTAAAAAAAACTTAACGGGCCCCCCTCTTTGCCGTCTGCTAGCAGACAGCAAAGAGCAAATAAGCGGACGACAAAGGGAGGCGGACGGCAAAGATTTAACATATCTAACGGCGCGCGCCCCCCACCCCGCGCCCTCTCTCTCTGTTTCTCTCCCCTGCTCCCATACGCGCGCCGCCGCCACCACCACTCGCGGCCGCCGCGCCCCGGCCCCCCGCGCCCCACCGCCCCGGGCCCGGCGCCGCCGCCCCGCCCCCCTCCTCCACCGGCCCCCCGCCTCGTCGCCACTGCCGCCGCCCCGCCCCCCTCCTCCACCGGCCCCCCGTCTCAGCGCTGCCGCGCCCCGGCCCCCCGCCCCCCCGCGCCCCACCGCCCTGGGCCCGGCGCCGCCGCCCCAGGCCGCCCCGCCCCCCTCCTCCACCGGCCACCTCCTCCACCGGCCCAGGTGAGCTCTACCTCTCCTCTGTTTTTCCTTTTTTCTGTTTTTTTAGTTTTAGGTTTATGTTTAGTTTAGATTTAGTTTCAGTTTTAGTTTTAGGTTTAGTTTTAGGTTTAGGTTTAGTCTTAGTTTAGTTTTAGGTTTAGATTTAGTTTTTTCCTTTTTTTCTGTTTTTTTAGTTTTAGGTTTATGTTTAGATTAGATTTAGGTTTAGTTTTAGGTTTAGTTCAGTTTTAGGAAAGAAAAAGAAGAAGAAGAAAAAAACAGGAGAGGAGGAGAAGAAGAAGAGGAAAAAGGAAAGGAGGAAGAAGAAGAGGAGGAGGAGAAGAAAAAAGAAGAAGAGGAAGAAGAAGAAGAAAAAACAGGAGAGGAGGAGAAGAAGAAGAGGAGGAGGAGAAGAAAAAAGAAGAAGAGGAAGAAGAAGAAGAAAAAAACAGGAGAGGAGGAGAAGAAGAAGAGGAAAAAGGAAAGGAAGAAGAAGAAGAAGAAGAAGAAGGAAAAAAAGGAAGAAAGGGAAGAAAAGGAAGAAGAGGAAGAAGAAGTGAAGGAAAAAAGACCCCGACCCGGCACCCCGACACGACACCCCGACCCCGAGACCCCGACCCCGACACCCCGAGCCCGACCCCGACCCCGACACCCCGACCCCGACCCCAACACCCCGACCCCCCGAGCCTGACCCGACACCCCGACCCCGAGCCTGACCTGACACCCTGACCCCGACACCACACCCCGACCCCGAAACAACACCCCGACACCGACACGGCACTACCCCGACATCGACACGACACCCCGACCCCCCGACCCCGAAACAGCACCTCGACCCCGACACGGCACCCCGACACTGACAGGACACCCTGACCACCGACACCTCCCGAAAAGGTGTTCTTTGGCCTTCCAGAGGCTGACGGGGTCATATATTTGTGAATTATTAGTTAGGTCATATATTTTTCGATTTTGTTATGAAAAACATCATATATAATTGTGTTGATCGTGTAGTTTTAAATGTGCAGTTGTTTCATCGCTGCGAGGTTTGGTGTTCGACGACCTCGCCGTGCGTTTGACGAGCTCTGCCCCTTCGTTCGTGGGTGAGCACAAATGACAAGTCCTCCTCCCCCATTAATTATTTGATCTATTCCGATGAAACTTGATAGCTAGCTATATATGTGTCTTGAATCATCAGTATGCGTAACCAATATGTGTCTCCCGTTCGAAAGCGTCATAGTTATAAATATGCATGCATTTGCATATTTATAACCTTGATTCTTTCGAATTGTCCAACGCTATCCATGGACAGCCCGAGTATGTGTAGATTGGGTTCATTTTCCCATATGCTTTGCTCCGGATCCGACGCATATATTTCGTCAGTGCCTCCCCTGTTGTTCTCCGGGTACACATCCTCTCTGTTTATTGCAGAGACGTGTATCAGGAGAACAGCGGGGAGGTGCTGCCGAAATTTTGCGTCGGATCCGGAGCATAGCATGGGAAAATGAACCCAATCTACACATACACGGGTGGGATTAGGACCTATCATTACCTATTAGAGTGTAGGTTGCATGGACGTAATAAAATTGACAAAGTAGATCAACTAATGAATATATACATGGTGAATTACATATATAATTGTTGTGTGTCCAGTAGCTCTGAAAGTCAAGATGAGTGACCGTGCTTGGATGTATACCGGTCACACTGGTCAGAACAAATGGAGCGCTGAATGGTTCACAAAAACTAAGGGGTTTGTGCAAGCCGCATTTGCAAATGGCCAAAAGAAAACCTGGTGCCCCTGTTTCCGGTGCGGCAATTGGGAAAAGAAGACAGAGGCTGAAATGGGCAAACACCTGCAGAAGAGTGGTTTTACGCCCGATTATACGGTGTGGACATTTCATGGTGAGTCTGCCCAACGTGACCGAGCTGAGGTGGATCGTCGTCGCACCGACGAGCATGGTACCGGGATGGAAAACATGGTGCAAGGCTATGATGATGCTCGGGATTCGGACGAGGAGATGGAGGAATCTGCAAAGGCCTTCAATGAAATGTTGGAGTCTTCGAAACGTCCGCTCCACGAGCACACTGAGCTTTGTCAGTTGGATGCCATCTCACAAGTAATGGCTCTGAAGGCTCAGTTCAACTTGGGCAGAGAATGCTATGACGCAATTATGACAGTATTTGGACGCTTTCTACCCAAAGGCCATGTAATGCCTGCAAACCTGTACCAGTCGGACAAAATCCTCCGTGCACTGAAGATGCCCTATGAGAAGATACATGCCTGTGAGAAAGGATGTGCCTTATTTAGGCTTGACTATGCGGACTTGAACTATTGTCCCATTTGCAAGTCTTCCAGGTATATTGTGGTAGACAACGGTATGGGTGAGAAGACACAGACCAAAATCCCCGTTAGTGTTCTTCGGTATATGCCAATCGTACCAAGACTTCAACGTCTTTTCATGGTCGAAGAGACGGCCAGACAGATGACATGGCACAAAACAGGCAAAAGAACCGAACTAGATGCAGATGGGAATCTGATGATGGTACACACATCGGATGGTGTTGCGTGGAAAAAGTTTGATGAATTACATGCTGACAAAGCGGCAGATCCGAGGCATCCTCGAGTCGGCATCAGCACGGATGGGTTTCAGTGTGTTTGGTATGACGGCAGCCCAATACAGTTGTTGGCCCGTATTTGTCTTTCCACTCAATCTCCCCCCCGGACAGATTATGCAAAGAAAGAACATTTTCCTGACGTTGATAATTCAGGACCCAACTATCCGGGCAAAAATATGAATGTGTACATGCAGCCGCTTAAGGACGAATTGCAAGAAGCCTGGGATAATGGGTTCAAGACATACGACGCCTTTAGCAAACGGAACTTCATAATGCGTGTCTGGTACATGTACTCGACGCATGACTTGCCGGCGTATGCGCTATTCGTTGGCTGGTGTGTGCATGGAAGGTTCCCGTGCCCCACATGCAAGGGAGCTCTTGAGTTTCGTTGGCTTCAGGCCGGTCGCAAGTTTTCTTGCTTCGACATGCATAGACAGTTCCTGGATCCTCGCCATAAGTTCAGGAAAGACAAGAAGAACTTCATCAGGGGTAGAGTTGTCAAAAACTCTGCACCACCTGCATTGACAGGACAACAGACCCTGGATCAATTAAACGCTCTCGAGCCAGATCCACAACGTCCAGGGTACTTCAAGGGGTATAATACTAAGCACGCGTGGACTCACAAAACATGCTTATGGGATCTGCCTTACTTCAAAGACCTCCTTTGCCCACACAACATCGACGTGATGCACACTGAGAAGAATATCACCGAGGCACTTTTTGGTACATTGTTCGGCATAGATGGGAAGTCAAAGGATAATACTAAGGCTAGAGTCGATCTGGAGGCGCTATGTGATAGGCCGTTACAAAACATGAAAGAACCAAAAGGAAAGCAGAACTGGACGAAGCCAAAGGCATGGTTCAATCTTGGAAGGCCGGCTATGAGGGAAATTCTCTTGTGGGTGCAAAAGTAGTTGATGTTCCCCGATGGGTATGCAGCGAATCTAAAGAGGGGAGCGAATCTTGATAAACTGAAGATATTTGGTCTCAAGAGTCATGATTGGCACATATGGATTGAGCGGGTAATGCCGGTGATGTTGCGTGGCTTCATCCCTGAGGATGAATGGCTAGTACTGGCAGAACTCAGCTATTTCTTCCGTGTTCTTTGTGCGAAAGAACTATCACCTGGCGTGCTAGAAGAAATGGAAGAGTTGGCGCCGGAGTTGATCTGCAAGTTAGAGAAGATCTTTCCACCGGGCTTGTTTAATCCAATGCAGCATTTGATTTTGCATCTCCCGACCGAGGCAAGATTGGGGGGGCCCGTGCAAAATCGTTGGTGCTACCCAACTGACAGGATGCAGAAGACGCTTCTTTAGTCTTCTTCTTGTTCTACTCTTCTTGTTCTAGTCTTCTTCTTGTTCTACTCTTCTTCTTGTTCTACTCTTCTTCTTGCTCTACTCTTCTTGTTCTAACTTTCTTATTTTTCATTTTGCAGATTTCATTCACTTGACGAAAGCTTGCATACATGGAGTGCTCCTTATCCCTTTCTCTGTTTCTTTTGTATCGTTGAACTATGCATGTATCGTTGGATGAAACTATTGTAATATATATGGTTGGATGCCTCTATGTTGAACTTGTTATGTATGATGGAACTATGCATGTAATATATATGGTTGGATGATGAAGTTATGTGTTGGATATCTTATATGTTTGCTCTGTAATGGCCTTTTGAAATATACCTATATATGTCATATATATTTGTGATGAAAATTGTTGGATTTAATAAAAAACAGATAAAAGAGCCAATATGCAGGCTCTTTGCCGTCTGCCACTGACGGCAACAGGCTCTTTGCCGTCTGCCGCGGACGGCAAAGAAGACACGTGGCATCCAGCTGTGCTTCCTGGGAGCTGACCCATTTGGTCAGTTTGCCTACAGTGGCAGACGACAAAGACTTTGCCATCAGTGGCGGACGGCAAAGAACCTGCCATGTAGTGACGTGTAGATGAAATCATACGGCGGACGGCAAAGACACTAGAAATTTTGCCGTCAGCGGCGGACGGCAAAGGCCTGCCGTTAGCCACTTAACGGACTGACAGCGCAATTATTGCCGTCCGCTCTCTTTGCCGTCCGCCGCAGACGGCAAAGGTCCTTTGCCGTCAGCCGCCAGGAAGGAGACGGCAAAGTAGTTGTTTACCGTAGCCTACTTTGCCGGAGCCTTTTGCCGTCCGCGGCTGACGGCAAAGGCCTTTGTCGTCCGCCGTTCATGCCTTTGCCGTCCGCCGTGGCAGACGGCAAAATAGCTGATTCCTGTAGTGTTGGGAATCAAGTTGCTTGAATCTCTTCACATCAGTAGCGTTCAGTGAAGGTGAGACTGAGGGAACACCATTTTCCACAACATACCAGAGATCGTTATCAATTGCCTCAAGATGCATTTGCATCTTATTCTTCTAGTAGGGGTAGTCCGTCCCATCGAAGGTAGGACACCCAGCAGAGACCTTGATCATACCTACGGTCGACATAACTAAAACTCCATGCGGTGAAACCAAAATCACACAGGACAAGGGAGTACCTCGCTCTGATACCAATTGAAAGTGCGTTATATCGACTAGAGGGGGGTGAATAGGCGATTTTTATGAATTCTTCACTGAGGAATTTGTGGGTGAGGAAATTCCTAAGTGAAGAACTACTTGCAGTGGAATAAGTACTCAGATGTAAACATAACAGAACACAAGCATGGTCATCATGAAGAAATGAAGACAAGCACAGAGTACAAAAAGCGTAAACACTGGATAGTCAAACTCTTCAAATAGACATGAACAACTACACAACACAGTTATGAGGAAATGAAAGAGTTGAGGAAATAGAACCAGTAAGCTTGGTGAAGACAATGATTTGGTAGACCAGTTCCAACTGCTGTCTTAGTTGTACGTCTGGTTGGAGCGGCTAGGTATTTATACCTGAGGGCACATAGTCCTCACTATATTCTCCTTGAGCTAAGGTCACACAGACCTCACCCAATCACTCGTGGTAAGTCTTCAGGTGACTTCCAAAGCTTCACAAACTCGATCACTCGGCGATCCACAATTTCCTCTTGGATGCTCTAGACCATGACGCCTAATCGTCTGGAAGAAGCACAGTCTTCAAAGGTAACAAGCATCGGATCCACGCAGGATCAATCTCTTCAGTGATGCTCAATCACTTTGGGTTTGTAGGTGTTTGGGTTTGGGTTTACTCACTTGATGATTTTCTCTCAAAGTCCTCGGAGGATGGGTTGCTCTCAAATGACAAGTGTCAGTTTCTCTCGGAGGAGCCAACCAGCTAGTGGTTGTAGGGGGTGGCTATTGATAGCCTAGGGAGCAGCCCGACATGATAATACATAAATGCCCTTCAATGATATGACCATTAGGTGGGTAGATATTTTGGGATAGCTGGTGCACAGCACAGCAACGGCCGGATATTTGAGGCTCAATTTCCTCAGGGCTATCATGTGCCTCACTATGTAGGCAATCCGTGCTGGCGAAAATTCCTAACTCCTCAGTCAGAACACATTCCTCAGAGACCAGAAGAACTTCATCTTTATCACTGAAGAAATTGACTGATCTATATGAGATTTCCAATGGCTTCACTCGAAGGGATTGGTAGGTGTAGGATTTTGAGTTGAGCATCACTTGGAAATTTTTCCTTAGTATTTCCTCGACCCCCTTTAACAGTACGGTGTTTCCTATGACTCAAGAAAGAGATAATGAAACTACGAAAACAAAAGTCTGCATGCTTCATGTTCCAAGAATGACTACCAAGTCTTCAAGGTCACACCAATTTCTTCACTTTCAAAGTCTTCAGAAAGTCTTCAAAAATCCAAAATCTTCAGTCGAAGATATTCATTTTTAGGGGTCGACTTTTACTGTAAATATCAAACTCCTCATAGACTTATAGACATGTGTACACTCATAAACACATTAGTCCCTTAACCAATAAGTCTTCAATACACCAAAATCACTAAGGGGCACTAGATGTACTTACAATGTATAAAGTGTGTTGTGCTTTTGAAATTATATATATAAAAAATGATGTATATAGAATTTTATTCCAATCAAAAATGGATCCTTCCCAAACAAAAATAGAATACAAACTGGATTCGAATTGAGTTGGCATGGTAAACGTGCACTCTTGCTCTGCAAAAATTTGAACAAAGTGGGGAAAGTCGCAGTAACCGCCCAAAACCAAAATCTGTGAGATGGAAATTACTGCCTGTCCCTACCACGCAAAGCTTATCGGCTCAATTTCTATAGGTTTCGATAGGGGTAGGTTTGTAATTTCACTCAAACATGACATAACTGCCTCTCACCAGGATTCATACACGGTGGGCGCCAAAACACAGTGTCTACTCGGCCGAAATTGACTCCCTCCCCGATTCATACACGGTGGTTGCTAAAAACAAACTGTCATCGGCAAATATTCGGTGTATGCGAGATTACCATCCTATCCCCAACCGACTAATATTGTTGTGATGTAGGAAACTTTAAACGGGGGCTAAGCTTGTAAATTTCCTCGCATTTGAGACAAGCGCGCCCTGAAGACATGGTTCCCCCCTTCCTCTCTCCCTCCATTTCCCCATTCGTACTCCGTGGGCGCCAAAACACCCTCTCCACCCCAGCCTCCTCCGTCCACCACCCCATCCACCGCTGTCCTCCTCCACCATGCCGGATCTGATACCCCGATGACGTTGGCCATTACAAGAGATCGACCTCTCTCATCCACGGTCCGAAGGGATCCTTGCATCCCATCCTCTCGCTTCATCCCCGTCGTCGTCCACCTTGCCGGCGCCGCTCCCACGACTATCTCGTCCACCATGCCCCGCCACCACCGTCTACCTCTGCTTCCACGCCTGTCGGTGTCAAAACCGCAGATCTCGGCTAGGGGGTCCCAAACTGTGCGTCTAAGGCTAATGGTAATAGGAGGCGGGGGACACAATGTTTACCCAGGTTCGGGCCCTCTCGATGGAGGTAATACCCTACTTCCTGCTTGATTGATCTTGATGATATGAGTATTACAAGAGTTGATCTACCACGAGATCGTAGAGGCTAAACCCGAGAAGCTAGCCTATGGTTATGATTGTTGTATATGATCTATCGACTAGCCTGGCCTCGGTTTATATAATGCACCAGAGTTCTAGGATAACAAGAGTCCTAGCCGAATATGCCGGTGGGGAGGAGTCCTTGTCTTGATCACCAAGTCTTGTGGAATCTTCCTTATATGCGGCAGCTGTCCGAAATGGCCCATGAGTATACGGCCATGGGGGTCCTTGGCCCAATCCAACTGATCGGGAGACGACGTGATGAGTACCCCTAGTCCAGGACACCGTTAGTAGCCCCCTAAACCGGTCTTCAAGTTGGGGATGTTCCTCGATTCTTCCGAACTGTTCTTCATCTTCGGTTGTCGGTCTTGAAAACTGGTTCAACAAGTCTTCTCATCTCCGATCTTGAGGATCGCCAAAGTGCATCCGACGAGTTTACACGTCGGGTATCCGAGGAGCCCCTTTAAGTTTCTGGCCTTTATCGATGCCTTGTTATCTTTATGCCACCCCTCGGGTTTGAAGTTGTTCCCGGGCGGCAGTGTCCTCTTGCGTCCAAGCCCCAACGCCGGATTGTACTCAAGGTATCCTTTGCAGCCAAGCACCAACGCCGGACTGTGTCCAAGCTCCAACGCCGGACTATATCCGAGCTCCAACGCCGGACTATATCCGAGGTGTCATGGATCACCTTGGCTCAAAAAAGTTGAAGGAGTTTAGCTGAGCTTAATGCCGGAAATGCCCTCTATGGAGCCAGCCACTGGCACCTGAGCTTTATGCCGGACTGCTTCCGAGGTGGTGCACCACCCGACAGCGGGCTAATTTTTTACAGATTTTATTTCCGATGCGCGTAAATTTATTAGCTGTCAACATGTATAACTAGTAGCCCTCAAGGTGTGTGTCGGTTTAAAACCCGAGAAGCACCTGAAGGGAAACATGAAACCGCTGATCCTAGTAGCCCTTGAGACTCAGGTCGATGCGCGAAATCGGCCCGAGGATCAACTCCTAGCTCGGTAGCACACGTAGGAATAAAAACGCGGTGTAATATATTAGAGATAATAGTGATCGGCCAATAGTCCCCTGAGAGAGGGTCGTGAGAAGTCGCCGCAATATACTAGCTTGACGCCGGATAGGTCCAGATGGTACCTATTGTTATCCAAAGACACGTTTGCCCATAGTTCGGTCGAGCCAAACACTTGGCAGTTGGAATTTTCTGTATTGAAATAGGCAATTCAGTAGACCCCGAGACACTGGTCGGGCGGCAACACCAGATCAGGGGATCGATGTGACCCTTTACTATTTGTAAATAATGAGCGCAAAGCCCAGTAGCCCCCGAGCCTTAATGTGGGCACGGGTGGGTGAATTAAGGATCGATATCCAGAGTAAAATCACAGATTATGTGTAATGATTCTATGTATCCAAGTACGTTACATCATTATTTTGATTCCATTGCGACCATTTATCAGTTGAAAGTGGCCCATCGTCAGCTTCTACCCCTTGGTAGATACTAAGTAGGGTGTTTCCGCAATAACAAAACAACCCTTAGCCGACGTCTCGGTGCCCAAAGGCGGTTGTGTTAGGGGAAACGAGGCAATTAGATATGTGGGCTTTATAACTTTCGCTTAGTCAAAGGAGCTTTATAATGGGGAAGCTAGCTATGAGCCCCCGGTTAGTGTTCGGCGACAGCCGAGGTCAAGCCATAAACACTTCAGCCAATGTTATGAACGGCCCGTCATTTAACATAGTCGTCGTATCGCTGACCAGTTTATGCCTATTGTGACAGTCAGTTTTCAGCTTTCTCCACTGAGGTGCTTAACCATGCGAGCTGGAAGCACAATCGCAGTGGTTCTCCTTTTCCACACCTAGCCGAACAAAGCGGAACGTAGGAGGAAAGCACAGGAGCCGGGCAACCCAACTATTGACCGAAGACACAATTCGAAATCGATGCATATATGGTAATATCCGAGAATGTTTTTGCCGAATCTCTAAAGGTGTCCGGCGTTGCACTATGATACTAATGCTGGAAACAAACAAATAGTTTAAAAGTGCCATAGGCTTGGAAAACCAAAAAAACTTTAGTATAACTGGACGTCCGAACTACAACAAGTGTTCGGTGCCAAATCGAAAATTGGTCTTAAAAAAGGTGCTTCTGTCGTGCTTTATCATGACACATCTTATCTCAAGACCTCAAGCAGGTAAGCCTACGGCTTCAACCTCCTATCCCGAAGGCGGAGTACTTCTCGTTAGGCCATCTTAGCGAACTAAACTCTAGCGGCTTTGAGAGAGAAATTATGCTCCCCAGCTAGTGACCACACACTCGTATCAAAAAAGGAGTGATAACTAATAATAAAAAAACTTTGCAACGACTAAGAAGAAGAACACTTATTATAAAACTGCTCGTATAAATTTGAGAGCCCCAAGTGACTTGGGTAAAAGAATTTTATGTATAATGATTGTATGTACCAAAGTACTTATATCATATCTGTGTTCACCCGAACTTTATACGCGTCTTAACCGACCGTCGGCTTCTCCCTCTTCGGTCAAGGGCCAAAAAGTATTATGTACTCCACCTGTCGAGAATATAGATGGTGTTCCCGATAACCAGGCAATCGGGCCATAAGGCTGTAACAGACAAAGCGCTGAGGGAACTTATGCTATATTACTAACGAAGTGTAAGAATCATCTTCAAAGAAAATAGTACCCCCACCGATACCTTTCTTCAGTGCTCATTGTTACTATGAGACTTGTGCAATAGATTTTTTTGTACTCATGAGTTTCGTTGTGTGCCGACCATAATTGAAAACAATAAGAGCGCTAGCTTTCGGCTTCACCCAGTCTGAGGTCCGGCTCGGATGACCCGATTGTGACAATTGCAGAGGTGCTCCCTTTACTCCCTAGCCGAACAATCGGGAACGTAGGGGTAAACACAGGAGCGAGGCAACCTAGCTTGCAAATCACTCAAGTCAATATGGTGCATATTGTGGCGTAATACACGAACAAGGAACGAAGCCGTAAAAGTATAATCATATGAAAGAGGAAAAGCTTCATAAAGGAAGCCCCCAAGTAAACTGGGTAATTAAATTTGTGCATCACAAACAAGGTTATGACAAGGAATTTTTCACAAACAACTTTCTGCCGAAAAAGTATAATGCTTGGTCGAACTGAACACAAGTTAAAAATTAAAAACATTGAGCATGAAGGAAACTTAGCTGGTTAATGTGTTCGGTATTGATGATACGGTCCGAGCTTGATGCGGGACAAGGTTCCATCCCCCAAGACGGTCCCGAGGTGGCGGAGCCAAGAGCTCAGCACTCCGGAGTGGTGACATAGCACGGTCAATGGAGGCCGGCGGAGTGATGACGAAGTCCTCGGCATGGGGTAATGAAGTGTTGACGAAGCCCCTCGTCCAGCCGAGGTGACGTGGTATGTTAGTACGCCGAGTTAACGATACTGCCCAACCCGGATCATTTTCCTGTGCACAAAAAAAATAGTGCAAACTAGAGATAATAGTGATAATAATAACAAAAAATCGTTGCATAATAAATAATTTATGCAAAGTGAGTAATAAAAGAAATATGGCATGGCGCCAAAGTCAATGTCGATGCAGGGCGTCGGCGTGATGCGGTAAAGGTGTGGCAAAGCTAGAATTCACAGGTCAGTCCGAGTTTCGGATGCGGCGTTCGCCGGACTATGTACGGAAACTGACCGAACCACCACGCGACCATTGTTAATGCGGCCATCATTTGATAGACCTGTGTATAGATGGTGGACAAACTAGAGTAATAATTCCTTGGGAAAAGTAAGCCCAAACAAGCAAAAAATACTAGGATTAATAGCACCTGATTTATTTGTTGTAGCAATCTGAAGAAAGGTGATTCCCAAATTTGGGACTCGATCCGCACATCCATTGCCTGATGGGCGATAAAGCGATGGCATGGCGATGCTAGTGAAGGTTGGCTCGCCGAGGCAAAGTCCTCCGTCCAGCTAACGTGACAGAGTTGGTCGGCTAGTGACGGCGAAGTCTCCGGAGTAGGTTGATGAAGAGATGGCGAAGCCCCGAGTCAAGCCGAGATGTCGAAGCGTCGATGTCAGCCGATGAGTCGAAGTAGGCCGGCGTGATGGACATCGGCTTGAAAAGCAATAGTTCGGCCCTGCCGATGCCGTTCATGACGTGGTCAATGCCGGCTTAATGAAGTGACCGCGCGGCGATGCAAGTGTGCCCGCTCCGTGTAATCTGTGGGGCGGCGATGTTGCTAATGATTTATCCTTCATGATGTCGAACTCTTGTTCAGCTTGCCGAGATGATGATCCGAATAAGTTGAGCTCGCCTCAATAAAGTGACA
Source organism: Triticum aestivum (assembly GCF_018294505.1). Lineage (NCBI taxonomy): Eukaryota > Viridiplantae > Streptophyta > Magnoliopsida > Poales > Poaceae > Triticum > Triticum aestivum. The sequence goes on from NC_057800.1 coordinate 111,832,390, forward strand.
ACGTGTCTAGCGTAGGTCGGCAGCCATAGAGCAACGTTGTCGGGCTGGTTTGACACCAGCGCGATGGTGAAGATCATATTGGAAAAGACTTCAAAATTAGCGGGATGTTTTTGGGAACAAAACACAATACCCCATACAAAACTTCCTTCAAAAAGGATGTCTGAAATCCCGTTCATAAAAAGATGAATTCGGGTCGGATTCGTTCTCGCGCAGAAAATAGATCTGAAAAGTGATGCACTAATCGGAAGTTTCTCGGAGCTTGGACGGTCGGATCGAGCTGAAATTTTGAGGGTTGGTAGATATAGGAATTCCGCAGCCGATCAACAGTTGGATCTTCCAAAGGACGTCGAGCTAGAAGCTGGACACCACGCCCTAAACTAGTCCAGATTCCCATACAGATTCGACAGGGCTCCGGTATATCGTGGATTGCCAGAGATTCCTCCATCGGAAATCGACAAAATTTTCCAGGGTTGTTGTAGACTCAACTCGGCACAATTCCAATGTAGCAATCCTTAAAACAGCGCTTGAGGAGGCGGTGGTGGCGGATACAAGTTCGCTGTCCAGAAAAACAGCACGGTCGCCCGAGGGCAATGTTGACGTTGAGCCCTCGTGCTCCCTGGATGATTCCTCCATGATCTTGATAGAGATCGGAGTTGATGTTGATGAAGGCCCTCATTCAAACATGACGATCGGAGGTAGGGCGCAGTCCTCGGTCCAGTCAAGGTGACCAGCCAACTCGGTGACAAAGAAGCCAACGTCTGCAGTTGAGCCATTAATCCTCTTGCCAATCACACAACGGAACTCTCAATGAAAGCACCAATGTCGGTGTCAAAACCGGCGGATCTCGGGTAGGGGGTCCCGAACTATGCGTCTAAGGCTAATGGTATCAGGAGGCGGGGGACACAATGTTTACCCAGGTTTGGGCCCTCTTGATGGAGGTAATACCCTACTTCCTTCTCAATTGATGTTGATGATATGAGTATTACAAGAGTTGATCTACCACGAGATCGTAGAGGCTAAACCCGAGAAGCTAGCCTATGGTTATGATTGTTGTATATGATCTATCGACTAGCCTGGCCTCGGTTTATATAATGCACCAGAGGCCTAGGATAACAAGAGTCCTAGCCGAATACGCCGGTGGGGAGGAGTCCTTGTCTTGATCGCCAAGTCTTGTGGAATCTTCCTTGTATGCGGCAGCTGTCCAAACTGGCCCATAAGTATATGGCCATGGGGGTCCTCGGCCCAATCCAACTAATCGGGAGACGACATGATGAGTACCCCCTAGTCCAGGACACCGTCAACGCCGCCGACAGCCATCGCTACCGCAACATCGTCAAATCTCAGCAAATGCATTCACGGCGCTGCACCAGAGGTAGTACTCTTTCATATATGCTCAACTTATTTATCGCAGCAAGAAAATAGATCGACACTGCTTTACTCGGATTTCTTGTCCATCACTTGTTAGTTGAAAGCAAACATTGGTTGTGAAGTTGCCTTTGTCTAGTTTGCACCTTCAGATCCGCCATGGCACACTCAACATTATACTCACAATGCTTATGGTTTTCCCCTTTTATATTCCACACTAGTTAAATGGCAGTAGACTAAATTTCAAACTTGGGTTAGTCGATTTTTGAGAGCTCGCCGGAGTTCGCCGGTGTGAAGGAAGGGGCACAGGTGGGGACGATGGTGGGGGGTGGTGGTGGGGCCTTGCCGAACGAAGAAAACTCGTGCGGGTGGGGGCGGGGCTGGGGGCGGTGGTGGCGGAGGAACACAGGCGGTGGGGGCCGATGGTTCGGCCGGCGGCCCATGCGGTGTTCTGTATGGGAAGCACAGTATGTTCGTTGTCAGGAAGGGGAGCAGGGACATCTGCAGTCGACACCTATATTGGGCCGGTTCTGCTAAATGATTTTGCACTTTGAGTTGGTCTGCCATAATACCTCGGAAATGGTGGGAGCCGTGCGGTCTTTGGTAGACTAAACAGATAGAAACAGCTGTGCACCTTCAGATGAATAGAGCTGGCCTGTAGGTGATCGATAGGCTGCATATTAGTAGTGGCAAAACCCTATGTTTTCCAGCCAGTTCCACTTTCCAGATTTATTTATGGTGGTTATGGTGTACCGCAATTATCTACACTACGATCTGCCTACTGGCTCTGCGCTCTCATTATCATGGTTTGGTAATAAACTTTCTATACGGTATATTATGAACCTATCATCTGCCAACTATACTTACATCTGGGGCCCCCAACAGGGAGCCTATTTTTTGTGTAGTTGTGCCAGATTATATTAATCTACTCACCATATTACAGCACACATGGGCTCTCTCATCAGAATCCAGTGATAGCACACAGGGGTTTACAGGGAGCCTCTATTATATTACAATATCATCTGCATTACAAAGATAATCTCACTACTATTTGTGTTTTCATGCTTTACAGATATTGTACGTAATCACAATGAATATAAGAATGCGCACATCAAAAGAATATTGCAGAACAGTTCAATGGGTAACAAACTTGGCTTCAAGGGATTGAGGTCCATTGTGGATGCAATGAAACCCACATGCTCCCGACCTATAGATTCGTATTTAGAATATGATCCTAGTGACTATTCTGAGCTCAAGGAGTCAAAGGCAGATTGGCTATCCATTCACCAAATAAGGTGCTTGTTCTAATTTGGCAAGGTTTTATTTGTTGCACATATCTTGCATAAGGTGTCTTGCATTTTTTTGCTTCTTTGCACCGCCATCTGCTTAGTTTACTCATGATATATGTGAAGATGCCATGCCCATCCATTATCAACACCTATTCCATTTGTCGTCATACCATGTTTTTCCATTCAAATGTTGTTCTTGCTTTTCAGACATCGAAAAGGAAGAGGGTGATTGCAGAACCTGAAGGAGTACAAGCAAAGTCCTTGAAAAATGTGGTGCTACTGGAGAAATCACATAGCACCCGACGTATATTGGCGATAGAACCTGCGCCGCAAAACCTAGGATATCGCAACTATGCTGGTCACTACTTTGCTCTTGTGAGTACCTATTGTCCTATCGATGTCCTTACATTCATACCTGGTGGATTATGTGACATCATTGTGCATTATAGCTTGCTTATCCACTGTTCGCTCCAAATTATCAGATCTATAATAATGCTTAAATTAATGTAGAATAAACCCAATGCCTATGAAGAAATTTTGTTCTGCATTGTTCTTGTAAATATCTGTACACTTTGTTAACTAGTTCTTCATGTACACTTTGCAGCTTATTTTCCCTTGTCCTCCATTTTTCTACACATCAGATTTACATTTACTCTTGCCAAAATATTGAATAAAACCAATGTTACTGAAGAAGTTTAGCTCCGCATTGCTCTTGTCAGTGCCTTCTGCCCGTATGCTGTATTTGCATTTGTACTCTGCATCTTAAGTTAAATAATCGCCATTTGTTCCTATATTTTTCACATCTATATTTACTCTTAAACAAAATGTAGAATAAAGGCAATACTCTTGAGGAAGAGTGTGAGGTAAACTTCTTGAATTGCCCCCCCCCATTAATATGGACAAGGCCTTTATAGAACCTGTCTTCACTACTAATGTAAGTTTGTCCTCCTCGTGCCTCCAAACTTTGTTGTTTATATTTGGATAGATATGAGTGCAAATTCTGTTTATTTTTGTCGTCTGCATCAAATTGCTTGTTCAAAGTTTATAAAGTAGAAGTACATAATCATAAGTTTATCGTTCTCAATTTCAGTCTTTAGTTGTACAATCTAGTTCCTTATTCGTACCATGTAAATTAAACTAAACATAGCAAGTTATCTTCTTCAGCACTGTGTGTGTGCTTGTGTTCTTGATCTGTAATCCAGTGGTGTGGTGAGACTAGTAACAACAACACAATGTCATATCCTGCTATGTCTCAACTATGAACAATGCCATATTATATTAATGTTATTTAAATCGTGTCTCTTTATTTACTAATCTGAAATGGTATAAATTGACAGTACACTCACCATTCATGCTTATACGTTGTTTAGAACTACATCTATGCTTGTGTTCTTGATCTGTAATCCAGTGGTCTGGTGAAGCTGGCCACTCCTACACAATGCCATTTCTTGTCGTCTTAACTATGAACAATGCCTATTATGTTAATGCTATTTTAAACCGTGTCTCTTTATTTCTGACAAAGAAATGAGATGAATTGGCAGCGCTGATGCTTATACGTGCAAAACCTGTTATCTACCTACTTGTTTCTCTTTCAGGGTTACAACACTGCTGCTAGGAAGAACTGCCACAATGATAGTGAGACGAACCCATTATTTGTCCCTCTAACACATATTGCAGAGTAGAAGGCAACACATATTGAGGGTAGGGATACAACCACGAAGTCACATCTTGATGTAGTGTCAAACTTATTAAGTGATACAAGCTTGATGAAGTCACCGCTTGAATCTGTTCGACTTCTTCAGTCTGAAATTCAAACAGAAATACATGCTTCCGCTCAAATACGACTGGAACTCCAATCTCTATGCAAGATTAATCGTAAGTACATGACGTTTATTGATGCTATGCAACTTAAGTTGGTGGATATGAGCGCCAAAGAAGCGCAGTATCATCAGGTTGCTAAGCTGCTGGGCCGGGCTAACCTTTCTTGAACTGTGTTGAAGTGCTGTCAGTTCTTCCTATTATTTTGTCCGCCTGTTAACTTCCACTAGTGGCGACCTACCCATTTTATGTAATCTAATGTCCGGTTGCCCTTTATTATCACTGGCGGTGAACTTTGATGTCGAGGGGATGTAATATGTTGTAATTTATTTGTTGTATAGTCTAGGTTTATTCTTGGTCGGTATGTTGTAATTTAGGCCGAAAGGTTCAGTGGATCTCAGTGTTGTTGGTCTTCAGGGCGGCCCGTTACTCATATGGGCCAAAACGTGGGCCTATAATCATCTTGGGCCATTAGCAGTTCTAAACCTTATGGTTGTTTCCCGCCTTTAACAGGCCGAGTAAAGTTCTGGCCAGCTGGTCCAGAGAATACAATGGGCTTTTAACAGCATAAAACCTTGATTTGGCTAGCGTTGACCCTAAAAATTCACGGGCCAATACAGGCCGAAACTGCCTAAGGCCCATGTTTGGCCCAAATAGGATGAGCAGTTAACAGGCCAAAATATATCTCGGGCCCGTTTGGCCCAATAAAATTATGGGCTTTAAGAAGGCCGATATCCACGCGGGCCATAGGCCCAAAAGTGTCACGGGCCATTATCAGATGGGCTGTAAGTAGGCCGGATTCACCGCGGGCTATAATTAGGCCCAACTGTTACACGGGCCATTAACAGGATGATAGGCCAGTTGGGCTAAAATTTATTCACAAGACTACGGGCCATTAAGAGGCCTAAAGTTACTTCAGACAAGAAATAGCCCAGTTTCTGTGTGGGCCGTTAAATGGCCTAAAGTTAAATCGGGCCGACAACGTCCCAGATACTCCACGAGCTGCTAATAGGCCGAAACTATTATCGAGCCGAACTGATAAACGAGCATTTAACAAGCTGAAATTCAAACCTGTCTTAGAATGGGCCCAATGGTACAACGGCCTATTAATGGGCCTAATCTGATATGGGCCGTAATTTGGCCCAAAACTCGATAGGCTGTGAATGGGCCAAATTTGATACGGGCCTCAATTTGACCCAAAACATGGCAGGCTGTTAACGAGCCAGCCCACTTGTGTCTGAAAAAACATGGTGGGCCTTTAGCTGGGCCAGCCACGTGTCAATGTATCATAGGCGCCTCCTATCCAATGAGTGGATGGCATCTGTACCAACGAGGAGCTGACACGTGGTTCCATCGGCCAATGAGAATTTTACACGTGGAAAATTCCTATTGGTCCGAGCTGTTAACGGGTTATCGGATCCAAAACCGGACCCGATAGCTTCACGGCGAGCCGTGACGGTCGATGCCACGTGTCGGTCACTGTTGACGAAAGCAATTCTATGACGTGCGATTTATCGTCATGGAAGTGGACACTTCCGTGATGATAATTTTGGTAATGTCATGGAACAATTATACGACAACACATGTATGACTATCTTGATTCTGTCATAAATTTGTCATGGATGTACATGCATGACAGAAAATGTGACCTACTGTGACAAACACGTATCATCACGGAAGTGTATTTTTTTGTAGTGCTCCTCTCCGCGTGGGCATCCATTGCCGCGTCTTCCCCAGCTCTGCGTCGTCCCCTTCCTAGGCCTCGCCGCCATCCACCGCCTTGGTGCTTTCGGCGCGGCGTGGACAATGTGGTCAACGAACGACTTCCATCGGAAGAGTACTGTACGTGGAGAGGCTGATAGTTGGGTCCACGGTAGCAGCAAAGTAGTGGCTCCTTATTACGCAAAAAATAATGATTCCTCCACCTGACGGGATGCCACTACAGGGCCTCGGCCAGCCCACGCGAGTGACGGGACGCCACCGCAGTCCGGGGCCTGCCACTACAGGGCCTCGTCCTGCGCACGGATCTTCTGCAGCCCGGATGGACCGCGCACCTCCCAGCGGCGGTTACCGCACGCCGTGAAGGCGCAATAATCGCAGGGTGTGGGGGAGTGGGCGCAGTTAATCCCACGTCCCCCACGCCCTGCCTCCTCGGCTTCGCCGCACGAGGCTATAAGTAGGGGGAGAGGAGGGGAGCTCCAGACGCTCGCACGCTTGCCCTTCCTTCGCCCCTTCCTTCTTCTTCTTCCTCCACTCCGTCGCCACAACTACCCGCCGCCACTCGGCTTTCCCGCCAATCTTCTTGGCTCGCTGTTGCTTCGTTGTGGCAGGGTCGCGAGCCTTACGCAAAGAATAATGATTCCTCCACCTGACGGGATGCCACTACAGGGCCTCGGCCAGCCCACGCGCGTGACGGGACGCCACCGCAGTCCGGGGCCCGCCACTATAGGGCCTCGGCCTGCGCACGGATCTTCTGCGGCCCGGATGGACTACGCGCCTCCCAGCGGCGGTTACTGCACGCCATGAAGGCGCAATAATCGCAGGGCGTGGGGGAGTGGGCGCAGTTAATCCCACGTCCCCCCACGCCCTGCCTCCTTGGCTTCGCCGCACGAGGCTATAAGTAGGGGGAGAGGAGGGGAGCGCCAGACGCTCGCACGCTTGCCCTTGCTCCACCCCTTCCTTCTTCTTCTTCCTCCACTCCGTTGCCACAACTACCCGCCGCCACTCGGCTTTCCCGCCAATCTTCTTGGCTCGTTGTTGCTTCGTTGTGGCAGGGTCGCGTGCCTCTCCGCTGCCGCACCTCTCTCGTTGCCACGCCGTCCCCATGGCGCTGTCGAGCTCCTGGGATGGCTCCAACGTCCATGACGACCACGTCGACTTCCTCCGCCGGACGCTGCGGTTGCCAGGCGCGGACTACGTGCGGGTCCGTCTCACGCCGGAGAGGGAGATCTCGCCGGCACCGGAGGAGGACGAGCGGGTAATCTTCCGCTCGCACTGCCTGCGCGGCTTCGGCCTGCCGGCGAGCGGGTTCCTCCATTCATTCCTCGAGTTTTATCATCTCCAGCCGCATCACCTTCGTCGCCCTGTGCCAGGGCTTTCTTGGCATCCTCCCCACCCTCGAACTCTGGGGGAATTCTTCCAGTGCAAGCTCCGCAATGTCATCGCGGGCGTGCCCGCCCCATGCGGCACCTTCATCGCCATGCAGAGGACGAGCGACAACAATCAGTTTCCGCCCATCCCGCTGATCCAGTCGGTGAAGCTCTGGCAGAAATCTTACTTCTACGTGAAGAACATTGCTCCGCAAGGCGACTTCGTCAATCTGCCGGCTTACGTAGCCGGTCCACCGGTTGGGAGGCAGCCCTGATGGTCCTTCTGGGCCAGGTCGCTGTCTCAGGGTGGGGCCGCCTCCGTTGCATGGCTCCGGGTGATGATTCGGTCGGAGGGCCTGACTAGGGCCGACCTGGTGGCCGTCTTCATGGAGTGCTCAGTGCTCCCGCTCCAGGGCCGACCTCACATGATCTGCCAGATCAGCAGCCGCTTTGACCGGTGCCGGCTAAGCACCAAGGAGATGCCTCACGCCTAGGTGTCTTACATGGTGAACTATATTTCCAACTGCAAGCTCGCCGAGGAGTGGCAGTACGGCAAGGAGCCGTATTCTCGCGCCAATCCTCCGCCTACGGTAAGTTTCTCTTATTTTCTTCTTTTCTTGTTGCCGGGTTCATGATGGCCGACTCTTGACCAGTCGGCTTGTTTTTGGCAGAATCCCATGCTTCCGCAGGCAACCGGGGCTGCGGGGGTGGAACGCCAGTTCCTCCCTGACCGCACGATGGATGTAGTTGACAACCCGGACCTTGGGGCGGACGCCATGGAAGATGACGTCGCAGGGGAAGGCAGCAAGGCAGGCGTCTCTGGGCTCGGGGCCGCCTTCGAGGACTGGTCGGATGATGACGAGGCTGAAGTCATTCCGCGCCGCCGACCGGCGCCCGATCATCAAGGCGCGGGCCCATCTGCTGTGCCGGCTTCTCATGGTGGCGCGCAGAAACGATGGGCCGTGTCGACCCACTTCGGCAATCGGCCCAAGAAGCCCAAGAGTACCGCGGCGGCGACCAAGCGGGATGAAGCGGCCGCGAAGGCGGCCCACTTACGCAAGGTGGTAAAGCAGCCATGGGCGGTTTCGGCGTAAGTGTTATTTTTCTTACGCCTTTCTTTTTCTTCTTCGGTTGATATTCTTCTAAGCCTTCTTCTTGGCTTATCAAACAGGGCCCCACTTTCCCTCGGGCGGGTCCCTGCCGCCTCCATAGTCGGAGCCGTGGGAGGGTCTTCAAGCTCCCGTCGTGTGGATCCCCGCGCCGATCTCCTGGAGCCGACGGAGCGAAACGCGCGGGAAACGGGGGAGGAGCGGGAGGCGGAGGAGCGGAGGGCGGCTCGGGAGGCGAGGGAGAAGTCGTCGGAGGCGCGGGCCGATGCGGCCGCCAAGGACCAGGCGGAGGCCGCGGCCGTGGAGAGGGAGGCAGAGGCCCTGCAGAACCAGCCTCCGCAGCTCGTCATCCCCCTTCGCGCCGGAGCCCCCGACATCCCAGTGCCCCCGACAGAGGAGGCCGGCCGCGGCCAGCCGGCGAGGGAGAAGGAGACGGAACCGACACCGCTACCTAGAAAAGGCAAAGGTGGCTAGCCCGAGGCACCGCCCGTGCAGCCGGCCGGAGGCGAGCTGACTGTGGGGGCGGACCTTGTGGTCCTATCGCTGCCTCATCGGCGCACGGGGAAGGAGACTTCAGCGCCGGATCCGCAAAAAGCCGCGGGTGCCGGCATGTCGACCCAGGACCTGGAAGTGGCCAGCGACGGCTCGTCCGGGTGGACGCTGGGCGGTGGGACGGCCGTGCTGAACGTGGCAGTGCATGACGTCCGGAACCGGCTTCAGGCCCAAGCTACCGTTCTTAAGCAGTATACTCAAGAGTTTCTCACGACGCGAACGGTGATCCGGGTGAGTCCTCCTGCTTTTCGTTGATTGTTCCTGATTTCTTCCATGGGGGCGCGTTAGCGCACCCACTGGGTGTAGTCCCCGAGTTCCGAGTCGGCTGCTGAGCAGGCGGCTTGGAACTTCCTGATAGACTTTGATTGTCGTCTTGTTCTTACTAGCGTCTCTTGTCTTATCTGCAGGAGTACCACAACCTCTGCGCAGCTGCTTTCAACTCCCAGGCCCAGGAGTTGAATCAGAAAGCCACCGACCTGACACCGAGCTTGAGTAAGTGCTTCATCTTTTATCTCAAATGGGGGCGTGTCAGCGCACCCACTCCGTGTAGTCCCCGAGATTCGGGCCGACTGCTGAACAGTCGGGTCGGTTCTTTTCCTGTCGACTTCTTTCTTCATATCTGCAGGGGCCAATGCTGACTTGAGGGGCCAGCTAAGCGAAGCCCAGACCGCCCTTCGCACCAAGGAGGTCGAGTGTGCCACCCTGGCTCTTCGCCTGGCAAAGAAACTGGCCGACCAGGAGGAGGGCCACAAGGCGGCCCTGAAAGCGGCGTAGGACGGTGAGCCGCCCTCAATGACAAATATGAGACCGAGGCGGCGAACTGGGCCGAGGCAAGGCAGGCACTGAGTCAGGGCTACAGCTGGGTAGAATACTTAATCGACGGTAGGCCTTCTACTTCTTCGTTTCTTTGCCTTCCTCCTGCCATCTGGTTCGTCTTTTGATTTTGTGCTACTGCTTTCTTCTCTGTGCAAATTACTTTCTCGGTTATTCTGTTGCCACCTCCCAAGCCATCGAGGCATACCGCGACACGCGACGGCAGGCAGGGGCCGAGATCGTACCGAGTGCCGGCCGGTCAGTTGAAGAGCAGCCGGCCCACCGCATGCTCCGCCGTCTTCAGCGCGCCGGGGCGCAAGTGCTGGCCGCCCATTGGCCCGGCGAGGTGGTTCCCCGCACCCCAAGTCAGACTGCCGACTGGCTGGAGGTCGCAGTCGGCCGCTTTGAGGCTTGGAAGGCGTCAGCGACCCGGTCCATCCGCTGGGTGGGCGCTGGAATTCGTCCGAGCCTGGTATCTTAGGCTAAACTTGGACCAGCTGAGCACCTGGAGGCAGGAGGCCGATGAGGAGCTGGAGGCGGTGCAGCCGGCTATCGTCCAGCGCGCCTCGGCGATCACCGAGTACACCGACACCAGCGTCTTTGCCCCTGAGGTGGATGATGCCGGCGTCGCTCAGCCGGAGGAGTGGTTCGGGCTGAACCCGGCGGAGGGTGAGGACTCGGCGGAGGAGATTGCTTCCAGCGATGGGGGCGAAGAGGAGGAGGGAGAGGATGGTGAAGACGTTGTGCCAGACAGCAAAGCGACCGGTCTGCCTCAGCCTGATTGTGCCTCCAGCAATGAGGCGCGTGCAAGCACGCCACCTGCAAGAGGTGATGATCATGCCGACACTCGCCAGCCGGCCACTCCTCCAGCCGGCACTGCCGTCTCAACCAACCTGCCCGACTCGCCCCTCGCTCCCTTGGCCTGATCTGCCGTCCTTGCTTTCCTGCTTGTTACTCTTTTGAACTACTTTTGTTAAATTTGTGCAGTTCCACCCACTGGGGTGTATTCAAACAATGTTGAATGCTGGCCTTTTGAAGATCTTTTGTGTAAATATAATTATGCATGTGTTTGGCTTACGTTCATGTTTTCTTTTCATCCTTTGGCTTTTTCCTTTGCCGCCTTCCCTTGGCCACCGCCTTCCCAGCCGGACAGCTGCTCTGCAGTCTGTGGCTGGAAAAGGACTTGGTCGTTTAGGGAATACAAGTACTCGAGCTTTCTTAGATTGCAGCGAGGTGAACGGGAAGCCGGCCAGCCGGCTGCTCTGGTAGCCGGTTGGCGGGGCGGGAGGCCGGCTCGCGTTATATAAGTTCGTTAGTCCTTAGCGGTTTTCGTGTGGGCATCCTTTCCTACCATTGGGTCTTGCCAGTCGGACAGTCGATTCTTCGAGCTGCGACTTTTGACAAGAGGGGGCTTGGGTGCCGGCACACTACATGTCTGACTGCAGGCAGAACTTTAGATATAACTCGAGGCGGCGAGTCCCCGGGCCGACTGGTCGAACCCGGTGCCGGACGAAAAAGGAAATGTAGTAACATAATCATATGTGTGATATTCATCATTCATAGATAAAAGAGGGTAGTCCCCGAGTACTCCTCGGTGGACCCTTTGTCTCGTACTTAGTACAAAAGGTAGCGTGCTACGTACTACTCCTTAACTGTAAAATCTTCGGAGGAGATTGGCTTTCCATGGTCATTCCGACTCCTTGCCGGAATCATCTCTCTTGCGTGCCTTCGGCTTCTACGCGTTGATTAAGTAGTAGGAGTCGTTGCCTAAAGCTCTGCTGATGATGAAGGGGCCCTCCGAAGGAGCCCAGAGGTTGTGCTGGCCGGCTGTTCGCTGGATCAGCCGGAGCACAAGATCGCCCTCTTGGAATGATCTTGGCCTGACCTTCCGGCTGTGGTAGCGGCGCAGACCCTGCTGATAGATGGTGGACTGGCTGAGGGCTAACAGTCAACCCTCTTCCAGCAGGTCGACGCCATCTTCTCGTGCTTCCTTGGCCTCCACCTCCGTGTACATGGTGACCCGAGGTGAGTCGAACTCGATGTCAGTTGGGATGACAGCCTCGGCGCCATATACAAGGAAGAAGGGGGTGAAGCCGGTTGACTTGTTTGGGGTAGTGTGCAAACTCCAGAGGACGGCCAGCAGCTCGTCGAGCCAACAACCGGCCGAACGCTCCAGTGGCACGACCAGTCGGGGCTTGATGCCGGAGAGGATAAGGCCATTTGCTCACTCGACCTGGCCGTTTGACTGCGGGTGGGAAACAGATGCTAGGTCCAGTCGGATGCCTTGTGTTGCGCAGAAACGTGCCAGTGCTCCCTTTGCAAAATTTGTGCCATTGTCGATGATGATGTTGTGCGGTACGCCATACCGGGTTGTGATATCCGCGATGAATGTTATGGCAGTCGGCCCATTCAGATTCTTGATCGGCTTTGCTTCAATCCACTTGGTAAATTTGTCCACAGCGAAGAGCAGATGTGTCATGCCACCGCATGCCGTCTTGAATGGGCCCACCATGTCCAACCCCCAGACGGCAAAAGGCCAGGTGAGGGGGATGGTCTTGAGTGCAGAAGCCGGCAGGTGTTGCTTGGAACTAAAAACTTGGAACCCTTTGCATTGTTTGACTAGCTCCTTGGTGTCATCCAAAGCAGTCGGCCAAAAGAATCCATGGCAAAAAGCTTTGGCGACGAGTGATCTTGAGGCCACGTGGTGGCCGCATTCACCTTGGTGGATGTCCTTGAGGATTGCTATGCCCTTCTCTAGCTCGACGCAGCGCTGGAAGACTCCAGTGACGCTGCGCCTAACAAGCTCTCGGTTTACTATACACATGCGCCACTAGTTATTTTTCTTCAGCCCGAGGACCGGGTTGGCAAGCCACTCTGGAAACAAAACTTCCATAATGAAGCCGGCTGCCAGAAGCCGGGCTATCTCTTCCCCTACAATCCTTCTCTTTTCTTCCAATACTTGGCAGAGGGGATGTTTGACTGGTTTCGCACCTTCTCGGACGTGTAGCTTGTGCTCGGTGAATTCCTTCGGAACACCCGACATGTCCTTGGGGGACCATGCGAAGATGTCACGATTCTCACGGAGGAAATGACGAGCTCGCCTTCCTATTTGCTCTCCAGGTTTGCCCCGATGGTGGCAAACGTTTCTGGGTGCTCCGGGTCCAGAGGTACCTTCTTTGTTTCTTTGGCCAGCCGAAATGAACCTTGGGCATCACACTCCTTGGGGTTGGGGGACAGGGCCGGCTGCTTGCCGGCCATGGTCATGACTCGATCCAGTATCTTCTTTTCTTCAGCAATCATGAGGGACTCGGCTAGCCGGCTACTAGCTGCCGCACACTCGGAGGATTTCTTGTAGTCTCCGGCTATGGTGATGATGCCCTTGGAACTTGGTATCTTCATCTTGAGGTAGGCATAGTGGGGTACAGCCATGAATTTGGCCAGAGTAGGTCGGCCAAGCAACGTGTGGTAAGGGCTCTCCAGATTCACTACCTCAAACCATACCGCCTCTTGGCGGAAATGATCCTTGTCCCCGAAGAGGACATCTATCTTGATCTTGCCGATTGGGGAGCGGGACAGGCCGGGTACGATCCATGGAACATAGTCCAACTAGGCATGAGCTGCTTCGTCTTGATGCCCAGCTTCTCCATGGTGTCACGGTACAGTATGTTGATCCTGCTCCCGCCATCTATCAGCATGCGGGAGAAACGGTCAGCTCGCCTTTCTGTTGCAAGGGTGGCATCCAAACCCAATGCTTAAGAGCCGGGAGACGGCATCACCTCTGGGTGATCTGTCCGGCTCCAGCTGATAGGCCTTTCTGACTAGTGCATGAACTCGGGGTTGTTGGAGGCAACTGCATTGACTTCTTGGTGCTGTTGGTTCCGGCTATGCCGATCTTCTGGTTGGCTTGTAAAGACAACGTAGGCGTCATGCTCATTAGGGAACTCGTCTTGAACAGCCCCAACTACTGGTCGAGCGGCTGACTGCGGAGGGGCCAGAGGCGGCTGACCAGCAGGCGGAGGCGGCGCTATCCCCTCGCCCTTGGAGATCCACGTGAGCCAATGGCATTTCCGGGTCGTGTGGTTCAAAGGCTTCGCACCGCTGTGGAACTTGTAGGGGGCATCAAGTGCTTGCTCGTAGGAGAAAGCCGGCTGCCAAGACGGCCTGCTGCCTTTCCGCTTCTTGGGCATGGGCCGCCCTTCGGGTTGTTCGTCTTCGACTGTGGCCACCTGCCGACTGGTGGAAGGCAGCATGGGAGCCTTGCGCTTGTGGTCGTTGTGGTACGGGCATCGGCTGGAGTCTCCGGCCGGCGTCTTGGGACTCAGAGCGAGCACCTTCCCAGAGGCATCTACTCGGAGCTCGGTCTTCATCGAGGAATCGGCCGTGGTGTATTTCTCAGCCATGACCAGCAGCTCGTCGAGGGTAGTCGGCTCGTCGCAGAGGAGTCGGTGCTTGAGGAGGGTGCCTTCTCGGCACCCGACGATGAAGTACTCTATAGCTTGAACCTCGTGCACCCCCTCGCAAGAGTTGTGGAGCTCGGCCCAACGCGTGGGGTAGTCGCGAGTTGATTCATTGGGCCCTTGTACACACAAGGAGAGCTGTCGGGGCTTGGGAGCCCGCTTGTAGGTGCTGGTGAAGTTGCGGATGAAGGCTTTTGTGAAGTCCAGCCAGCTGTTGACGCTATAAGGCTTGAGGCTGTTGAGCCAGGTGCGCGTCGTGCCTTGGAGCATGAGGGGAACATACTTCACGGCAACACGCCTGTTGCCGTTCGTGATGCTAACCGCAGTGGAGTAGTCGATCAACCAGTCTTCTGGCATCATGGAGCCATTGTACTTGGGCGTGTCTCTTGGGAGCAAGAACCCTTTGGGGAAGGGTTCGTCGCGAATGCAGGGGCCAAAGCAGGGCGGGCCAACGTCATCTTCTTCTTCCAGGGCCAGGGATCGCGCGAGGCGGTCGATCTGGTGGCGGGCGTCATTTTCGCCGACTCCTTCGCGGCGGCCCAGTCGGCCGCTGAGAGTCGGATGAATGACAGGCGGCGGGGTGGGATATCTCTCCCCGCGAGGCAGAGGAGGAGGAGGGTCGCCCCGCCACTCCATAGCTCGAGGGCGGCCTTCAGCATCATGCTCGATGGAGATTCGAGTCCGGTTGCGGCTGGCAGCCGGCTCCTTTTCTTTCCTTGCACGGGTGTTTCCTGCAGTTGGCGTTCGGGATGTCGCACCGTGCTCTCGGCGCGGGGGAGGACTTTCGGCGTGGACACCAGCTTCATGCCGCTCTGTGGCCGCGTCGATAAGCTGCTGGATGCGTCTGGTCATGTAGGGGAGCTCGTCGGGCTCCAGTCCATTCAGCTCGTCTACGGCCGCCAGGGCAGCGTGTAAGTTCTCGAGAGGCGTGGCATAGACTGGGAGGTCTGCTCCCAGCACGTCGGCGATAACCGCACTGTGTTTCTTGATGATGTCAGCGTGGCTCGGCACGTCTGGAGGCGGCGTGCCGAAGGCGGCACGGTCGACTTCGCGCTGGTGAGCCTCGGTGAGGTGTCTCATGGAAGCTAGCTTTTGGCCCTCCACGACAAGGGTGAGACGGCGTGCCTCCAGTGTCTGGGCGTCGGTGTCAGCCAGGATGGGGGCGGACAAGTCGTGTAGTGCCGCGGAGCCGTGGCTGATGACTAGTACCTCGGTGATGGCACTGCCGCTGCTGTTGGCTCGAGGAAGAGGGTCGTTGATGATTACTACGTTGGTGGGGAAGGCGTCAAGCGACGTCGTGTCAGAGTCGACAAGCATCGGGTTAGTGGAGCCAACCAACTCCAAGTCCACGACAAGCTTGCCGGAGACATGGAGTTGGTCGAGGAGGCTGACGAGGTGGCTCTCGGGGCAGCCCGTGCACGCATCGGATGCGGGCTCGTCAGAGATGTGAACCTCGCCAAGGAGATCGGCGAGGCAGCTCGCCACGCAGGCGTCGGCGACACCTTGCAGCGCGTCGGGGCAAGCGCCATCGGGCGAGCCGGGCTAGCTATGCACGCTGGGAAGGAAGAGGGTTCCCATCCAGAACAGGTCTCCGGATGACGGTGCACCTGGCCCCATGGTGGGCGCCAAAATGTCGGGTGGTTGGTGCGACATATGCCAACGGGTGGCTTATCATTGTGGGAGCCAATAAAACATCGCCGGTGCCTGGAAACGGGATAAGGCGAAGACATGCACGCCGGCGGATCTTACCCAGCTTCGGGGCTCTCCGTGGAGATAACACCCCTACTGCTGCTCTGCGGGGTCTCCGCATGGTCACTAGATCGTCAAGTAGCTACAAGAGGCTCCTTGAGCTGTTCGATGAAAGGGTGAAGAAGGGCAAGGCTAGCCTGCTTCTCCTCTCGATCCGGTGTCTAAATCTACTGGAAAAGGAGATCCCCCTGCATGGGTGCCCTGGGGGTTTATATAGGCCTACCCCCCAGGGGTACAATGGTAATCCGGCTGGGCGCGGGCCCCAGCCGTCTGTGTCTATGCTGGCCGGCTTCTCCGCCGACCGATGGGCCCGCCGACTGGTGGACCCCGTCGGCTGCCGGCCTTCTGGTCGACAGGCCGGCCCCACCGCTCGGGGGTCTTGTTGGAGGCTGGTTACTGTTGCCTTGCCTCTAGTGACGAGGGCTTTGTCATGGTAAGCATGGCTACAGTGCTGCCGCCGGGCGGCTTATTGTTGTAGCCTTACCTCGCCTTATCTCCTTAATGAGGCACCTCCTTCGAGGAGGTGAACTAACCGACTACTGGGAGTCGGCCATACCCCAGGCAGACTGGGAGAGGCCTGTCCGCCTTTAGGCGTCTCCCTGACTAAGGGGGCCCACCACCCACGGGTCGTACTGACAGCTTGTCGTGGGTGACGTCATGGTCAACATGGCAACAGTGCCGCGCCGGACGGGTGACGGCCACCCCGTACGGTGCACTGTGGTCATGCGTGTCCCGGGATTCGGGGGTGGCAGGCTTCACTGTAGCCACGCCCCGTCTCGTCGCTGTTATGTGGGTGCAGACTTCGAGGGCACGACCTCGGCCGCCTGCTGGGGGGCCGGCTTCTTGGAGTCGGCCTTCTCGTGGCCGGCTTCTTGGAGCCGGCCCTCTCATGGTTTTCTTCTCGAGGATTTTAGGGCTGGGCCGCCTTCGTGCAGCCGGCCTGAGAGGTAGCCAGCTGGGGGAAGGCGGCCCCACATCTTGGATGTTTGAAGGCTCGATGGGCCTATGATTTTTCTGAAGAGCCAGGGGAGCCGGCTAGGCTACCCATGGTCATTTACTCCAACACATCGTGTGTGGGCCACTGCGAGGGCCCACCACACAGCGTGACGTCAGCCTATCAACGCGACCTGCGGCGTGTCCTGGCAGCTCAGGAGGCCAGGTACCACGCTGTCCTGGAGGAGGTGGAAACGGTCTTCAGGGAACCTCCTAAGCCCCCAGAGCCTCCCAAGGCTCAGGGTCTTGGTGGCTCATGAGGAGTCATTTCTTCAACGCACGCCTTTAGCTGCACCAACTCTACTTCGTCTACAGAACCAGGTGACATCTTCCAAGCTCGTATAAGCTGGGAGCGCCCCTCGGGCTCCATTATTCCCAGGCCACATGGGTCTGTCCCTGTGGCATGTATCCCTTTTGCTTATGTCTTTAGCTTACCTTGCTGGGGGCGCCCCTCGGGCTGCATCATCCCCAAGCCACTCGGGCCGGACCCGGTGGCATGTATCTTCCCACATTTATCCAAGTTGATCTACTCTCCATGCTAAACCTGCCAACGGCTATCGCCTGCTCGATTGTCGCCCGCCACGGGTCTGTTCATCTTAAGCAATTCGCTTGCACATTAAAAGGGGGGATCCTGAGCATCGCGACTCAGGAGCTATTACTGGCTCTCCATCCCTCACCCCTGGCCTTGACCATGGCATCGCGACCTGGCATACCAGTGGCGGCTGAGCTCGCTCGAGGGCCGGGACCTAAGGACGTAGAGTGCTTGCATCTAACTGCCTTGCAGGAACATGCAGTCACCAAGACTCAAGACCAGGCGCAACCCGCCTTGAGGTAGGGCCTCGTGACTCCCGTGCTGGCTCACGAGTGCCCAGATACACCTCGCAGCCCTGCCGTGCAAGCCACGTGTCAGGGCGGGGCTGTACACGCCCCGGGGGCTCCTCCCAGAGGGGGGCGCCCATCCCATGCCCAAGTGGAAGCACCATGCTCCGCGCTGGCTGTCGACACTGCCGAGAAGCGGCTATGCCCATGCACAAGCGGAAACACTATGCTCCGCGCTGGTGAAAAACAACTGAGGGCGGCCCCACGGTCGTACCAACCTCAGGGAGCCCAGAGCTCAACGCCCAGCCTCACCACATCACCTCCCTTCGGGAGAGCCACACGAGGGGCTGGGCACAGGGGCTGCGCTCGGGTCACGCCCAAGCGCACGCCACCCAACCTGGTCTCCCGGACCTGGGCGTCGCGCGCCCCTCCCGAGGCCTCGGTGAGGGCAGGTATGGAAATTGTTTGCACGTCAATGGAGACTCCTGAGCATCGCGACTCAGGAGCCTAACTGGTCCCATAGCCCCTCATTCCTTGGTCCCCTCCTGGTCTCCGGTCAGCCCAATGGCGGTTGAGGTATGCGCGGCGCCGGGCTCTGCCGACGTAGAACATTAATCTATCCTCACGAACTCTCCCTATATGCTATTTGCGCGTCAAGGGGGACTCCTGAGCATCGCGACTCAGGAGCCTAATTGGTCACATAGCCCCTCACTCCTTGGTCCGTCCTGGTCTCCGGTCGGCCCAATGGCAGTTGAGGTATGCGCGGGGCCGGGCTCTGTCGCGCAGAACAAAGCAAATAGGAAGGAAAACACAAAATCTTGAATCAAATATTACAAGCATATTGTTCTCACAATACCAAATGAAAAGTCTAAACGCCTCCACGAGGCCTGATACATGTTGCAGGAACGAAACGGGAAGAATAGCCGCAGGTCACCCCTGGATATCGCCATCGCCTACGGAAGGTGCTCCCCTGTGGGCAAGGATGTTCTCACCTTCACCACCAACCGCAGGATCCATGGCATCGCCAGACAGAGAATCAGAGACAAAGCCGCGGAACCTCCCCAGCAAAGCCTCCACTTGACCTTGTACAACTGCGGCGGCGGTTTCGCAGTGATCTTCAGCCACAGGCTCCAGCGGTTCGTCAAGGCGAGCGTTGGGGTCGCGGAGGTGCAGATGGCTGAAGACGCGAGTCAATGTTCTGCAACAATTGCGAGAGAGAGAGAACATGAGCAAACCAGAGCCGAAAAATGTGGTAAAAGGCTAGGGAACCAAATCAGCGTTCTGCAACAATTGCACGGATGAAGGAATCCTCAACGGCATCAATCGCCGCCGCGTACTACACTTCGCTGACTTGGCAACTGTCATACATAAGTACAGTGCAATAGAAAGCGCTTGGAAAGCTCAGGGAGCTTGGTGGGAGCCGTCGGTCCCAACTCAGCCTCTTGTCCAGGCAAAAAGGGCGCATCCCCGTGACATGCCCAGTCCAATAGCCAAGAAATATAAACCCATTACGTGGCACGGAACCGTTCTGGAGGGATGGCTCGATGTCCCATGCAAAATACACGCAACACCGAATGCCATATCAACCCACAGCCTTAGAGCATGTTGGATACTCCGGCAGGTAGCCAAGAGTAGCGAGGACATCCTTACAAAAAACGCCCCAGAGCAACACCCTCCAGAAGACGACGACCCCAGAGTATTGACGGTCTTCGAGGCATTCGGTTCAAACAATAAGCGCAAAAGGGCTCTCCGCGACCTCGCTGAAGTCTGTCAAATCGCCACGATAAACCCTTGGAATGACCCGGCCATAACCTTCAATGTCGGTGACGAACCAAAATACAGGACAGTCCGAGCGCCAACCGCATTAGTCCTCAGTCCCATCGTGGACGGCTTTCGACTCACCAAGGTCCCCATGGACGGCGGCAGCGGACTAAACCTCATCTATGAGGTACACTTCACAAAATGGAAATAGACAGGAGCCACGTCGAGCAAAGCAGCTCGGCCTTCCGAGGAATCATTCCCAGTCGGGAGGCGCGGTGTGCGGGAAAAATCACACTCGACGTGGTATTCGGCACGCCGAAGAATTATCGGTCCGTAGAAATAACCTTCCAAGTAGCTCCTTTCAGCAGTGGATAGCACGCCCTATTGGGGCGAGATGCTTTTACACGCTTCCAAGCTATACCTCATTACGGGTACATGAAGCTCAAAATGCCCGGGACCAATGGCATAATCACTCTTGTCAGTGATCCGGACATAGCACTCCACGCCGAAAACAAAACCGCATCCCTGGCCCTTGAGGCATTATCTGAAGCCCTCGCGGCCGAAGAATTAACCACACGACGCTCCACAGTGGATAAGGGCGATGTGATCTTATACAAACGACCCAAATCCACCTCCTTCAAACCAGCAGAAGAAATAGTCAAATTCCAGGTCCACCCAACGGACCCCAAGAAGACAGCATCTATTGGAGCACAACTAGACCCAACGGTCGACGCCGTGCTATGGGATTTCCTTCGCGAAAACTGGGATATATTCTCCTAGCACCCTTCTGATATGCCTGGAATCCCACGCAAGCTGGCCGAACATAGCCTCAATATATTAAAAGGATACAAACTAGTCAAACAAGCACTACGGCGCTTTTCTGAACCCAAACGCCAAGCTATGGGGGAGGAGCTAGCCAAGCTAATTGAGGCCGGATTCATTAGAGAAATAAAACATCCAGACTGGCTGGCAAACCTGGTGATGGTACCAAAGAAGGACAAATCCTGGCGCCTGTGTGTCGATTTTAAAGACCACAATAAGGCTTGCCCTAAGGATCCCTTCCCCTCCCTCGGATTGATCAAATCATTGATGCTACCGCAGGACACAACTCATTGTGTTTCCTTGATGCATATTCCGGATATCATCAAATCAAAATGAAGGAGTCCGATTAAGCTACAACAGCATTCATTACCCCATATGGGCCATTATGCTTCAACGCCATGCCCTTCGGGCTCAAGAACCCAGGCGCCACATACCAACGCATGATTCAAACATGCCTGGAGAAGCAAATCGGCAAGACAGTTGAAGCTTATGTGGACGACGTCGTCATCAAAACTAGGCACGTCGAAACACTAATAGACATTTTACGTCTCACATTCAACAACCTCTGCGCGAATGACATTAAGCTCAATCCGGAAAAGTGCGTTTTCAGCGTCCACGCAGGAAAACCGCTGGGCTTCATCGTTTCCAATAGAGGAATTGAAGCAAATCCAGCCAAAATCTGAGCTTTGTCACAATTGGCTCGCCAATAGACCTTAAACAAGTCCAAAAACTCACGGTTTGCATGGCAGCTCTAAGCCCCTTTATCTCCAGATTGGGAGAAAAGGCACTGCCACTCTATCGCATTCTCCAGCGAACCGATCACTTCAAGTGGACGGACGCGGCAACAGCCGAACTGGAAGAAATAAAAACCCTTTGAGCGAGCAACCCAATCCTAGCCGCGCCAAACGTCGGTGAACCCATGTTACTATACATATCGGCAACACATCACGCGGTGAGCGCCGTGCTCGTCGTTGAACGAGAAGAGGACAGATACAAATTCGCGCTTCAGAAGCCAGTGTACTACGTATCCACTGTCCTTACACCATGCAAATCCCGGTACCCCCATTATCAAAAGATAGCATAAGCTTTCTTCATGGCATCCCGGAAGCTACGACACTACTGCCAGGAGTGTTCGATCTCGGTGGCTTTCAAAGTACCACTCAACGACATAATAAGCAACCATGATGCCACGGGCTGGATTGCCAAATGGGCCATTGAGCTCCTTCCATTTGATATTACATACAAACCACGTCGAGCTATTAAATCCCAAGTACTGGCTGACTTCATCGCTAAATGGACAGAGGCTGAACTCCCTAAAGAGTACGACACATATTCCAATTGGGTTATGTATTTTGATGGCTCCAAAATCTTGGCAGGTCTAGGAGCGGGCGTCGTTTTAATGTCTCCTACTGGAGACGTCGTTCAGTACGTACTCCAAATACTATACACAGACTCCAACAACGCAGCCGAATATGAGGCCTTATTGTATGGTCTCCGGTTGGCTATATGCATTGGGCATACAACACATAGAGGTGCGCGGGGACTCAAACCTTGCAATATCTCAAATAAATGGAGATTTCGATGACAAAGACCCAAAGATGGCGGCTTATTGTAATGTTATCCTAAAAATGTCGGCTCGATTCGAGGGGCTCGAGTTCCATCATGTGGCCCGTTAAAGTAATCAAGCGGCGGATGTTCTCGCTCGTATTGGCGCCAAGCGCGACCCCGTCCCACCTAATATATTTCTAGAAAGGATTTTTAAGCCATCCGTGGTGTGGCAAGGGGAAAGCGGCAACACTAGTCCGGATCCGAGCACAACCCCAGATGTCGAACACACAGATATCATCGGCGGCTCAGCCACCTAAATAACACCGTCGACCCATCTCATTATGGCAGTCATTGCCCCATGGACCGAACCTTTCCTGGCCTACCTTAATAGGAAAGAACTTCATGAGGACCAGAAAGAGGCCCACAGCATTGTTCGGTGTTCGAAGGCCTACAAGGTTCACGGCGGAGAGCTCTATAAGAAAAGTGCTACCGGAGTCCTTCAAAGGTGTATCTCTGAGGAGGAGGGCGACAGCTCCTGACCGAGATTCCTGCCGGTCTCGGCGGGCACCACGCCGCAGCTCGGGCCCTTGTTGGCAAGGCCTTCCGTACATGAGTCTATTGGCCGACGGCCCGAGCAGATGCACATGACCTTGTCCAACGTTGCGTCGGATGACAACTCTTCGCCAACCAAGGCCACATGCCCCCCACTGCCCTACAAACAATTCCCATCACTTGGCCTTTTGTGGTCTGGGGACTGGATATTGTTGGACCCCTTAAAGGAGGAAGCCATAAGAAAAAAATATCTGTTGGTCATGGTGGATAAATTCACTAAGTGGATAGAGGCCAAACCAGTTAAAACAGCTGAGTCCGGGCCGGTGCTAGAATTCATATCCAGTGTCATACACCGTTATAGTGTTCCACACAGTATCATCACCGATAACGGATCCAACTTCACATCCGACGAAGTGAAAACCTGGTGCGTTAATCTGGGCATTAAGCTTGATTACGCCTATGTCTATCATCCGTAGACAAATGGTCAAGTCAAAAGAGCCAATGGTCTTATTATGAGCGGTATTAGGCCTAGACTAGTGCGGTCTTTGAAAGAATCAGACAAGCACTGGGTTGAGGAGCTCGACTCCGTACTCTGGGGGCTGCGGGCCATGCCCAATCGCACTACCAGATACACACCTTTCTTTATGGTGTACGGCGCAGAGGCAGTCTACCCTGCGACATTATTCATGACTCACCTCGAGTACGCATGCACGAAGAGAGAGAGGCCGAGCTTGATCGGCAGGACAGCTTAGATGCCCTGGAGGAGGAGCGTGACATTCCAAAATCCCATTTCACATTTTATCAACAG
Source organism: Triticum aestivum (assembly GCF_018294505.1). Taxonomy (NCBI): domain Eukaryota; kingdom Viridiplantae; phylum Streptophyta; class Magnoliopsida; order Poales; family Poaceae; genus Triticum; species Triticum aestivum. Next base: position 111,855,934 of record NC_057800.1, read on the forward strand.
CAGGCTCGCAGGTATCAAAGCAAAGAAGTGCGGGCCAAAACATATAACGTCGGCGAACCCATTCTACGCCTGCCGGAGAAGAAAAAGGACAAATTGAAGCCCAAGTGGGAGGGTCCCTTCATCACCGACGAAGTCCTCACCGGAGGGGCGTATCGCTTGCGTAATGCGTCCGACAATCGGCTAGAGCCAAACCCCTGGAACACGGTCAGACTTCAAAGATTCTATGCCTAGCTCCAAACTCTTTGTTCGTTTCCTTTCCCCTAATGCTTCCGTCGTTTTTTCTCTCTTTTCGTTTTTTCTCTTTAGCCTTAAAAGCTTTCGTGCGGTTAGACCGTGCACCCCCCACGCAAACATCTTCAAGTATGTATGTCTATTATACCTGGGGGCTTCTTGGACAGAAGCTTTCTATTATTATTATTTTCCGAGCATCAAGCTCATCACATATGCGTTTTCTCCCATATGTACCTTTTCTTCGCCATTATATGCATCGATATGACTTAAGTTTTGGCCAAGATGGGTTGCTTGGCTCCTATGCTTATGCCCTACATTCCCGTTAGTTCAGCTAGGGCATAAAGGGAGCACCTCTGCGATTGTTACTGCCGGGTCATCCGGATGTGTACCTCAGACTGGGTGAAGTTGAAAGCTAGCGTTCTTAAAGGAATATTTGGTCGGTGAACTACAGGTGTTTTTGCATTCGTTCCATCGTGAACCCCCAGAAGCTATACACATTGTGATTTCTTCATCACAGTCTAGACATGCACATCGATGCATGCACACCTAGGGAAAGGAACGCTTAACGGAACTATTCTCTCTGGAAGATGTTTCTTACAATTTTAATGTAATATAACATAACTAGCTGGATACAACTTGTCTGTTTAAGCAACTATGACCCCTATGCCTGGTTTTCACGCATACCCCTGTTTATTTTGTCGCTCAGGTATTCGGAAAACACTCCGCACCTTCGGGTCGAGAGGTCGAAGTGAAAAGGTCGACCATGAGAATCGTTTTACAGTCTAGCTAGAAGGAAAGTACATAGTCACTTAAGACTTAAAAACTTCCTCCTCTATACCGTCAAACAGGCGGTCTAACTTACAATCCTGTTGGGAATATCTAGCAGCCACCTCTAGTTGGTCATATACTAAACTAAAGGGAATTTCTTCCCCGTTTGACCCTAGCGGTCCAACCCGGGCCATGTGATTTGGATCCAGCTTGGTATACCGTGTTTTCACCATAGCCCAGGCCTCTCGTGCACCCTCTCGGCAGGCCGATATCTTCCATAGTCTGATACACCGCTGCGCTCCCTTGACCAGCTCTACAAGCTTCTCCATACTCCATGGAGGGGAGTCAGATGGCCATAAGCCCTTGGCTACACTCCGCATTGCCTGCCGAGCTTGCTCATGCAACTGCGACAGCCCTTGCAAAAGATCACTTGATGATCCGGACACATCCTCTTCGAGACGGCCTGTCAACATAACTGCAATCATAGCTATATCAGCTACTTCTACCTCCAAACTGTTATAAGGTAAATTCGGCCACATACTGAACACGCCGCCTTGCAGCTTTTTGTTCTCCTTCATGGAGTCGGCAAGCTGGGCTCGCACATCTTTCAGTTCTTCACCCAGTTTGGTGTTCGAATCCTAGAGTTTGTTTTTCTCCTCTTTGACTCGGGTCAGAACGCGCTCGCCTGCGGCATGTTGTCTCGTCGCCTCTTTTTCGCTCGTTTGAGCGGCCTTCAGTTCCTCTTCCAGGTGGTCTGATGACCCTGTTATAAGACAATCAATAGTTTTAACATAGCTGGCGTATCATTTTTTGTTTCTCAATGGAGGGAAATATTACCGGAGGACACCTTCTGGAAATTTTCTAGTTCGGTGGTAGCAGTAGTTAGTCGTGTCCGGCACTGCTCCAGCTCTTGGGCTAGCAGGTCATTCTTCTTCGTAAGAACCTGGTTATACAATGATCCTAAAAACATTTGTCCCAACTGCTTCAAGTCTCGGGGGCTACTGGCACATGGTTATCAAATTCGGACAAGGTAAACTTACCTGCACATCTTTCAAATGCTGCCCGGTGGCTCTGTTAAGCCCATCTTCAGTAGCCCGGATGTATGCATCAGCTGAGCTGAAGGCACCTGTGCCACCCGACTAAGAGCAACCGGTTTACCATGCATTGCCAGCCCAGAGACCATGTCTTCTGCAAACACACAACATCTTGGTACAGAAAACTACCGCTTTGTTGATGCTAGATGTTGGAGTAAATGACCATGGGTAGCCTAGCCAGCTCCCCTTGGGTCTCCAGATCCATTATGGGACGAACAAGCCTCCAAGCATACAAGGCGTGGGGCCGCCTTCCCCCAGCTGGCTACCTCTTAGGCCGGCTGCACGAAGGCGGCCCAGCCCTAAAATCCTCGTGAAGAAAACCACGAGAGGGCCGGCTCCAAGAAGTCGGCCACGAGAAGGCCGACTCCAAGAAGCCGCCCCCCAAGCAGGCGGCCAAGATCGTTCCCTCAGAGTCTGCACCCACATAACATCGATGAGACAGGGCGTGGCTACAGTGAAGCCTGCCACCCCCGAATCCCGGGACGTGCATGGCCACAGTGCGTCATATGGGGCGGCCATCACCCGTCCGGCACGTCACTGTTTCCATATTAACCATGATGTCACCCATGGCGAGCTGTCAGTACGACCCGTGGGTGGCGGGCCCCATCCATCAAGGAGACACCCAATGGCGCCCAGGCCTCCCACAGTCGGCCTGGGGTGTGGTCGACTCCCAATAGCCGGCTAGTTCCCTCCCTTGAGGGAGGCGCCTCATTAAGAAGACAAGACGAGGTAAGGTTACAGTGAAAAGCCGCCCGGCGGTGGCACCATAGCCATGCTTACCACGATAGAGCCCTCATCACCAGAGGCGAGGCAACAGTAACCAGCCCCCGACAAGACCCCCAAGCGGTGGGACCGGCCTGTCGACAAGAAGGCTGGCAGTCGGCGGACCCCATCGGCCAGCGGAGAAGCCGGTGAGCGTAGACGCAGACAGCTAGGGCCCATGCCCAGCTGGATTACCATTGTAACCCCCGGGGGGTAGGCCTATATAAACCCCCCAGGGCACCCATGCAAGGGGAGATCTTTTGAGGAGTTTTAGACAACACATTGAGAGGAGAAGTAAGTTAGCCTTGCCCTTCTTCTCCCTCTCACCGAATATCTCAAGGACCCTCTTCTAGCTACTTGTCGATCTAGTGACCATGCGGAGACCCCACAGAACAGCAGTAGGGGTGTTATCTCCACGGAGAGCCCCGAAGCTGGGTAAGATCCGCCAGCGTGCATGTCTTCGCCTTATCCCGTTTCCGGGCACCGGCGATGTTTTGTTGGCTTCCACCATGATAAGCCACCCGTTGGCATATGTCGCACCAACCACCCGACATTTTGCGCCCACCATGGGGCCAGGTACACCGTCGTCCGGAGACCTGTTCTGGACGGGAACCCTCTTCCTTCCCAGCGAGCGTAGCCATCCCGGCTCGCCCAATGGCGCTTGCCCCGACGCGCTGCAAGGCATCGTCGACACCTGCGCGGCGAGCTGCCTTGCCGATCTTCTTGGCGAGGCTCGCATCTCCACTGATCTGCGTCCGACGCGGGCACAGGCTGCCCCGAGAGCCACCTCGTCAGCCTCCTTGACCAACTCCACTTCTCCGGCGAGCTTGCCGCGGACTTGGAGTCGGTTGGCTCCACCGACCCGATGCTTGTCGACTCTGACACGACGTCACTTGACGCCTTCCCCACCAACGTGGTAATCATCAACGACCCTCTTCCTCGAGCCGACAGCAGCGGCAGCACCGTCACCGAGGTACTAGTCATCAGCCACGGCGCCGCCTCTGGCGAAAACGCCCACGACGCCCTGCAGACGGCGCTGCACAACTTGTCCGCCCCCATCCCGGCCGACGCCGATGCCAAGACACTGGAGGCGCACCGCCTCGCCCTCATTACGGAGGGCCAGAAGCTAGCCTCCATGAGACACCTCCCCGAGGCTCACCAGCGCGAAGTCGACCGTGCCGCTTTCGGCATGCCGCTTCCTAACAGGCTGGGAGCAGACCGCCCAGTCTATGCCATGCCTCTCAAGAACCTATGCCCCGCCCAGGCGGACGCAGACGAGCTGAATGGACTGGGGCCGGACGAGCTCCGCTACATGACCAGACGCATCCAGCAGCTTATCGACGCGGCCACAGAGCGGCATGAAGCCGGTGTCCGCGCCGAAAGTCCTCCCCCACACCGAGAGCACGGTGCGACGTCTCGAACGCCGACTGCGGGCCACACCTGTGCAAGGAAAGAAAAGGAGCCAGCTGCCAGCCACAGCTGGACTCAAATCTTCATCGAGCATGACGCAAAAGGCCGCCCTCGAGCCGTGGAGCAGCGAGGCGACCCACTCCGCCTCGTGGGGAGAGATATCCTACTCCGCCGCCTCTCATGCATCTGACTCTCAGCGGCCGACTGGGCCGCCGCGGAGGAGTTGGCGAGAATGATGCCCGCCACCGGATTGACCGCCTAGTGCGATCTCTGGCTCTGGAAGAAGAAGATGATGTCGGCCCGCCTTGCTTCGGCCCCCGCATCCGCGACGAGCCCTTCCCCAAAGGGTTCTCGCTCCCAAGAGGCACGCCCAAGTACAATGGCTCTGTGAAGCCGGAAGATTGGTTGATCGAATACTCCACAGCGGTTCGCATAGAAAACGGTACCAGGCGTGTTGCCGTGAAGTATGTCCCCCTCATGCTCCAAGGCACGGCGCGCACCTGGCTCAATAGCCTCAAGCCTTACAGCATCAACAGCTGGCTAGACATCACAAAAGCCTTCATCTGTAACTTCACCAGCACCTACAAGCGGGCTCCTAAGCCCCGACAGCTCTCCTTGTGTGTCCAAGGGCCCAACGAATCAACTCGCGACTACCTCACGTGTTGGGCCGAGCTCCGCAATTCTTGCGAAGGGGTGCACGACATTCAAGCTATAGAGTACTTCACCGCCGGGTGCCGAGAAGGCACCCTCCTCAAGCACCGACTCCCCTGCGATGATCCGACTACCCTCGACGAGCTGCTGGTCATAGCTGATAAATACGCCACGGCCGATTATTTAAGTGAAGTATTATCCACCTCGAAGCAGAACTACCCACACTACCAAAAGATGTGCTACGGTGTGTACTTCACCGCCAAGAAGCTCAAGCCCTACTTCCAAGAGCAACCCATCACGGTCGTATGTACTGCCCCGCTCGCCGAGATCATGGGCCATTGAGCTAGCTCCCTACACGATCCTCTACCAGCCTCACACCGCCATTATGTCCCAAGCACTGGCCGACTTCCTCATCGACTGGGCCGAAACCCAGTACCTGCCACCGGCCCCCGACTCCACTCACTGGCGGGTGCACTTCGATGGGTCCAAGATGTGCACCGGCTTCGGAGCCGGCATCATCCTCACCTCTCCCAAGGGCGACAAGCTCAAGTACACATTGCAAATTCATTTTGCCGCCTCCAACAATGTGGCCGAGTACGAGGCGCTCATACACGGGCTCCGGCTAGCCAAAGAGTCGGGCATCCGCCGGATCTTGTGCTATGGCGACTCAGATTTGGTGGTCTAGCAGTCATCTGGCGACTGGGACACCAGGGACGCAAACATGGCGAGCTACCACTTCCTCGTACAGCAAATCAGTGGATATTTTGAAGGATGCGAGTTCCTCCATGTGCCACGGGGTGACAACGGGCAAGCAGACGTCCTGGCACGAATAGACTCCACCCGGCAAGCTATACCAGCCGGCGTTTCTCTCCACAGCCTCCTCAAGCCGTCTATCAAGCCGTCTCCAGAATCTGATTCCATGTTCGTGCCACTTGGCCCGGATGCGGTCAGGTCCGACTTGGGGAACCAAGCAGGCGACTCGGGGAATTCGACAGGTGGCCCGGGGACTGCCATAGTCGCACCCGGCCTGGGAACTTCAGAACTCAGCCCGGGGGCTACTGCAGCCAGCCTGGGGACTGCATCGACACAACAGGCGGTGGCCGACTCCAACTCTTCACCACCCAACCCACCCGCCCTGGTCACAGTAGCAGTTTTGACAGTAGAAGAAGTCACAGCTCCATCATGGGCCCAGCCCATCCTCAACTTCTTAGTAAACAGAGAGTTGCCAACTGACGAGATCTCGGCAAGACAAGTACAACACCGACCCGGAGCATACACAATAGTAAATTGAGAGCTTGTTAGGCGCAGCGTCACTGGAGTCTTCCAGCGCTGCGTCGAGCTAGAGAAGGGCATAGCAATCCTCAAGGACATCCACCAAGGTGAATGCGGCCACCACGCGGCCTCAAGATCACTCGTCGCCAAAGCTTTCCGCCATGGATTCTTCTGGCCGACTTCTTTGGATGACGCCAAGGAGCTAGTCAAACACTGCAAAGGGTGCCAAGTTTTCAGTTCCAAGCAACACCTGCCACCTTCTGCACTCAAGACCATCCCCCTCACCTGGCCTTTTGCCGTCTGGGGGCTGGACATGGTGGGCCCATTCAAGACGGCACGCGGCGGCATGACACATCTGCTCATCGCTGTGGACAAATTTACCAAGTGGATTGAAGCAAAGCCGATCAAGAAGCTGAATGGGCCAACGGCCGTGATGTTCATCGCAGATATCACAACCCGGTATGGCGTACCGCACAGCATCATCACCGACAATGGCACAAATTTTGCAAAGGGAGCACTGGCACGCTTCTGCGCAACACAAGGCATCCGGCTGGACCTAGCGTCGGTTGCCCACCCACAGTCAAACGGCCAGGTCGAGCGAGCAAACGGCCTCATCCTCTCCGGGATCAAGCCCCGACTGGTCGTTCCACTAGAGCGTTCGGCCGGTTGTTGGCTCGATGAGCTGCCGGCCGTCCTCTGGAGTTTGTGAACTACCCCAAACAAGTCAACCGTCTTCACCCCCTTCTTCCTTGTATATGGTGCCGAGGCTGTCATCCCAACTGACATCAAGTTCGACTCACCTCGGGTTACCATGTACACGGAGGCGGAGGCCAAGGAAGCACGAGAAGGCGGCGTCGACCTACTGGAAGAGGGCCGGCTGTTAACCCTTAGCCGGTCCGCCATCTATCAGCAGGGCGCTACCACAGCCGGAAGGTCAAGCCAACATCATTCCAAGAGGGCGATCTTGTGCTCCGGCTGATCCAGCAAACAGCCGGCCAGCACAAGCTCTCGGCCCCTTGGGAGGGCCCCTTCGTCGTCAGCAGAGCTTTAGGCAACGACTCCTACTACCTAATCGACGCGCAGAAGCCGAAGGCACGCAAGAGAGATGATTCCGGCAAGGAGTCGGAACGACCATGGAAGGCCAATCTCCTCTGAAGATTTTACAGTTAAAAAGCGGTATGTACCATGCTACCTTTTGTACTAAGTACGAGACAAACGGTCCCCCGAGGAGCACTCGAGGACTACCCACTTTTATCTATGAATGATGAGTATCATGCCTATGATTATGTTACTACATTTGTTTTTTTTGTCCGGCACCGGGTTCGACCAGTCGGCCCGGGGACTCGCCGCCTTAAGTTATATCAAAGTTCTGCCTGCAGTCAGACAAGTAGTGTGCCGGCACCCAAGCCCCCTCTTGTCGAAAGTCGTAGCTCGAAGAATCGACTGTCCGGGTGGCAAGAGCCAAAGGCAGGAAAGGATGCCCACACGAAAAATGGCTAAGGACTAACGAACTTATATAACACAAGCCGGCCTCCCGTCCTGCCAACCGGCTACCAGAGCAGCCGGCTGGCCGGCTTCCCGTTCACCTTGCTATAATCTAAGAAAGCTCGAGTACTTGTCTTCCCAAAAAAACGGTCAAGTCCATCTCCAGCACAGACTACAGAGCAGCTATCCGGCTGGGAAGGAGGCGACTAGGGGAAGGCGGCAAATGAAAAAGCCAAAAAGATGAAAAGCAAACATGAACGGAAGCCAAACACATGCATGATTATATTTACACAAAAGACCTTCGAAAGGCCAGCATTCAACATAATTTGAATACACCCCTAGTGGGTGGAACTGCGCAAATTTAATAAAAGTTGTTCAAAAGAGTAACGAGCAGGAAAAGCAAGGACGACGGATCAGGCCAAGGGAGCGACGGGCGAGTCGGGCAGGTTGGTAGAGACGGCAGTGCCGGCTGGAGGAGTGGCCGGCTGGTGAGTCTCGGCATGATCATCACCTCTTGTAGACGGCGCGTTTGTACGCCCCTCATTGCTAGAGGCACGATCAGGCTGAGGCTGGCTAGTCGCTTCGCCGTCTGGCACGACGTATTCACCATCCTCTCCCTCTTCCTCTTCACACTCGTCGCTGGAAGCAATCTCCTCCGCCGAGTCCTCACCTTCTGCCGGGTTCAGCCCGAACCACTCCTCCGGCTGAGCGACGCCGTCATCATTCACCTCAGGGGCAAAGGCACTAGTGTCGGTGTACTCGGCGATCGCCGAGGCGTGCCGGACAATAGCCGGCCGCGCCGCCTCCAGCTCCTCGTCGGCCTCCCGCCGCCAGGTGCTCAACTGGTCCAAGTTCAGCCCAGGATACCAAGCTCGGACGAACTCCAGCGCCTGCCCAGCACCGGACCAGGCCGCTGACGCCTTCCAAGCCTCGAAGCGGCCGACTGCAATCTCCAACCAGTCGGCAGACCGACTTGGGGTGCGCGGAACCGCCTTGCCGGGCCAGAGGGCGGCCAGCACTTGCGCCTCGGCGCGCTGAAGACGGCGAAGCATGCGGTGAGCCGACTGCAGGCGGGCTTGAATCGCCAGAAGCTGCTCCTCAAGTGATCAACTGGCACCCGGCGCGATCTCGACCCCTGCCTGCCGTCGCGCGTCGCGGTAGGCCTCGATGGCTTGGGTAGCGGCAACGGAGTAACCGGGAAAGTAATCTGCACAAAGAAGAAAGCAGTAGTTCAAAATCAAAAGACGAGTCAGATGGCAGGAGGCAGGCAAAGAAACGAAGAAGAAGGCGGCTTACCATCAATTAAATCTTCAACCCGAATGTAGCCTTGACTCAGCGCCTGCCTCACCTCGGCCCAGCTCGCCGCCTGGGTCTAATATTCGGCTTTGAGGGTGGCCTTGCTGTCCTGCGCCGCCTTCAGGGCCGCCTTGTGGCCATCCTCCTGGTCGGCCAGTTTCTTGGCCAGGCGATCGCGCTCCTGAGCCAGGGCGTTGCACTCGGTTTCCTTGGCGCGAAGGGCGGACTGGGCCCCACCGAGCTGCTCCCTCAAGTCGGTATTGGCCCCTGCAGATATGAAGAAAAAGAAGAAAAAAGACAATAAGAAAAATTCGTCAGGAAAAGATCCGACCCGACTGCTCAGCGGTCGGCCCGGATCTCGGGGACTACACCCAGTGGTTGCGCTGACGCGCCCCCACTTGAGATAAAATATGAAGAACATACTCCGGCTCCCGGCCAGATCAGTGGCTTTCTGATTCAACTCCTGGGCCTGGGAGTTGAAAGTAGCTGCGCGGAGGTTATGATACTCTTGCAGATAAGATAAGAGATGCGAGTAAGAACAAGACGGCAATCAAAGTCTACCAAGAAGTTCCAAGCCACCTGCTCAGCAGCCGACTCGGAACTCGGGGACTACACCTAGTGGGTGCGCTGATGCGCCCCCATGGAAGAAATCAGGAGCAATCGACGAAGAGCAGGAGGACTCACCTGCATAATCGTTCGCGTCGTGAGAAACTCTTGAGTGTACTGCTTCAGCGCGGCAGCTTGGGCCTAAAGCCGGTTCTGGACGTCCTGCGCCACCATGTTTAGCACGGCCGTCCCACTGCCCGGCGTCCACCCGGACGAGCTATCGCTGACCGCTTCCGGGTCCTGGGCCAACGAGCTGGCACCCGCAGTTTTTTGCGGCTCCGGCGCCGAAGTCGCCTTCCCCGTGCGCCGACGAGACAGCGACGAGACCACAAGATCCGCCCCCACAGTCGGCTCGCCTCTAGCCGACTGCACGAGCGGCGCATCAGGTCGGCCTCCTTGGCCCATTCCAATCGGCGGCGACGGCACCGCCTCCCTCTCCATCACCGACCGACCGCGGCTGGCCTCCTCCGTCGGGGGCACTGGGATGTCGAGAGCCGCGGCGCGAAGGGGGATGACGAGCTGCGGAGGCTGGTTCTGTAGGGCCTCCGCCTCCCTCTCCGCGGCCGCGGCCTCCGCCTGGGCCTTGGCAGCCGCGTCGGCTCGCGCCTCCGCCAACTTCTCCCTCACCTCCCAAACCGCCCTCTGCTCCTCCGCCTCCTGCTCCTCCCGCGCCTCCCGCGTGTTCCACTCTGTTGCCTCTAGGAGATTGGCACGGGGATCCACACAGCGGGAGCTTGAAGACCCTCCCACGGCTCCGACTATGGAGGCAGCAGAGGCCCGCTCGAGAGAAAGTGGGGCCCTGTTTGATAAGTCAAGGAGATGGCTTAGAATAATATCAACCGAAGAGGAAAAAGAAAGGCATGAGAAAAGAGACCCTTACGCCGAAACCACCTACGGCTGCTTCACCACCTTGTGGAAGCAGGCCGCCTTCGCGGCCGCTTCGTCTCACTTGGTCGCCACCGCGGTACCATTGGGCTTCTTTGGCCGACTGCCGAAGTGGGTCAATGTGGCCCGACGTTTCTGCGTGCCACCAAGAGCAGCCGGCGCGGAAGATGGGCCCGCGCCTTGATGATCGGGCGCCGGCTGATGGCGCGGAACAATTTAGGCCTTATCGTCATCCGGCCAGTCCTCGAAGGCGGCCCCGAGCCCAAGGCCGGCTGCCTCGCCGCCTTCCCCTACGACGTCGTCTTCCATGGCAGCCGCCCGCAGGTCCGGGTCATCAACATCGTCCACCGTGCGGTCAGGGAGAAACTGGTGTTCCACCCCCGCAGCCCCAGTTGCCGGTGGAAGAAGGGGGTTCTTCTGAAAACAAGCCAACTGACCAGGAGTCGGCCATCATGAACCCGGTGACAAGAAAAGAAGAAAAGAAGAGAAACTTCCCATGGGCGGAGGATTGGCGCGAGAATACGGCTCCTTGCCGTACCGCCACTCCTCGACGAGCTTGTAGTTGGATATCTAGTTCACCATATAAGACACCTAGTCGTGGGGCATCTCCTTGGTGCTTAGACGGCATGGGTTGAAGCGGCCGCTCATCTGACAAATCATGTGAGGTCGGCCCTGGAGCGGGAGCACCCGGCGCTCCACGAAGGCGGCCACTAGGTCGGCCCCGGTCAAGCCCTCCGACTGGATCATCACTTGGAGCAGTGCAACGGAGGCGGCCCCTCCCTAAGACAGCGACCTGGCCCGGTAGGACCATGAGGGCTGCCTCCCAGCCGGCGGGCCGGCTACGTAAGCCGGCAGATTGACGAAGTTGCCTTGCGGAGCGACGTTCTTCACGTAGAAGTAAGATTTCTGCCAGAGCTTCACCGACTGGATCAGCGGGATGGGCGGAAACAGATTGTTGTCACTCGTCCGCCGCATGGCGATGAAGGCACCGCATGGGGCGAGCACGCCCGCGACGACGGTGCCAAGCTTGCACTGGAAGAATTCCCCCTAGAGTTCGAGGGTGGGGAGGACGCCAAGAAAGCCCTCGCACAAGGCGACGAAGGCCGACAATAGCATCACCGCGTTTGGAGTGAGGTGATGCGGCTGGAGACGATAGAACTCGAGGAAGGAGCGGAAGAACCCGCTCGCCGGCAGGCCGAAGCCGCGCAGGCAGTGCGAGCGGAAGATTACCCGCTCGTCCTCTTCCGGTGCCGGCAAGATCTCCCTCTCCGGTGCGAGATGGACCCGCATGTAGTTCGTGCGTGGCAGCCGCCGCGTCCGGCGGAGGAAGTCGACGTGGTCGTCATGGACGTTGGAGCCATCCCAAGAGCTCGACAATGCCATGGGGACGGCGCGGCAACGAGAAAGGTGCGGCGGCGGAGAGGCGCGCGACCCTGTCACGACAAAGCAACGGCGAGCCAAGAAGATTGGTAGAAGAGCCGGGCGGTGGCAGGAAGCTGTGGCGACGGAGAGGAAGAAGAAGAAGGAAGGGGCGGGGCGAGGGCGAGCATGGGAGCGTTTGCCGCTCTCCCTCCTCCCCCTACTTATAGCCTCGTGCGGCGAAGCCGAGGAGGCGAGGCGCGGGGGGACGTGGGATTAACTGTGCCCATTCCCCCACGTCCCGCGTTTATTGCGCCTTAACAGCGTGCGGAAACCACCGCTGGGAGGCGCGCGGTCCACCCGGGCCATAGAAGATCTGTGCATGGGCCGAGGCCCGGTAGTGGCGGGCCCCGGACTGCGGCGACGTCCCGTCACGTGCGTGGGTTAGCAGGTTCTTCCAGCTGTAGGGTCCCATGTGGCGCGTAGGCGGCGAGCGGTCAGCTCGCAGCCTGACTTGCGTGCCCCCTGATTCCCGCCTTCAAGCTTCGAAACCTCCAGAAGACGGCACACCAAATCAAAACCGGCTCCCAGCTGCCGGCCCCTCAAGATAGGAAGCTGATTGAGCTTCTCATCTTTTTTCAGCCTCGGAGCCCAACCAGCTTCGGGGACTACTATCGGAGTAAATGACCACGGGTAGCCTAGACAGCTCCCCTTGGGTCTCCAGATCCATTATAGGCCGAACAAGCCTCCAAGCATCCAAGGCGTGGGGCCGCCTTCCCCCAGCTGGCTACCTCTCAGGCCGGCTGCACGAAGGTGGCCCAGCCCTAAAATCCTCGTGAAGAAAACCATGAGAGGGCCGGCTCCAAGAAGTCAGCCACGAGAAGGCCGACTCCAAGAAGCCCCCCCCCCCCGAGCAGGCGGCCAAGATCGTGCCCTCAGAGTCTGCACCCACATAAAAGGCGATGAGACAGGGAGTGGCTATAGTGAAGCCTGCCACCCCCGAATCTCGGGATGCGCATGGACACAGTGCGTCGTACGGGGCGGCCATCACCCGTACGGCACGACACTATTGCCATATTGACCATGACGTCACCCACGGCGAGCTGTCAGTACGACCTGTGGGTGGCGGGCCCCATCCGTAAAGGAGACACCCAAAGGCGGCCAGGCCTCCCACAGTCGGCCTGGGGTGTGGTCGACTCCCAATAGCCAGCTAGTTCCCTCCCTCGAGGGAGGCACCTCATTAAGAAGACAAGACGAGGTAAGGCTACAGCGATAAGCTGCCCGACGGCGGCACCATAGCCATGCTTACCATGATAGAACTCTCGTCACCAGAGGCGAGGCAACAGTAACCAGCCCCCGACAAGATCCCCAAGCGGTGGGACCGGCCTGTCGACCAGAAGGCTTGTAGTCGGCGGGCCCCATCGGCCGGCGGAGAAGCCAGCGGGCGTAGACGCAGACAGCTAGGGCCCACGCCCAGCTGGATTACCATTGTACCCCCGGGGGTAGGCCTATATAAACCCCCCAGGGCGCCGATGCAAGGGGAAATCTTTTGAGGAGTTTTAGACACCACATCGAGAGGAGAAGTAAGCTAGCCTTTCCCATCTTCTCCCTCTCACCGAACAGCTCAAGGAGCCTCTTGTAGCTACTTGTCGATCTAGTGACCATGCGGAGACCCTGCAGAGCAGCAGTAGCGGTGTTATCTCCACGGAGAGCCCCGATGCTGGGTAAGATCCGCCGACGTGCATGTCTTCGCCTTATCCCATTTCCAGGCACCGGCGACGTTTTGTTGGCTCCCACAATGATAAGCCACCTGTTGGCATATGTCGCACCAACCACCCGACACTAGCGGATCATAGTTTATATTATAACAGGTGGCGAGGCTAAACAATATGTACATTATTTAGTGAACATAAAGGGGCCTCGATCATAACAACTACGTGGAAGCAGAACAACATCATAGCGGAACTCCATAGCACAGGGACACCAATGTGGACACGATCTAGACTCGGAGAACACTCCTTTCCAACGAGACTTTCCTGAAAGCTGGCATGACATGCCAGGTCAGTACATTGAATGTACTTACAAGCTCACAACAAACATAAACATAATGACAAACAATATCATGATACTTAACCAAATAGCAATGCAACAACATATCATACATGTTGTGATCATGATCTCGTGATAAAATCCCCTCGAACTTGCTTACCAATGGTGATCGCTCTCGGATCACAAATGGACCCACCTCGTGGTCTTGGATCGGGTCACCTTGTAACCAAACGATGATCTTTCCGGCGATCACGACCATGACCAACACTTGGTCCCAAACGGTGATCTTTCCAGCGATCGCTACCATGACCAACACTTGGTCTCGAACATCAAAATGGTTTACCCACCATCATCTTCTCAATAGTGCGACGTTCATAACTTAGTGTGCAACATTAATTTAAACATTGACCCATGGTGTGACCTACTTTCGAGCGTGTCCGTAACCGTGGACTCGTCTATCGATAGATTAAATACACTCTACAAAGGTAGCGCACTGTACCCACACCATGGAACCCATGGCCTCGCACTTCCATTCGGGTGGACCAACGGCATTCCAACGAAACGCCTCCATTGCCATGAAACTCTCTCAGCCACTCCGACTCACTCCCCACTGGGCTAGTCCTAGGTGGCCCCGTATCTACCAAAGACACCAACGGGTACCGTCGTGGCAAAACATAAACGGTACCAAACGGGGACAAGGTACCATAACATCAACAACAGGCACACAAGGTTATGTCTGCTTACCAAGCAAGGGTACCACACACCCATAACCTTTCCTCATTGGAGGCACCGACCAGAGGCATGACAAACGGACTGAATAAAGGCCTTCCCATAAAGGCAAATGTGGTTGCACTCGGAAAACTCGATTCAGTGGCACCATGACCCGGTCAACGATATATTCAAGTTCAGTTATTAGCAGGTTCAACTTAATGTGAAAGTAACCGCTGTCATAACATGCCATGAAAGTGCAACACAAATATATGCATCATAAACCATCGGAAATAATTGGGTCAACTATAACCACACAAAGCATAGACATCAACAACTCATAACACTTCCCTAGTTATGATTAATCATCACTTTAAACAGAATCTTTACCTAGCAAATTTATCATTTTTCTCCTCCAAGAAAATAACTCAAAATAATTACTTATAACCATATTACTTCTTCATAACAAATATTACTTCTAGTTACTTAACCAACTTAGTTAGCTTCACACTTTCTGTAAACTAAGCATATCAACTTAAACAAGCAATCAATCAGAATATAAATAATATACTAGTGATTTAAATGCATGGACTAAATCATTAATTCAAGTTGAAAAATCATCAATATTGTAATGGCACCGTGAAAATGTTGTTGTAGCTTGCCTTAGTGCAGATGAGGTTCACAATCCTCCTGGTGATCCTCAAGACAAGCTTCACTTTCTGAAAATAATTGTAAACACCAAAAGAAAACATCAAGAACCTTTCTGAAATTCACCAGAAAATCTAGACAGCAGAGAAAAATCTCATTTTTGGTGAGCTTCTAGATTTCTTCATAGAGAGCACAATGCAAAAAGAATCAATTCATTTGGACTCATGGTTGAAAAGTTTTGGCTATGTGAAGCTCTTTGGATATAATTAAATTTGAATTTACATAAAACAGAACTGAGGGAGGTGACGTCGAAAGTGTAAACCTCGCGGGCGCCACCACTCGTACCTCTTCGTGCGTACAAAGTGGCTAATAGCGGGCCCCGCTAGTCAGGTGAGAGGGAGGGGAGAGGGAAACAGAGGAGGGCGCGGCTTCATCGGAGCACACGCCGGCGAGGAGGGCTTCTTGGCCGGAACTAAAGGGAGGGATCAAAAGAAGAGACGGAGGCGCACCTGCCCGTACCTATAGGTTAGCTAGGGGTGGTCGGACGGCGTCGGAAACGACCTCTCGAGTGGCGACAGAAGGCAGAGGTCGCCGGAGTTGAAGACGACGGCGACTAGAGGCGACACCAGGGGATCCAACCGAGCGGAACGGCACCACCGAGGCATGGCGGAGGCCCTGGAAGGGTGGCCCGAGACTGGGAGGGGATGGAGCTCCGGAGATGACCCGAGGGGATCTCCGGCGAGCTCGAGCTCAGGGACGGCGGCCTGCCCGGCCGGGCTACCTCTTTCTACGACTTTGTGGAGAGTGTGTGAGGAGTGGATGATGCTCGAGGAGGCTGGGGAGGGCTCTATTTATAGCCGAGCGTCGAGAGGGGATTGGGCTCCATCGGAGGACACCTGCACACGGCGCTTGCCGATGAATGGCGCTAGTGAGCGAGGGGGAAGGCGATGCAGCTCACGTGGGAACCGTGGGCGAGTGGAGACGAGCACAGGAGCGAGGGGGTGGCGACGAACACAGTGCGCAGCGCACTGTTGGGTTGGCCGGACCGTGCCCGTGCTCACTGCGGCAAGCTCCGGCGTCGGCGAGCGCCAAGAGAGAGTTATGAGGGTCGGGACGATGATCGGGGCGAAGTTTGGCAAGGTTTGGCAGGCGGGGAAGCAATCACACGAGCAATAGAGGCGCGGTTGCGACGCAGAGCGCGTCAGCCGTATGCCAGCATGCCTGGACGAACGTTGTCACCACGTGAACTCTGACCTCAGGTCGACCTAAGCTCAAACTTCATGTCTGGCATGTAGTTCGTGGTAGATTGAGAGGTTACCATGCTTTGGTTTGAGCTCAGATGCAGTAGAATGGATTTCAACTTCCTGGTTAGTAATTTGAGAGCTTAATGTGGTCAAACTACTAAGGGTTGGGGGCTGGGCTTTGGATGTTAGCAATCATCTACTAAGGTGATGATGCACAAGAAAAATCAGCCACAATAGAGCAAGTAAAATGGTAGTTGCTATAGAACCAACCATTTCTGTCCAGAACAGAAAATACTTTCTATAGCAAAAATATTCCAAAAAGTGATGAAATATTTTTGCTCAGGAAGGTGCCCTAGGGTTCAAAGAATATTTGGGAATTTTCTCAGATTTTTGTGGGCAAGAAAAATTGGGGTTGCTTTGGAGCACATTGAGCTAGCTAGGGTTTTAGAGAGGGAAATGAATATTTTCCTTTAAGAAAAATATTCAAAATATTATTTTGAGGTGAACTAGAGAGGAAATGATAGTTAGAGAGGGAAATGAAGCACTTGGGTGAAAGTCAAGGGGTACCCAAGTGTTTAAGTCCATCTGAAAAGATTGAAAACTCCAAATTTCAAAACCAAATCAACTGAAAATCAGGCAAAGAGAAGAGGGCAAAACCCAGACTATCACAAACCTCCCCCACTTAGGATGAATCTTGTCCTCGAGATTCGGTTTCTTGGGAAAACCATTATGGATAATGTGCCTTTAGAAATTCTTCTCGTTCCCAAGTCTATTCTGCCTCTGTGTGATGCTCCCACTGAACTTTGTAAAACTTCCTTGCTTTACTACGAGTGACCCTTTCCATCTGATCCAAAATTCTGACCGGTCTCTCTTCATATGTTAAATCCTTTGACAAATCTATTTCATTCGCAACAGTCTTTTTCTCAGGCGGCGATATGCATCGCCTCAACTGTGAAACATGAAACACATTGTGCACTTCCGACAATTCGGGGGGTAGTTCCAATTGATATGCAACAGCACCCACTCTGTACATAACTGGAAATGGACGAATAAATCTGGGTGCCAACTTTCCACGAGTCTGGAATCTCTTGACTCCTTTCATAGGAGTGACTCGGAGGTATATGTGTTCTCCGGGTTCAAAACTGATTTGTCGATGCTTTGCATCATAATAACTCTTTTGTCGCGATTTGGCCAATTGCAATCTGTCTCGGATTTTCTTGACTTGCTTCTCAGCTTCCATCATGAGATCCATTCCGAAAATACGGCTATCTCCAGTTTGAGACCAATTCAAAGGGGTGCGGCACTTACGACCATACAAAGCCTCATACGGTGACATCTTTAGACTGGTCTCGAAGCTGTTGTTGTATGAGAACTCAGCATATGGCAGGCAGTCTTCCCATTTAGATCCTTGGGCCAAAGCACAGGCTCGTAGCATATCTTCGAGTATTTGGTTTACCCGCTCAGTCTGTCCATCAGTCTAGGATGATAATCGGTGCTATATTTTAGCGCTGTCCCCAAAGCTTGAATGAGATGTGACCAGAAAGCGGAGGTAAAAAGTGACCCTCGATCAGAAGTGATTGTTCTGGGTACTCCATGGAGCCTGGCTATCCTGGATACATACAGTTGTGCAAGTTGATCTGCTCGATATGTGGTTCTTATCGGGATAAAGTGAGCTACCTTGGTTAAGGTGTCTACTATGACCCAGAATCCATGCAGACATCATCCCATTTCCATTGTGAAACTGGCAGCAGTTGGAGAAGTCCGACTGGATTGTGATGCTCTGCCTTCACCTTGTTGCATATGCCGCAACAGGCCACAAAATAGGAAATGTCTTTCTTCATTCTATCCCACCCAAGAATATTTGTCGAAGGTCTTCATACATTTTAGTACCTCCAGGGTGAATAGAATACGAAGATTTGTGTTCTTCCGACATGATTTTCTTCTTTAAATCCACCTGACTGGGTACACAAACTCTTCCACGGAATCGAAGGGTACCAAGTTGATCCTTAGAAAAATCTGATGTCTATCCTGCTATCATACGCTTGGCATGTTTTTGCAGGACGGTGTCAGCTGGCTGGGCCTTGCGGATCTCTTCCTCAAGTGTAGGTGCAATTTCCAAAATATTGGAAAGACCAGCATCAACTATGACCAGGTTGAGTTGAGCAAAATCCTCTTGAAGTTCAGGAGGCAAGGATTTCATTATAACATTCAGTCTGACAGGCTTACGACTGAGTGCATTGGCAACCACATTGGCCTTACACGGGTGGTCATTTATTCCAAGATCATAATCCTTGACTAACTCAAGCCATATTCATTGATGGAGATTTATATCTGGCTGAGTAAATTTATACTTGAGACTTTTGTGGTCAGTAAAAATTTGGAACCTCTTCCCGATGAGGTAGTGTCTCCAAATTTTTAGAGCATGAACCACCGCGGCAAATTCCAGATCATGAGTGAGATAGTTTCCCTCGTGGGGTCGTAGCTATCGCGATGCATATGCTACCACCTTTCCATCTTGCATAAGTACACATCCAAGACCTTGTCTGGAGGCGTCGCAGTACACATCATAGCTGCGGTAGATATCTGGAAGAGTCAACACAGGTGCGGTCATCATCCGTATCATAACTCATTGAAACTTTTCTCACAGTCCTTAGTCCATTCAAACTTCTTATCCTTCTTGAGCAGCTCTGTCATGGGTTTAGCAATCTTGGAAAATCCTTCAATGAAATGACGGTAGTATCCGGCTAATTTAAGAAAACTCTGGATCTGTGATACGGTTGTGGGTGGCAACCAATCTAGCACATCCTTTACTTTGCTCAGGTCCACGGCTATACCTTCGGCTGATAGCACATGTCCGAGAAATCCAACTTGCTTGAGCCAAAACTCGCATTTACTGAATTTGGCATGTAGTTGATGGTCGCAGAGTCGTTGTAGCACTGCTCAGAGGTGTTCTTTGTGCTCTTCTTCACTTTTGAGTATATAAGTATGTCATCGATAAAGACTACCACGAATTTATCGAGGAAGTCCATGAATACCTTGTTAATCATATGCATGAATAAGGCAGGGGCATTGGTGAGACCAAAGGACATAACTCTATATTCATAAAGACCATACCGAGTAGTGAATGCGGTCTTAGGAATATCTTCGTTTTTAATCTTGAGTTGATGATATCCTGTCCTTATATCAATCTTGGAGAATACCTTGGCCCCACTGAGCTGATCAAACAAGTCATTAATCTTGGGCAGTGAATATTTATTTTTGATGGTGACATCATTCAGCTGACGGTAATCCACACACATGTGGAGGCTGCCATCCTTCTTATCCACGAAGATAGCAGGTGATCCCCATGGTGACGAGCTGGGACGGATATATCCTTTCTGGAGCATTTCATCAAGCTATTTCTTTAGCTCAACTAATTCTGATGAGGGCATCCGGTAATACTTCTTGTATAACGGTGCGGTCCCGGGCACAAGATCTATTGCAAACTCAAGCTATCGATCGGGTGGCATGCCTGGCAGTTCTTCTAGGAATACATCAGTAAACTCACTGACCACAGGAATTAATTCCAACTCACCAGCCATAGCGGTGAACACCATTTCTTTCTTGGGTATGCTTCTGCGAGCATAGAATTTGGTAGTCTACCCCTCTTGACTGGTCAAAGTGACTTCTCGGGTCGCGCAGTTTATGCATACTTGATATTGGGTCAACCAATTCATACCCAAGATAACATCCAACTTTACAGACTCAATGATTATCAAGGAAGTTGGAAAACGGGCTCCATTGATATTGATTTCCAGATTATGGCAGGCCAGATTGCTCCTGATTAAGGATCTTGGGGATTGTACCAGCATATTCTTGCCTAAAAGCGAACAAGGAAATTTGTTTTGGGCAATAAAACTCCGCGAAATAAAAGAGTGGGAAGCCCCAGAGTCAAATAAAATTACGATAAGTATGTTATTAACAAAAAAACATACCAATGATGACTTCGGGGTTCTCTTGGGCTTCATCTGCGGAGAGGTGATGAACGTGCCTGGTGATGTTTTGCTAGGTAGAGCATGACTACATACAGTTCACTTGTGGCCTGAATAGGGCATTTGCCTTGCCGTTCTTGGGACACTGTCTGGCATATTGTCCGATTTGCCCACAACTGAAGCAAGAATTGTTGCGCTGGCACTCCTCATGTACCGGGTTGGTCACAACATTCTTGACTTGTGTGGTGGTCTTGTTAACATTCTGTTGCCAATTGGGCTTGTATTCCACCTGAGTATGCTGCCAGGTATGAGCCTTTTGCACTGGCTGCCCTTCCTTCCTTGGCTCGAACTTGCATTTGTGATCGTTATTGGCAGGCCTGTTGCCTGATAGGAGCTTGTGCTCCCTTTCAGCAATGAAAGCATTGTTTACCAGAGTTTGGAAATCTGGGAAATCAAACATACTGAGGGTACATCGGAGTTGCGGGTTTAATCCCCCAAGAAATCTTTCAATCTTTCTCTCTTCGGTGGCCACGTCATAAAGGGAGTAACGGGCCAAATGATTGAACTTTTGCAAATATTCACCCACAGACTGATTTCCTTGACGGAGCGCGAGAAATTCATGCTGCTTAACATTCATAATTCCAGTAGGAATATGATATTTCCGGAACTGGTCCTTGAATTTTGCCCAGGTGATTTCTTCATCAACAGGCCACATGGCTTTTGCGTTTTCCCACCATATGGCAACAGCGCCTTCAAGATGATGGGTTGCAAATGGAACTTTATCATCTTCTTCAGTACGAGCAATCTCGAGCTTCCGCCCAATGGTTCACAACCAATCGTCTGCATCCAAGGGATCAATAACCAGACTAAAATTGGGAGGCTTGGTTCTCTGAAAATCTGACAGCTTGGAGTGATGACTGTTTTGATTTCCATTTTGTCCAACCACAGCTTGCACATTCCTTAATATTTCAATTAGATCATTATTCCTTGTTTACTCAAACATACGCAGAATTTGCTCTATGGAGGCCAGATTTGGCGGTGGAGGCGGTGGCGGAACATACAGCTCGGGGGAGTGTCCTGCCTGTCGTGCGGAACGATGATCAGGAGTATCCGCATGAGCGTCGGTACTGCTGCCTCCCCGCGTCATCCTATTGTGGATTTTCCCAAGATAATGCAATCAAGATGAGAAACATCCAAAAATAAGTTGGGGAAAAGCCAGCAACAAATCCCGAGAGAAAACGAAATAACAAAGAAAATACGACGAATAAAATAGAGTTGCAACATAATTATACATAGACTCTTACATGAAAGATAAAAATCATGCCAGGTTCAACTACTCTCATATAGGAACGGAACATCATGACTCGTACGACTACACCCGTACATCATCCTGACAACTGCAGATACTCAGAAGCTCTACTGCTCTGCTGGTGTTGCGGGGTCCTCTCCTGAAGCGGACTCGGATCCTGAATTGATGTGGTTAACTGAAACCTCCGGGTTAAAGGTAACACGACGACGCTGCCTCGAGGTTTCTCCCTCCAGGGCAGGTGCAGGGTGAAGCATCGGGGCTACAGGAGTAGTAAGAAGTGAAACCCACTCATCAGGAGCTCTGAGAGGATTCACGGTCGAGGTGCCCAAGCTACTCAGAGGAGTAACCGGTGAGATAGGGGAACTATAACTTGATGGAATATGAGGAGTAAATCCCGTAGAGGATGGAGCAGTGACAGATCGAGTAGAGGCTAAAGCAGTATGAGCACGAGTTAGCTCTCGAGCCAGCTCGTGGATCATAAAATAGCTAGCAGTGATATAACAGGAAAGGTGGCTAGCAACACTATCCGACTCCCGATCAATGATAGGGAAACGTACATGACCATTTTCGTGCAGAGAGGGATAGTAGTAGAAACCTAGGTGGTTCTGCATCCGGACCTCGTTATAACGAAGATCGACAAGGACCTCGAATGCAGCAAACTGGATAGCCTGAGAAGCGGTAGAAGAAAAACCGCTCCGGGAGGTACAAGTGTAAGTGTTGGAATCGGAACTGGTGCGCGGAGTAACCACTGCGTGATACTCATACACTGAGTCTGCTAGACGCTCCCGGTACACACGATAGACCGGGTTGTCACCGAGGGGGTACAGTCGACGCCACATGTTACGAAGGAGATGTTGCAACGTGCACGACATCAGCTGCAACTGGCACGGATACGGCACTGGAGCCATCTACACTCACAACCATTAGCAGGTTAGCATAAAAATAAAATGAGTGCATACAATGCAACAACCAGCTACAAATGCTACCGACACTCAACTTAAACTCGTAACTAACGTCCTATTAACACGTCGTAGTCTAGCATGGCCTACAGTTAGCGCGGCTCTGATACCAAGCGTTGTGGCACCCCGGCTCAGAGCAACCGGTTTACCATGCATTGCCAGCCCAGAGACCATGTCTTTTGGCAACACACAACATCTTGGTACAGAAAACAACCGCTTTATGGACGCTAGCGGATCATAGTTTACATTACAATAGGTGGCGAGGCAAGTGGCACTCACGGTGCGGCTGAACAATATGTACATTATTAAGTGAACATAAAGGGGCCTCGATCATAACAACTACGTGGCAGCGGAACGACGTCGTAGCGGAACTCCATAACACAGGGACACCGATGTGGACACGATCTAGACTCGGACAACACTCCTTTCCAATGAGACTTTCCTGAAAGCTGGCATGACACGCCAGGTCAGTACATTGAATGTACTTGCAAGCTCACAACAAACATAAACACAATGACAAACAATATCATGATACTTAACCAAAAAGCAATGCAACAACATATCATACATGTTGTGATCATGATCTCGTGATAAAATTCCCTCGGACTTGCTTACCAACGGTGATCGCTCTCGGATCACAAACGGACCCACCTTGTGGTCTTGGATCGGGTTACCTTGTAACCAAACGGTGATCTTTCCGGCGTTCACGACCATGACTAACACTTGGTCTGAAACGGTGATCTTTCCGGCGATCACAGCCATGACCAACACTTGGTCTCCAACATCAAAATGGTTTACCCACTATCATTTTCTCAACAGTGCGACGGTCATAACTTAGTGTGCAAGATTAATTTAAACGTTGACCCATGGTGTGACCTAATTTCGAGCATGTTCGTAACCGTGGTCTCGGCTATCGTTAGATTTAATACAATCTGCAGAGGTAGCGCACTATACCCACACCACGGAACCCATGGCCTCGCACTCCCATTCGGGTGGACCAACCGCATTCCAACGGAACCCCTCCATTGCCATGACACTCTCTCGGCCATTCCGACTCACTCCCCATTGGGCTAGTCCTGGGTGGCCCCGTGTCTACCAAAGACACCAACGGCCACCGTCGTGGCATAACATAAACAGTCTCAAATGGAGACAAGGTACCATAACATCAACAACGGGCACACAAGGGTATGTCTGCTTACCGGGCCAGGGTACCACACGCCCATAACCTTCCCATGTTGGAGGCACCGACCACAGGCATGACAATGGACCGAATAAAGGCCTTCCCATAAAGGCAAATGTGGTTGCACTGAGAAAAGTCGATTCAGTGGCACCATGACCCGGTCAACGATATATTCAAGTTGAGTTATTAGCAGGTTCAACTTAACATGAAAGTAACCGGTGTCATAACATGCCATGAAAGTGCAACACAAATATATGCATCATAAACCATCAGAAATAACTGGGTCAACAATAACCACACTAAGCATAGACATAAACAACTCATAACACTTCCCTAGTTATGATTAATCATCACTTTAAATAGGATCTTTACTTAGCAAATTTATCATTTTTCTCCTCCAAGAAAATAACTCAAAATAATTACTTATAACCATATTACTTCTTCATAACAAATATTACTTCTAGTTACTTAAACAAATTAGTTAGCTTCACACTTTCTATAAACTAAGCATATCAACTTAAGCAAGCAATCAATAAGAATATAAATAATATACTAGTGATTTAAATGCATGGATTAAATCATTAATTCAAGTTGAAAAATCACAAATATTGTAATGGCACCATGAAAATGTCGATGTGGCTTGCCTTAGTGCAGATGAGGTTCACAATCCTCCTGGTGATCCTCAAGACAAGCTTCACTTTCTGAAAATAATTATAAACACCAAAAGAAAACATCAAGAACACTTCTGAAATTCACCAGAAAATCTAGATAGCAGAGGAAAATCTCATTTTTGGTGAGCTGCTAGATTTCTTCATAAAGAAAACAATGCAAAAACAATCAATTCATTTTGACTTATGGTTAAAAAGTTTTGGGTGTTTGAAGCTCTCTGGATATAATTAAATTTCAATTTAAGTAAAATAGAATTGAGGGGGGTGACGTCGAAGGTGTAAAACTCACAGGCGCCACCACTCATACCGCTTTGCACGCGTACAGAGTGGCTGACTAGCGGGCCCCACTAGTCAGGCGAGAGGGAGGGGAGATGGAAATAGAGGATGGTGCAGCTTCGCTGGAGCACACGCCGGCGAGGAGGGCTTCTTGGCCCGAGCTAAAGGAAGGGATCGAAAGAGGAGACGGAGGCACACCTGCCCGTACCCGTAGGTTAGCTAGAGGTGGTCGGACGGTGTCAGAAATGACCTCTCCAGTGGCGACAGAAGGCAGAGGTCACCGGAGTTGAAGACGACGGCGACTAGAGGCGACACCAGGGGCTCTAACCGGGCAGAATGGCACCACCGAGGCACGGCAGAGGCCCTGGAAGTGTGGCCCGAGACTGGGAGCGGCTGGAGCTGAGGAGACGACCCGAGGGGATCGCCGGCGAGCTCGAGCTCGGGGACAGCGGCCCGCGGCCTGCCCTGCCGGGCTAGGGCTTTCTACGAGTTTTTGGAGTGTGTGTGAGGAGTGGATGATGCTCGAGGAGGCTGGGAAGGGCTCTATTTATAGCCGAGCGTCGAGAGGGGATCAGTCTCCACTGGAGGACACCTGGACACGGTGCCCAGCGACAAACGACTTTAGTGAGCGAGGGGGAAGGCGACGCAGCTCACGTCAGAACTGTGGGCGAGCAGAGACAAGCACATGAGCGAGGGTGTTTCGACGAACACAGTGTGCAGCGCACTGTTGGGTTGGCCGGACCGCGCCCGTGCTCGCTGCGGCGAGCTCCGGTGTCGGCGAGCGCCAAGAGAGAGTTATGAGGGTCGGGACGATGATCGGGCCAAAGTTTGGCAAGGTTTGGCAGGCGGGGAAGCGATCATGCGAGCAACAGAGGTGCGGGCGCGACGCAGAGCGCGTCGGCCGTATGCCAGCACACCTGGAAGAACACAGTCACCGCATGAACTCTGACCTCAGGCCGACCTAATCCCAAACTTCATGTCTGGCGTGTAGTTCATGGTAGATTGAGAGGTTACCACGCTTTGATTTGAGCTCAAATGAAGTAGAATGGATTTCAACTTCCTGGTAAGTTCCTAGTCAGTAACTTTGAGAGCTTACTATGGTCAAACTACTGAGATTTGGGGGTTGGGCTTTGGAGGTTAGCAATCATCTACTAAGTTGATGATGCAGAAGAAAAATCAGCCACAATAGAGCAAGTAAAATGGTAGTTGTTGTAGAACCTACCATTTCTGTCCAGAACAAAAAATATTTTCTGTAGCAAAAATATTCCAAAAAGTAATGAATGTTTTTGCTTAGGAAGGTGCCCTAGGGTTCAAAGAATATTTGGAATTTTCTCAGATTTTTGTGGGCAAGAAAAATTGGGGTTTCTTTGGAGCACATTGAGCCCGCTAGGGTTTTAGAGAGGGAAATGAAAATTTTCCTTTAAGAAAATATTCAAAATATTATTTTGAGGTGAACCAGAGAGGAAATGATAGTTACAGAGGGAAATGAGGCACTTGGGTGAAAGTCAAGGGGTACCAAAGTGTTTAAGTCCATCTGAAAAGATTCAAAACTCCAAATTTCAAAACCAAACCAACTGAAAATCAGGCAGAGAGAAGAGGGCAAAAACCAGACTATCATGGCACCAAACGCCTCTTTCGAGAAGCCGGGATTTCATAAAACGGCCCCCCGACACCGGTGATTCATGGCGCTCTCCACTTCTGGATTGGTGACGGACATATTTTCCTAACCCTCGGCAGAAGGACAGTCCGGCGCCACTCCCATATCGGGCCCCGTCTCTTCTGCTGGGATCGAATCTTGGCTATTAGGAGTACGACTTGCTGGGTCCCCGGACACAGTCCGTCAAACCTTTTTCCTAATACAAAATGAACATAGGAGTCACAGTTGGACATGACTGCTAAAAAGATCATAGTTGTGAACCCATACCTCTTCAAGGAAGGCCCGACCGTATCTCTATTTGCCTTCCTCTTCGAAGGCCTACCCGGCATGGGAGCCGCTCTCCTTGGAGAAGCCCCTAGGGTAGCACGACACGCCGAATGCCTCCCCTTCTAAGCACAGGATGGTGCGGTGGGTGAGGAAGAAGGAGAAAAACCCTCTTGGACAAAGTGTCTCCTGATTACTTACATGAGAAGCGGGGCCAAGACCGGGATAGTCGACGATGATGGCCACCTTTGTGCCGTCATATCTCGTTTGGTAAAACGTCCCATTCTCAAGCACCACAAATATATCTAGATCCTCTTCGAATTCGGGGTCAAGGTCCCGATTGTGGCCCTCGGGCCGCGGGGCGGGGCTGTGAAGCCCCTCGGAAATCTTTCGCCAGTGCTGTTATAAATGGACAGGTTAATATTCATTGAACGAAGCTCAGGGATTGGAATGAGTAGAGCAGAAGAGTTGGGGGCTTACCCAGCTAGGAGGACTATACATGGAATATCTTTCTCTGTGCGTGATGCACAAGAACTCCTCTTCCTCACCCTTGAACAGTTCGGCCAATATTTTGGCTAGGGCGGCAGGGGTGTCAGGACCTTTCCTGCCGCAGCGGGAGGTGTCATCTTCCCCATTGTAGTTCCACATGGGAAGTCCTCTGTATTAGAGTGGCTGGACCCCACGCACTATGGAGGTCGCCATCACTTCGACTATCATATATCCGGACTTGGCAAGCGTCCTCATTTTGCTTAGGAGTTGGCGAACTTCCGCACTATCTTCCTCCTCGAGGCTCCGAGGGCGCTAGCTGTGGCGTTTCGTCAGAGGAACACTTGTAAACTCAGGGATACCCCTCCGTACTGGATCTAGAAGTACGACATCCTCAATGTAAAACCATTCAGAGGTCCACTCTTCGGAAGCATTCTTCAGTGTGCCGGATAGGTATCCGGTCTCAGCAATGCGCCATATTTCGGCCCTGCCCACTTCAAATATCGATCCCTCGAGGTTGCACGGAACAAGACAAAATAACCTTCTCCACGGATCAAAATGGGCCTCACAACCCAGGAATAGTTCGCATAAAGCAACATAACCCGCAATGTGCGGGATGGAGGCTGGGGTAAAATTGTGCAGCTGGAGGCCATAATACTCCAGAAGCCCTCGGAGGAATGGGTGAAATGGAAATCGCACGCCCCTTAGCTGATAGGGTACAAAGCACACTCATTCCCCCGCAGATGGATTGGGGAAATCCTCCGCCAGGGTTTTGCCATTGAAGGAAGCCAATCCTCCTCGAACAGGGACCAGATCCGCAGGGGGGAGAAATCCCTGCGTTTGCAACTTCTCCAATTGACTGTGGGACATAGAGCACCTCTCCCACTCGCCTTTCTCAGTGTCGGATTGGGAGGAGGAGCTGGGAACGCAAGCCATGTTGGAATGTTCTTTCCTGGCAATCTCTGAGGATTTTCTCTGCGTGGTGCCGAATGGATCTGAGACCCAATCTCTTTAAATAGATGCTTTTTCTTGCATAGCCGGGGTGTTATTTGCAAAAAATACCCTGACCTTCCGCATTCGTTCAACACGTGGAAGCTGAAGTCATCGATGCACAGAAGTCGAGGGGCGCGACATTGAATCAAAAGCCGAATACATTACTTGGAAGTCGTCAGAGGAGGAACCCGCCTTGCAATGCCGAAGACAATTTGCATGCCGAACACCTCGTCATTGAAGCCTGGTTTGGGGGAAACTGAGGGAGTCCTAGACTAAGGGGTCCTCGGGCGTCGGGCCTGTTAGCCATGGGCCGGACTGATTGGCTGTGAAGATGCGAAGGCCGAAGACTACACCCGTGTCCGGATGGGACTCTCCTTGGCGTGGAAGGCAAGCTTGACGACCAAATATGTAGATTCCCTTCTTTGTAACCGACCTTATGTAACCATAGATCCTCTCGGTGTCTATATAAACCGGAGGACTTAGTCCGGAGAAGATATATGCATTACCATAGTCATACAAGCTAGACCTCTAGGGTTTAGCGATTATGATCTCGTGGTAGATCAACTCTTGTAGTACTCATATTCATCAAGATCAATCAAGCAGGAAGTAGGGTATTACCTCCATAGAGAGGGCCCGAACCTGGTTAAACATTGTGTCCCTGTCCCCTATTACCATCAACCTTAGACGCACACTTCGAGACTCCCTACCCGACATCCGCCGGTTTTGACACCGGCAGTACACTGTAGCTGTTGTTGCCAGCGTGGTTGGTAAGACTCCCGAGGGGGCTCCTGGAAGGTCTCAGCTTCTAGCGCCTCCTCCTCCGAGCCCGGCTTGAGGAATGAGTTGGGTTCGTCTTCCAGCGCGTACTCCTGGTCCACCATGCGGGGCACGTAGGCCTCCAAGGCCGTTGCCTCGAAGACCTCGCCGTAGTGTCCCACACTCCATGTTGCCTGGCCCAGCGTGACGCCCTGAGGATGGTAGGGTGGCATCCCGTTGGGGCCGTAGGTGGCAATGCTCGTACCCGCGCTCATTTGGGGTGGCGCGGGTGCGATTGGGCGTCCGGTGCCGTCGGTGACGCCGGTGTCGATGAAGCCCAGGGGTGCGGCCAGGGGCACGCGGGCGCGGCGAGGCCAGCCATACGATCCGGCCGCGGCCTGAGGTGTAAGAAGGGAGCAGAAGGGCGATGCTCCCGAGGCCGCGGCGTCCAGGAGCTCGGCGATGCGCTCCAGCAACGCATCCTGTCCGCTCACCATTAGCAGGCATCACGGCAACTCCCGAGCCACCGTGAGCGCGGCCCTCATGTTTGCTTGTTTCCGTCTAGTGTGCGGCGCCATGGCCGCGGCATGGGTTGAGGCCCTTGCGGCTGGCCGCGCTTGTCATGGAGTAAGGGAGGACGGCGTGTGACAGCGCCGCCCGCGCCTCGTGGAGTTTGGCGGTGCGCGCACTGCCTGTGGCGCGGGGTTAAGGTCTTCTTGGGCAGACGGCGCTGCCCGGGCTGGCCAAACTGCCTAGCGGTCGGTGTTGGTCCTCGGGTCACCGGACATCGGAGCCGCAGAGTGTCGTCGGATCAACTGGCGGAGAGAAAGCTCCAGCGCACCCCTACCTGGCGCGCCAAATGTCAGATGTCGGGTTCCGGAAAAACCCTTGAGGTTCGAACAATGGGGTGCGCACGAAAATTTCCCCCTACCTAATCACGCCCTCAACCTCACCACCATCTCAAAGCCTAGCACGATGAACTCGCAACACAAGAGACAAGAGATTTATACTAGTTCGGGCCACCGTTGTAGTGTAATACCCTACTCCAATGTGGTGTGGTGGATTGCCTCTTGGGCTGAGGATGAACAGTACAAGGGGAAGAATAGCCTCCTGAGGCGCGGTGTTCTTATGCTTGGTGGGTGTGAGGATGATCTGAATCTGTTGCCTCCTACTATGGTGGCTAGTCCTATTTATAGAGGCCTTGGTCCTCTTCCGAAATATTGAGCGGGAAGGGATGCCCACAATGGCCAATTTGGAGGGGGGCAGCTGGTACAAGCTATCCTGACTAAAGGTGGTCTTCGCCTGCCAAAGGCTCTGGTGGTGATGCCGTCTTGGGTTCCACGATGACCTCCATCTTGTCATCCTACTGGTCTTGTTCTCGTTGCACCAATAAGGAAACCTTCGCCTGATGCCTTGGTACTCCTCGCATGTGCTTGCCTCCTTAGCACCAAAGAGGAAGCGAGGACACTGTGTGTGCTGGCGCCTGCCTGCCCTTGGTCGTCATGGCTTATGTCATTGGAACCTGACGAGGCTCACCTTGCTTTGATCTCTCCGCCCCTCGTGAGCCAGCCTGGTGAGGCCGCCCCCGAGGAGGTCTTGTGTCGTTCGCCTCGTGAGGCTTGGCCCCTCACGAGGGTCTTGAGTGATTGCTGGTGAAGACGGGCCATACTGGGCCGCGAGTGGAGCCACGTCGTGGGCCACAGGCAGGCAAGTCTGGGGACCCCCGTTCCCAGAATGCCGACAACCACAGACCGTTGGGTCCATAGTTATTAGCTAGATGGCTTCTTCTCTCTCTTTGGATATCAATACAAAGTTCTCCTCGATCTTCTTGGAAATCTATTCGATGTAGTTCTTTTTGTGGTATGTTTGTCGAGATCTGATGAATTGTTGGTTTATGATCAAGATTATTTATGAACAATATTTGAATCTTCTCTGAATTCTTTTATGTATGATTTGTTATCTTTGCAAGTCTCTTCGAATTATCAGTTTGGTTTGGCCTACTATATTGATCTTTCTTGCAATGGGAGAAGTGCTTCGCTTTGGGTTCAATCTTGCGGTGTCCTTTCCCAGTGATAGCAGGGGCAACAAGGCACGTATTGTATTGTTACCATCGAGGATAAAAAGATGGGGTTTATATCATATTGCTTGAGTTTATCCCTCTACATCATGTCATCTTGCCTGATGTGTTACTCTGTTCTTATGAACTTAATACTCTAGATGCATGCTGGATAGAAGTCGATGTGTGGAGTAATAGTAGTAGATGAAAAATCATTTTGGTCTACTTGTCGCGGACGTGATGCCTATATACATGATCATGCCTAGATATTCTCATAACTATGCACTTTGCTATCAATTGCTCGACAGTAATTTGTTCACCCACCGTAATACTTATGCTATCTTGAGAGAAGCCACTAGTGAAACATATGGCCCCCGGGTCTATTTTCCATCATATAAGTTTCCAATCTATTTTATTTTACAATCTTTACTATCCAATCTATATCATAAAAATACCAAAAATATTTATCTTATTATCTCTATCAGATCTCACTTTTGCAAGTGCCCGTGAAGGGATTGACAACCCCTTTTTCGCGTTGGTTGCAAGGTTCTTATTTGTTTGTGTAGGTACAAGGCGACTTGCATGTAGTCTCGTACTGGATTGATACCTTGGTTCTGAAAAACTGAGGGAAATACTTACGCTACTTTGCTACCTCACCCTTTCCTCTTCAAGAAAAAAAACCAACACATGCTCAAGAGGTAATAAGAAGGATTTCTGGCGCCGTTGCCAGGGAGATCTACGCCAAGTCAAGTCAAGTCAATACATACCAAGTACCCATCACAACTCTTATCCCTCGCATTACATTGTTCGCCATTTACCTCTCGTTTTCCTCTCCCCCACTTCCCCTTTACCGTTTTATTCGCCCTCTTTTTCCGTTGTCTTCTTTTGCTTGCTTCTTGTGTGCTTGTGTATTGGATTGTTTGTCACGATGGCTCAAGACAATACTAAATTGTGTGATTTTTCCAATACCAACAACAATGATTTTCTTAGCACTCTGATTGCTTCTATTACCGATGCTGAATCTTGTGAAATTAATGCTGCTTTGTTGAATCTTTTCATGAAAGATCAATTCTCTGGCCGTCCTAGTGAAGATGCTGCTACACATCTAAACAACTTTGTTGATTTAGGTGATATGCAAAAGAAGAAAGATGTGGATAATGATATTGTTAAATTGAAGCTATTTCCTTTTTCGCTTAGAGATCGTGCTAAAACATGGTTTTCATCTTTACCTAAAAATAGTATTGACTCTTGGAATAAGTGCAAAGACGCTTTTATCTCTAAGTATTTTCCTCCCGCTAAGATCGTCTCTCTTAGAAATGATATTATGAATTTTAAGCAACTTGATCACGAACATGTTGCGCAAGCTTGGGAGAGGATGAAATAAATGATACGTAATTTCCCTTCACATGGTTTGAATTTATGGATGGTTATACAAAAAATTTATGCTAGATTGAATTTTGCTTCTAGAAATCTTTTGGATTCGGCCGCGGGAGGCACTTTTATGGAAATCAATTTAGGAGAAGCTACCACTACCAGAAACTGTACTTTTCCCAACGCCCAGAAAACCACAGGAAAATTCAGATTACTATCAGGAAACTATTTCCTGTCGGCTGACCGATAGGAAAAATTTATCAGGATTAAAACGACAGGGAAATCTTAATCAAGCCTGAAGGTTAACCGGCATGAATTATTTTCCTGGCGGCTGTTCCTGTCGGCTACTCTCAGGAAAATCTTGATGCGTCAGGTTTAGAAACAGACCTTTTGTGACAGCCATCCGATAGGGAAACATGCATTTTCCTTATGCTTAACCACTCAGGATAAATGAGAATAGAATTTGCATGGTATAATTAACAATCCCAAAATCTTTCTATAAATGATCCAGTTACCGTTATCCATATTGTACCTATGTGCATGCATCCGAAATCAGTATACATAAAACACACACACACATATACTGAGTAAACAATGATCTGACATTTTCCACTTGACAAGTGAAAAGCTTACTTGCTCAAAGGCAACAACATAACAGTTGTACAAATATATGGGACCACCACTCTAAATTTTTCATCCATCTCCTACATTCATCACTTCATAAGTTCTAAGTCATCTAGACTGCCACCGATGTTCTCACCATCAATGTTGCATACAATGTTGCCATTGTTGTGGTTGTCCATAGCACCATCCTCCAAGCTAACATGAGATGAATAGGTGTTTCCCTGCGAATTCAGGACAACATTAGGGAGAACTAATATTGAAAAGTCAAGATAAGATGAGCAACATCAGGTAGATATCAAAATCAATAGAAGTTGCATTATAGTGTGCATACTATGGTCCATACCTACAACATTGATGATCTCATTGATGTTAGCATCAACACATTATGTATTAAGGTGATTAAGAACATAATATGCCCTGCTTGTTGACAATTTAAATACCATGACACTTCATTGATAAAAACACTCAGGCCAATCAAGAAATACAGAAGAAAAAAGAATGCCCACTCAGTATTTTCTTTGTAAATTTGAGATATGGCATATGGAAGCACAATAATCATTGGATGTTATACTATACTGTAGTGCTTTTAGGGAAAATGAATAGGAGTAACTAACACTAAAAATGCACCAGTAGCTTTAAGTTGGACCTTACATCCATTAGGAGGCATTCTTAATGAGGTCTCGGCCTTCTTTGTACTCCCCTCATCGTCAATAAGTAATGCATTAAATAAGTGATGGGAATATAACATAATAAGGTAAGAACCAAGACACCTAGTATTTGTGAGATAATCACCTCATCAAGACAAGCACATACACCGCCTTAGTGTGAGAGGTACATGAGATAGGTTCTCATTTGCATGCTGCAACTTCTTTGCCCATCAATTTTGACCACATAACTTACCTACATCCAGACGCTTTCATCATTTGTACCAGAAAGCTTGTTTTACCACTAGTCCATGACGCCTTACCCTTTTTACTCCTAAAATAAACAGGAAAGAATTACTTCATATACACATTCTCATGAACCATCAATCTGATAGTGTAATCAATAACTTGGTAGATAGCCGAAAGACATAGATAGCAAGTAAGAAAAAAATGCAACAGTCATCACTTCCATCAAGGATATTATTTTCAGTTTTTAGTTCTAATCTACGATAATAATAGCCAATGGAGTAAGTCAGTTTGTTGAGTTCCACAAGCAAAATCAGCTTGTGTTCTTTTGAAACAAGCAAATTGCGTGAAGTTAATTCTTTTGGAGGGTACAACCATCTCAAGTTGAAAAGTGCCTCTCTTTTTTTGGTCAACACAAACTGTGTTGCATATTCATTGATAGGATAGGAGATATAAAACAAAAAAGCAAGCAATCAAGCCTCAGGTTGTGGCATCTGCCTGGGTCAACTACAAGACACTAGCAAGCAAATATAAACACACAACATTCGGATTTGTATGCTATGAATCAGTTCAGCAAGCATGTACCTTCCTTTTCTCCAATAGCATCTTCAGGTTCCCCAAAGCAGAGAACAAGCGAAGGAGACAACAAGGCCGAGAGTTCTGACAAAAGCAGAGAGTTCCTTAAGTCTCAGAGAGTTCCTAAAAGCACATAACTATAATGATAAATGAGAGTACTAATAGTACACCTAACAGTAGCATCTAAAAATTAAGATACAAGAGAAAACAAAGATCTTTCTTGCAAAATGAAAACTAAATAAATTAATACACTCCAAACAAATGCAAAGGGCCCTTATTTTCTCACCCATACGGCTAATCTATCAAGCAATGAGCCACACAAAAAGTAAATCAAGATCCTGCCGCCCAAAGACCTAGATTAATTATACATAAAATTTGTATGATTAGATAAGATCCTGACAACTATTTTTGGATGACCTAGATTGAGACTTACCACGGTAGAACGGATGAGCTAATTTAGACGAAAGGGAGAGAAGGAGCATGATGCTGTCATGTTGGAGGAGTAGCTGGTGGCTTGCTGGACGTGCGACGGGAGAGTGACCCGAATCTGGAGCATGGAGCACGAGGAGCAGGCAACGCATACAGGCCTACAGGGCAGCCCTGTTGGGGTGGTCCAAGGTTGGTGGGATGCGATGGCAGAGGGAGGTGGAGGCAGAGCGACGGTGGTGGTTCGGGATGGAAGGAGATCGTGTATGGCGGACGAAGGTTGACTCGGGCAGCGGTGGAGGAGCTGGGCAATGAGCAGGGGTGGAGATTGGAGGAGCAGATGGAAAGCAACGCTGGAACAAGTTCCCTGTCGATGATGGTGGCGGCTGTGGCGAGAAAGTCGGAGGAATGCGGCTGTGGAGGAAGGCGGCTACTGTGGAGGAGACGAGATGGGCAAGGGGAGAAGTGGGGAATTTTTCTAGAGGATTCTCCTAATCTCTCTGTGTATATTATGTTGTAGGCCCATACAACACAGGATACTATAAGTTGGCGCCAAAAGGAAAACAAAACACGCGAACTAAGAATTTTCAGCCCCAGGCCTGTTTCGCGGTGGTGCAGCGGCGGGCTGGGCTCAAAAAACTTTTTCCTGTGGGCTGGACAACACAGGAAAACATATTTTCCTGAGGGGCCCAACAAGACCTATAGGAAAATACAATATTTTCCTAAGAGTGAAAATTTGCCCGACAGGAAAATTGTTATTCCTGTGAGGGGCTTCGGGCCTCACAGGAAAATAGGCCACTCACAGGAAAAGTATGGTTTCTGGTAGTGTACTAAACTCCTAGATAATATTATGGTTAATTACTCTCAATGGCACACCAAAAGATCTACTAGTAAAAAGGTTCATGCGATAGAAGAGATTAATGTTTTGAGTGGAAAGATGGATGAACTTATGAAATTGTTTCCTAATAAGAGTGCTTCTTCTGATCCTAATGATATGCCTTTGTCTACTTTGATTGAGAATAATAATGAATCTATGGATGTGAATTTTGTTGATAGGAACAATCTTGGTAACAACGCGTATGGAGGAAACTTTAATCCTAGGCTATTTCCTAGTAATTCCTCTAATAATTATGGTAATTCCTACAACAACTAGTATGGAAATTTTAATAATATGCCCTCTGAATTTGAGACTACTGTTAAAGAATTTATGATTTCTCAAAAGAATTTCAATGCTTTTCTTAAAGAAGAATTGCCTAAGATTGATGAGTTGGCTAGGAACATGGATATAATTTCTCTTGATGTTTATTCTTTGAAACTTAGATCTATTCCACCTAAGCATGATATCAATGAGTCTCTTAAATCTATGAGAATTTCCATTGATGAGTGCAAAGAAAGAACCGCTAGGATGCGTGCTAAAAAGATTGCTTTGTAAAAGAGTGTTCTTGTAGTTTTCATGATAATAGGGATGAAGATCTAAAAGTGATTGATGTGTCTCCTATTAAATCTTTGTTTTGCAATATGAATCTTGATAGTAATGGGACTGGAGATGAGTCAACTTTAGTTAAAAGTCGTCCCAATGATTCGGAGTTTTTAGATCTTGATGCAAATATTGGTAAAAGTGGGATTGAAGAGGTCAAAACTTTTCATAGCAATGAACCCACTATTTTGGATTTCAAGGAATTTAATTATGATAATTGTTCTTTAATAGATTGTATTTCCTTGTTGCAATCCGTGTTAAATTCTCCGCATGCTTATAGTCAAAATAAAGCTTCTACCAAACATATTGTTGATGATTTAATGCAATCCAATGAAGAAAAGCTTGAATTAGAAGTTTCTATCCATAGAAAACTTTATGATGAGTGGGAACCTACTATTAAAATTAAGATTAAAGATCGTGAATGCTATGCTTTATGTGATTTGGGTGCTAGTGTTTCCAC
Organism: Triticum aestivum; assembly: GCF_018294505.1. Classification (NCBI taxonomy): domain Eukaryota; kingdom Viridiplantae; phylum Streptophyta; class Magnoliopsida; order Poales; family Poaceae; genus Triticum; species Triticum aestivum. Next base: position 111,892,801 of record NC_057800.1, read on the forward strand.
GATTCCAAAAACCTTGTGTGATGTATTAGGTTTCCGTGAATTTGATGATTGTTCTTTAAATTTGCATCTTCCGGATTCCACCATTAAGAAACCTATTGGAAGAATTAATGATGTTCTTATTGTTGTCAATAGGAATTATGTGCCTATGGGTTTCATTGTTCTTGATATAGATTGCAATCCTATATGTCGGAGTAATGGGCCACGGTTAGGCTAACCCGAAGCCCAGAACCTTTCAAGACATCGGGGATGTCTGCGCCCCTCAAGATGCCAAGATAAAGAGCCGTCTTCTAGAGGCCTGCTGTAGGAATAGCCGGGTGCCCATAAACGGCTGAGTCCTAAAGGCAAGGCTAAGATAAGCCGACTCCTATTCGGCGGCTTCCAAAGAAGCCGGCCCCAAGGAGTCGGCCCACGGCACCAGCGAAGCTCGTGCCCTCATCAAGGGGGATGGCACAGGGTATGGCTACAGTGTAGCCCATCCCCCTCCCCATTCCCAGGGGTTGACATGGTCACAGTGTGCTATACGGCGGAGATGTCCGCCCGGTGTAGCACTATTGCCATGCCATCCCTGAAATTATCACAAGCAGGCGGAGTCCTGCTCCCATGATAGCCAGTCGGTACGGCCCAAGGACGACGGGCCCCACCAGTCAGTGAGAGTCTGGAAGACGGCCAAAACTCTACCAGTCGGACCCGAGGGAGGTCGGCCCCTAGGAGTCGGCCCGCCCCTTCCTCGGGACCTACGCACCATTAACCAGACGAGACACGGAGTGGCTACAATAATCGCCCGCCAGGCGGCGGAGCTGTTGCCACGCCCCCCTGACCAAGCCTGTGTCATTAGATATGCAGCTACAGTGATCAGCACCCGACAAGACCCGCAAGCGGCGGGAGCGGCCTGTCGGCTCCGTACCAGACCAGTCGGCGGGGCCCACCAGTTGGCAGGCCCCAGCAGCCAGCGAAGAAGTCGAAGGCCGGAGACGCTGACAGCCGGGTCCTACACCCTGCAAGATTACCAATGTACCCCTGGGGGTAGGCCTATATAAACCCCACAGGGCACCCATGCAAAGGGTTCCCAACCCATTAGAACTAGACCAGACCATAGAGGAAGGAGGGAGCTAGCCTTGCCTTCTCCTACCTCTAGCATACAGCTCCAAGAGCACCTTTGTATTCACTTCTGCCCTAGTGATCATGCGGAGACCCTGCAAAGCAGGTCTAGGGGTGTTATCTCCTAGGAGAGCCCCAAACCTGGGTAAAGTACACCGGCATTCATGTCTATGCCTCATCCCGCTTTCGGGCACCAGCAACGTTCTACTCGCTCCCACCATGATAAGCCATCCATTGGCATATGTCGCACCCAACCCCCGCCATTTGGCGCCCACCATGGGGCGAGGTGCACCGTCGTCCGGAGACCTCTTCTGGATGGGAACCCTTTTCCTCCCTGGCGAGCGCAGCCAGCCCGGCACGCCGGTTTTGGAGATATGCCCTAGAGGCAATCATGTATGATGATATTTCCTATGTGTTTATGAATAAAGATAGTCCTTGGACATTATCAATGATGTGTATCAGCAAGTACGTGACTTGTTTGTGGGACTATGCATTGTATGATGATTGTCCTAAAAGGTCCCTAGTCGAAAGGGCTGTGTGGACGCGTAGCCAACTAGACTAGCATATGACACGGTCGATGGATTGGTCTCACTAGGCATGGAGCATTGGATGCTAACTGGATAATATGGACTTGGAAGGATCTGGTTGGATTCGACGTAGCCGGATCTGAGTCGAGATAAGGACCGAGTCGGACAGACCCAACTATGAGACGTAGTGATATGTCATCTGTGAGTCTCTAGTATAACATATGTTCTATGTCCTAAGACCTGAGCTGATGCATGTACTCGGGATGGTGACAGACTTTCTTTGGGCCGACCAAACGCTACTCCGTAACTGGGTAGTTATAAAGGTAGGTTTCGGGTTTGTCCAGAACCATGCTGCGAGACGTGGTCGAGCAAGATGGGATTTGCCCCTCCGATCAGGAGAGATTACTCTGGGCCCCTCGTGTGATTCGACCAAGATAAGCATGGCCATGCGACAAGGATTATGAGATAATCCGGTTTGTGGTCGGCATCACTGGAACGAGAAAGACCTCAGGCTAGCACAAGGATGACAGACTCGCCTTGAGCTCGACAACATATATCGTGTGGCAAAAGGAATGGAAGTATGATGTATTGGTTCGCCTAACCAGCTTCATAGTCTGCTTGGTGTTCGGCATGCCTTGCTACAGGCCGCTACCAACCGTGCAGTTCGGAGGTGATCCGAACCGCGACCAAGCCGACTTGAACCTAAGGGGTCGCGCGCTTAAAGGAAGGAACCTACAAGGTCGGATCCAAGGACACTGGTCGGATGTGATCCAAACTGTATTCGGATTGTGGCCGAGTAGACTTATGGGCTTTAGGGTCCGTGCAAGGCCCAAGTGATGAGCCCGGGACGGACGCCTATATATAGTGGAGGTGCCGCACACTCATGCAATTGATCGCTTCGGCGCTGTCACTAGGGTTTGCGTGTGTTGTGAATAGACACCTCCACACGACACCGGTTGTGTGATCAGACCTAGCAGTCCGCCGCATGACATTCCTTCTGCACGCGCGGATACCGTTAGAGGCGGTGCACTTGCGCCGCTCTAGCGAACCTGTACGTGGAAACCGACCATCGGCTGTATGAGGGAGATCAGACGAGGAGGAGACGATCCATGCGGACGCGCTGCCTCAACTCTTCTTCCGCTGCATGGCACTGCGCGTCTAGTGGTAACGAACTATGATCCATCTCCCGTAGCATGTTCTTGGTTGTTCTGCGCGTAGGAAATTTTTTATTTGAAGCCGATACATCCTATCGTAGATCCCAACAGTGGTATCAGAGCCTCTGCTATAGGATTTGGATTCAGATCGTATGCATATTAGATATGTGGAGGCGATAGATGAGATCTGTTGTCGTTGATTAGATCGGTTGTGTGCACGGTTGATGAGATCAACTGCACATGGGGATCGATGTGGCTATGTTTTCTGATGATCGGAGTCGATAAGGTCGTGACACCATCTACCCCTACCGATCGGTTATCCGCCATCGGGGTTAACAGTCAAACGTAAATCCGAACTGGGACCGCCGTGTGCGTAGCGCCTTGTATTTCGTACACGATCACTCAAACCGGTAGAATGCGATTCTATCCGTAACTTTGTTTTGCAGGTTTGATGTGAATAGTACGGCTCATGTGTATGTGATGCAAGTGTGTAAATTATACATGGCCTGCGTGTCATGTTTGTCAGCCGGCAGGAGCCAATGTGCTGTCATTATATTGTATAACGACCTGCGTGTCGACTTGTGACTCTATGTAAAATTCATTACTAGATGTAGTAGTTGGATAATAGAGATCAGGTTGGTGGCTTGGCGTCCCGGCGTGACAAACAAGATGGAGTTTCTAGATGGTCATGGGAGTTGGAGCCGACCTGGAAGAACATCCATGAAGGAGCCATACTATTTCACAATATATGTTTTACTTGTGATTGTTATGCTTCTTTGTTTCTATGCATGTTATAATGGTAGAAAGATTCCTCATGAATATCAAGCGAATTGACATCCCCGATGTTGCACCTTCGCACGTCAAGTACGTCTAGTAGTGGGCTCATAAAATTGGGGTGCTGCTAGGTGTCCTTGAACTGAAGGGTTCGTGTCGGACACGGACATGCACTGCATTAGGTTGACTTGACAAGGCTATCAAAACGGTTTTGGGCCTTGTGGCAAAAGAGGTCGGGAGCCGGGGTATGAGATACCTACCCGACCGACAGGAGTCGTATAGAGATATGATTAGTAAGGAGTTGCTTACCGGATAGGCATGTTGTCTAGAAGTGATGCTAAAGCTCACTAGTCACATGTGCTAGTCGGATCCTGAATCACTGAGAGTTTGCGGAGGGATGTTGACTTCAGTGGGAGTATTTCTGTTTAAGGCTAGAATTACTCTACATACACACATTTCTTAGTGATTGCATATTTTTTCTATTATAGATCAATGGCACCACCTGCTCAACACAACTTTGCATTGAAATCAATTCCGGAAAAGGATAAACTGAATGGAACAAACTTTACTACCTAGTATAGAAATTTGAGAACTGTTCTCAAGCATGATAAAAAGGAACATGTTCTAGAGGATCCGCTTCCAGAGGAACCTGCCGATAATGCTAGTACCACAACCAAGAATGCCTACCAGAAACTTGTTGATGAATCAAACGAGATCAGCTGCCTCCACTACTAGAAAAAGGGCTGCTAGTGGCGCACCTATTTTCTCTACTAATGGCGCACTACTGGTGCGCCACTTGCATCACGCCATTAGAATCTGGTATTCTAATGGTGCACCGCTGGTGCGCCATTAGTATGGCCCATGGTGCGCCATTACCAGATACTAATGGCGCACCACATAGAAGTGCGCCATTAGTAACAATATTTTTTCAAAAAAAATTCAGATTTTTTTTATTTTTTTTCAAAAAAATTCATTTTTTTCGTTTTTTTCTTAATCTCAGGTCATTATGTCTTAATCTCGGGTCAATATGCTTAATCTTAGGTCAAATCGCACTCCGTGGTCAAACTTCCCGAAAGGTCACCCATCCTCACACTACTCCAGCCCAAGCACGCTTAACTTCAGAGTTCTATCCAACCCCAGCAACAGCTCACTTCACAGGCACTTGTTGATATATCTAGCATATCAATCCTATTATACCTTGTTGATGTCTAGGACTTTGTTCATGTTCATGACTATGATGAAATTTTGAAAAATATTTCAAACTTCCCGGTCATATTACGTATCATTTTTTGAAAAAAAAATTAAAAAAAATTAAAAACCTTTTTTTTGAATTTTTTTGCCTCTAGATCTTGAAAGCCCCGTAACTTTTTTGTGTTAGGTTTTTGGGGATTTTGAAAATGTTTAACGGGGTTCCCGCGGTTAAATTCAAATGTAACTTTTCGAGTAGATGATTTTTCATATATAAAACTTTTTAATCCGAGTTCGTATGCAAAAGTTATGCCCATTTTACAAATTTCCAAAGAGATTTTGCAAATAAAGTCGAAATTTATATTTGTAAACTTTCCCAACAACTAGACCACATATCACATGGCAAACTTATTTTCTTTTATTTTTTTGACATTTTTATCATTTTGTTATTTTTTTAAAACTGAAAAGGCGGTCCACGGGGGGGGGGGTGCATTCGGTGGAAGCCGGGCAAACTAGTAATGGCGCACCGTGGGGTGGTGCACCATTAGTAGTTAAACTAGTAATGGTGCACCACACCCACGGTGCGCCATTACTAGTTTTCAAAAAAAATTGAATTTTTTTGAATTTTTTTTAAAAAAACTTAGTAATTGCGCACCAGTGGACAGTGCGCCATTACTAGTTAAAACTAGTAATGGCGCACTGTCCACTGGTGCGCCATTTCTAACAATTTTTTTTTTACTTTTTTTCAAAACTTCTAATGGCGCACCGTGGGTGTGGTGTGCCATTACTATGTCAACTAGTAATGGCGCAGCACACCCACGGTGCGCCATTAGTAACATTTTTTTTTCAAAACTTCTAATGGCCCACCGCACACCAGGTGCGCCATTAGTAATATATTACTAATGGCGTACCTGTATGTGGTGTGCCATTGCTATATTCTAATGGTGCACCACACACGTGGTGCGCCATTAGTGTCCATTTCATCTATAGCCATTTTCCTAGTAGTGCTCATTCTGGCTTGTATGGAGCCCGATTTGCAGCAGCATTTCGAAGACGTTGAGGCTTTCGATATGATCGAGAGTCTCAAGAGCATGTTTCAGGTGCAGGCTAGGACTGAAAGGTTCAACGTCTAGCGATCCTTGATGGATTGTAAGCTAAAGGAAGGTGATCCAATGAGCCCGCATGTGATCAAGATGATCGGATATGTGCAAGCTTTGGATCGGTTGGGCTTCCCGCTCTTGGATGAGCTGGCTATTGATGCAGTTCTGGGTTCTCTTCCGCCCAACTATGGGATGTTCATCTCGAACGATCATATGCATGGCATGGATAAGAAGCTCACCGAGTTGCATGGGATGCTCAAAGTGGCAGAGCAGGATATTAAGAAAGGCACGCATCAAGTGTTGATGGTGTAGAAATCGGCTAAGTTCAAGAAGAGTTTGTCCAAGAAAAAGGCTAAGGCAAAGGGCACGGAGACGTTAACCTCTGCCGCTGCGCCTAAGTCTGGACCAGACTCAAAGACCATTTGCTATCATTGCAAGGAAACTGGTCACTGGAAGAGGAATTGTAGCAAGTGGCTTGCAGATCATGGCAAGAAGGCTGGCAATGCTGCTTCAGGTAAAGGTACACTTGTTGCATATGTTATAGACATTTACCTTGCTGACATACCTAGCAGCTCTTGGGTATTTGATACCGGATCGGTTGTTCACATTTGCAACTCGATGCAGGGGCTGGTAAGAACTAGGCATGTGGCACAAGGGGAGATTGACATCAAGGTCGGCAACAAAGCAAGAGTTGCTGCATTGGAGGTCGGCATGATGCAACTCCAGCTTCCTTCTGGATTTATTTTGGAATTGAATAATTGTTATTACATTCTTGCACTTAGTCGGAACATTATTTCTTCCTCATGCTTGATGAGTCAGGGTTATGAATTCAATTTAAAGGACAATGGTTGTTCGATTTATTTGAATGGTATGTTCCACGGCTATGCACCCATTGTTGATGGGTTATTTATATTGAATCTAGAACAGGAACCGCGCTATAACGTGAATGTCAAGAGGCATAAGCCTAATGAGATAAATCCAACATACTTCTAGCATTGCCGGCTTGGACACATTAGTCTGAAACACATGAAGAATCTCCATGATGATGGACTCCTAACTTCGACCAACTTTGGGTCGTTCGAGACATGCGAATCATGCTTGCTCGGCAACATGACTAAGTCTCCTTTCGCAAAGAGTTGTGAGAGGGCATCCGAGCTATTGGAACTGATACACAGTGATGTGTGTGGACCAATGATCACAACTGCCAAAGGTGGCTATCAGTACTTCGTGACTTTTACCGACGACTTGAGCAGATATGGATATATCTATTTGATGAGGCACAAGTTGGAAACTTTTGAAAAGTTCAAAGAGTTTCAAAATGAGGTTGAGAATCAGCTCGACAAGACTATAAAACTTCTATGATCTGATTGTGGAGGTGAGTACATGAGCCAGGAGTTTGATGATCATCTGAAAAGCAGAGGTATCGTACCTCAGCTCACACCTCCAGGCATGCCACAGAGAAATGTTGTATCGGAACGGAGGAATCGTACCTTGTTGGACATGGTTCAATCTATGATGAGCAAATCGGATTTACCCTTGTCATTCTGGGGATATGCTCTAGAAACTATAGCTTTCAGACTTAACAGGGTACCATCAAAATCCGTAGACAAGACATCACATGAGATGTGGACTGGGAAGAGTCCCAGTTTGTCTTTTCTAAAGATTTGGGGTTGTGAAGCATTTGTCAAGAAACTTATGTCAGACAAGCTTACACCCAAGTCGGATAAATGCATATTCATGGGATATCTGAGGGGAACATTGGGATATAGCTTCTACAACCGGGAAGAGAGCAAAGTGTTTGTTGCTGGGAACGGGGTTTTCCTTGAGAAAGAGTTTCTCAATCGGGAGGCCAGTGGGAGGATGGCCCGACTCGAAGAAATTCGAGGACCACTCGGGGACTGCTCGGTTGGTGATGAGATCATACCGGAGTCAGTCAGGGAACCCGTAGTGGAAGCGGCACCGGAACCATGGAGGTCGGAAAGATTGCGCAGAGTGCGTGATGTATTGTTGCTAGAAAGTGACGAGCCGACCACGTATGCAGAAGCGATGGTGAGCCTAGATTCCGAGGCATGGCTGGAGGCCATGAGATCCGAGTTAAAGTCCATGGATGAGAATGAAGTCTGGGACTTGGTTGATCCGCCGCCTGGCATAACAGCCATTGGTTGCAAATGGGTCTTTAAGAAGAAAACCGATGTGGATGGAAATGTTCAGATCCACAAAGCTCGGCTTGTCGCTAAGGGTTATGGACAAGTTGAAGGAATTGACTGTGACGAGACTTACTCGCTGGTAGCGATGCTGAAGTCAGTGAGGATCGTACTAGCTATAGCTGCCTATTTCGATTACGAGATATGGCAGATGGATGTCAAGACGGCTTTCCTTCATGGAAATTTAACCGAGGACGTGTATATGATACAGCCCGAGGGTTTTGTCGATCCGACTAGCACTAGTAAGGTATGCAAGCTCAAGAGATCCATTTATGGGTTGAGGCAAGCATCTCGGAGCTGGAACATTCGTTTTGATGAGGTCGTCACTAGTTTCGGCTTCATCAAAAGAGAAGAGGACTCTTGTTTATACAAGAAGTTAAGTGGGAGCTCGATAGTGTTTTTGATCTTGTATGTGGATGACATACTACTGATCAGAAATGATATTTCAATGCTGAACTCGGTCAAGGAGTCATTGAAAGGCAAGTTTTCGATGAAGGACCTTGGTGAGGCAATGTACATTTTAGGCATTAAGATCTATAGAGATAGATTAAGGAGGCTGCTTAGCTTAAGCCAGAGGACGTACATAGATAAAGTGTTGAAGCAGTTCAACATGAGTGAGGCAAAGAAAGGGTTCTTGCCACTCTCACATGGCATAAGGCTAAGCGAGACTCAGAGTCCTTCGACATCTGATGAGCGAAGCAGGATGAGTAGGATTCCGTATGCCTCGGCAATCGGATCCATCATGTATGCCATGATATATACGCGGCCCGATGTTGCTTCTGCAATAAGCCTAACAAGTAGATACCAGGCCAACCCAGGTGAGAGTCACTGGGCAGCAGTAAAGAATATTTTGAAGTACCTGAAAAGGACTAAAGAGATGTTCCTAGTTTATGGAGGTGAGGAAGAGCTCGTCGTAAGGGGTTACGCCGATGCTAGTTTCCAAACCGACAGAGATGATTGTCGACCACAGTCCGGATTCGTGTACATCATGAACGGAGGAGCAGTGAGCTGGATGAGTTCCAAGCAAGATACCATGGTCGATTCTACTACAGAAGCCGAATACATTACGGCTTGTGAAGCTGCAAAGGAAGGTGTTTGGATCCGGAACTTTCTGGATGATCTTGGTATTTTCCCAGCCTCGGTAAAACCGTTGGACCTTTATTGTGATAATTCTGGTGCCATCGCACAAGCCAAGGAGCCGAGGAATCACCACAAGGTCAGACACATAGATCGGAAATATCATCTGATACGAAAGGTCGTAAAGAGTGGTGATGTAGAGTTATGCAAAATTCACATGGATGCAAATGTTGCGGCTCTGTTGACTAAGCCGCTTCCACAACCCAAGCATCAGGGGCACGTTAGAGCTATGGGCATTCGATGTCTATTTGATTGACTCTAGTGCAAGTGGGAGACTGTTGGAGATATGCCCTAGAGGCAATCATGTATGATGATATTTCCTATGTGTTTATGAATAAAGATAGTCCTTGGACATTATCAATGATGTGTATCAGCAAGTACGTGACTTGTTTGTGGGACTATGCATTGTATGATGATTGTCCTAAAAGGTTCCTAGTCGAAAGGGCTGTGTGGACGCGCAGCCAACTAGACTAGCATATGACACGGTGGATGGCTTGGTCTCACTAGCCATGGAGCATTGGATGCTAACCGGATAATATGGACTTGGAAGGATCTGGTTGGATTCGACGTAGTCGGATCCGAGTCGAGATAAGGTCCGAGTCGGACATACCCAACTACGAGACATAGCGATATGTCATCTGTGAGTCTCTAGTATAACATATGTTCTATGTCCTAAGACCTGAGCTGACGCATGTACTTGGGATGGTGACAGACTTGCATTGGGCCAACCAAACGCTACTCCGTAACTAGGTAGTTATAAAGTTAGGTTTTGGGTTTGTCTAGAACCATGCTGTGAGACGTGGTAGAGCAAGATGGGATTTGCCCCTCCGATTAGGAGAGTTATACTCTGGGCCCCACATGTGATCTGACCAGGATAAGCATGGCCATGTGACAAGGATTATGAGATAATCCGGTTTGTGGTCGGCATCACTGGAACGAGAAAGAGGTCGGGCTAGCACAAGGATGACAGACTCGCCTTGAGCTCGATAACGTATATCGTGTGGCAAAAGGAATGGAAGTATGATGCACATGTTCGCCTAACCAGCTTCATAGTCTTCTTGGTGTTCGGCATGCCTTGCTAGAGGCCGCTACCAACCGTGCAGTTCGGAGGTGATCCGAACTACGACCAAGCTGACTTGAACCTAAGGGGTCGCGTGCTTAAGGGAAGGAACCTACGAGGTTGGATCCGAGGACACTGGTCGGATGTGATCCAAACTGTATTCGGATTGTGGCCGAGTAGACTTATGGGCTTTAGGGTCCGTGTGAGGCCCAAGTGTTGAGCCCGCGACGGATGCCTATATATATAGTGGAGGTGCCGCACACTCACGCAATTGATGGCTTCGGCGCTGTCACTAGGGTTTGCATGTGTTGCGAATAGACACCTCCACACGCCACCGGTTGTGTGATCGGACCTAGCAGTCCGCCGCACGACGTTCCTCCTGCATGTGCGGATTCCGTTAGAGGCGGTGCACTTGCGCCGCTCCGGCGAACCTGTACGTGGCAACCGACCACCGGCTGTACGAGGGAGATCGGACAAGGAGGAGACGATCCACGCGGACGCGCTGCCTCAACTCTTCTTCCACTGCATGGCACTGCGCGTCTAGTGGTAACGAACTGTGATCCATCTCCCGTAGCATGTTCTTGGTTGTTCTGCGCATAGGAAATTATTAATTTGCAGTAGACGCATCCTACTGTAGATCCCAACAGCTGGATGGAGTCTGCGCCGATGCACTGCATGGCATGGAAGTATCCTGCGCGGCAAGTTGCCTCGCTGATCTCATTGGTGAGGTCCACCACTCAGGCGAGCTCGCGTCCGACGCGGGCACAGATGGCCCCGAGAGCCTCCTTGCGGGCCTCCTCGATCAACTCCACATAACCAGCGAGCCAGTTGTGGACCTGGAGTCTGTAGGCTCCACTGACCCGATGATGGTTAACTCCGACAATGCGTTGCTTGACGCGTTCCCCACCAACGTGGTGGTCTACGATGAGCCGCTCCCTCGCGCGGAGAGCGGCGGAAGCACCGTCACGGAGGTGCTTGTCATCGGCCACGACGAGCAGTCCGGCGGAGGTGCTCGCGACCCGCTCGACGCGGCACTACAAGACTTGACGGCGCCCATCCCAGAAGACGCCGACGCCGAGATGCTAGAAGCACGCCGCATCCAGCTCGTCGAGGGCGCCAAGAGACTAGCCAGCATGAGACGCCTGTCGGAAGCCTATCAACGTGAGATGGACCGCACTGTGGGCGGCACGCCGGCTCCAGCTGGGCCCAGCCGCCTTGGCACGGTCCAACAGCTTGGCGTGGCCATCGCCAACCTGTTCGGAGCAGATCGCCCCGTCTACGCCATGCCTGCGGAAAACATCCAAGCTGCCCAAGTGGTAGCAGAAGAGCTGGACAAGTTCAAGGGTGAAGAACGTCGCCAGATGGCGGAGCGTGTCCAATGGCTCCTCGATGCGGCTGCCGAGCAGCACGAGGTCGGCTGCTGCACCTACGCGCCACAGCGGCAAAACGACGACCTGCCCCCCCCCCCCACTGAGATCAAGGTGCGACATCTCGGACACCGACTGGTGGCGTCCGCAGAAGAAGAGACAAGGAGCCGGCTGCCAGCCGCAGTCGGACTCGCGTCACCATAGAGTGTGACCAAGACGGCCGCCCAAGAGCAGTGGAACGACGGGATGACTGTCCGCCTCCTCCCCCTCGTAGGGAAAGGCGCGTCACCCCGCCGCATGTTGATCACCCGATACTCGGCGACCGCCTTGGCCGCCGAGAGGGAGTCGGAGAGAACGATGCCCTCCACCAGATCGACCGTCTCCATTGGTCACTGGCGCTAGAAGAAGATAATGAGTTGGGTCCGCCGTGTTTCAGCCCCCGCATTCGAGACGAGCCCTTCCCCAAAGGGTTCACGCTCCCAAGAGATTTGCCCAAGTACACCGGCTCCGTGAAGCCGGAAGACTAGCTGGTCGACTACTCCACGACCGTCAGCATAGCAAATGGCAACAAGCACGTTGCTGTGAAATACGTTCCGCTCATGCTCCAGGGCACAGCCCGAACATGGCTGAACAGCTTGAAGCCCTGCAACATAAACAGCTGGGTCGACTTCACCGACGCCTTCGTCCACAACTTCACCAGCACGTACAAGCGGCCGCCCAAACCTCGCCAGCTTTCCTTGTGCGTGCAAGGCCCCAACGAGTCAACTCGCGACTACCTAACGCGCTGGGCCGAGCTCCGCAACTCTTGCGAAGGCGTGCACGAGGTGCAGGCCATCGAGTACTTCACCGCCGGGTGCCGAGAAGGCACCCTCCTCAAGCACCGACTCCTCTGCGACGAGTCGGCGACCCCCGACGAGATGCTGATCATAGCAGACAAATATGCCATGGCCGACTCCTCCATGAAGGCAGAGATCCAAGTTGATGCGTCTGGAAAAGTGGCTCCTCAAGCTCCCCAAACCCCAGCTGGTGACACCAGTCGGCGTCAACAGCAGAACGACCACAAGCGCAAGGCCACACAGCCGGCTTCCACCAGCTGGCAGGTGGCGACAGTCGAAGACCAACAGCCGGAAGGGCAGCCTCCGTCCAAACGCCAGAAGGGAGGCAAGCCCAATTGGTTGCCGGCTTTCTCATATGAGCAGACTTTGGACACACCCTGCAAATTCCATAGTGGTGCGAAGCCGTCCAACCACACCACTAGGAAGCGCTATTGGCTCACCAGGATCGCCAAGGGAGACGACCACTTGCCTCCCCCGCCTGCTAGGCAGCCGCCTCCTCCTCCGCCCCAGCAGCCGGCGGTCAGACCAGTCGGAGCCATACAAGACAAGTATCCAGAAGAGCATGGAGCCTATGTCGTCTTCACCAGCGTGGCCGATGACCGACGCAGCAGGAGCCAGCAGCAACAAGAAGTGAATGCGGTAGCATCAGAGACCCCAGAGTTCATGCATTGGTCCGAGAAGCCCATCAGCTGGAGCAGAGCCGACCACCCGGAAGTGATGCCCAATCCCGGCTCTTATGCCCTGGTTTTGGATCCCACCTTTTCCATGGATAGGCGAGCTGCTCGCTTCTCCCGAGTTCTGATAGATGGCAACAGCAGCATCAACATCCTGTACAAAGATACCATGGAGAAGTTAGGAATCAAACAAAGGCAACTTGGGTCCAGCCAGACTGTATTCCATGGCATAGTTCCTGGCCTTTCCTGCTCACCAATCGGCAAGATCCAGATAGACGTCCTCTTTGGAGACAAGGATCACTCCTGCCGAGAGCCGGTCTGGTTTGAGGTGGTGGACCTTAAGAGCCCATACCATGCATTACTTGGCCGACCTGCTCTGGCCAAGTTCATGGCGGTCCCCCACTATGCCTACCTCAAGATGAAGATGCCGAGTTCCAAGGGGATTCTGACCATGGCCAGCGACTACAAGAAGTCATCCGCCTGCGCAGCTGAGAGTAGTCGGTTGGCCGAGTCCATCGTGATCGCAGCTGAGAAGCGGCTCCTTGACCGGGTTGTGGCAATGGTAGGCAAGCGGCCGGAGATGTCGCCCGATCCCAAGGAGTCGGAAGCTGAGGGATCGTTCAAGCCAGCCAAAGAAACAAAGAAGATACCCTTGGACCCGGAGCGCCCAGAGAGGTACGCTGTCGTAGGTGCAAACCTCGATAGCAAATAGGAAGGCGAGCTCGTAGATTTCCTTCGTGAGAATCGGGACATCTTTGCATGGTCCCCCAAAGACATGTCGGGTGTTCCGACGGATTTCGTCGAGCACAAGTTACATGTCTAGTCTGATGCCAAGCCAGTTAGGCAGCCCTTGTGCCGCCTATTAGAAGAGAAGTGAAGAGTCGTTGGAGAAGATATAGCCTGGCTCCTGGCAGCCGGCTTCATCATGGAAGTGTTCTTTCTAGAGTGGCTGGCCCACCCAGTCCTTGTGCTGAAGAAAAACAAGCAGTGGCGTATGTGTATTGATTACACTAGCCTCAACTATGCATGCCCCAAGGACCCGTTCGCTTTGCCGAGAATCGACCAAGTGATAGACTCCATAGCCGGATGCGAGCTATTGAGTTTCTTGGATGCATATTCAGGATATCACCAGATCAAGCTAAACCCGGCCGACAGATTGAAGACCGCCTTCATCACACCATTTGGAGCCTTCTGCTACTTGACCATGACGTTCGGCTTGAGGAATGCTAGCGCCACGTTTCAACATTGCATGTAGAAGTGCCTCCTCAAGCAACTCGGCAGAAATGCCCACGTTTACATGGACGATGTGGTGGTGAAGACGGAGAAGCATGGAACATTGTTGGAAGACCTCAAGGAGACCTTTGAGAACCTACGCCGGTTTCAGATCAAGCTCAACCCAGAGAAATGTGTCTTCGGAGTACTAGCCGGCCAGCTTCTTGGATTCTTGGTCTCGGAACGCGGCATAGAGTGCAACCCTGTGAAGATCAAGGCCATCGAGAGGATGGAAGTACCCATCCGACTGCTGGATGTACAGAAGTTCACTGGCTGTCTAGCGTCCATCAGCCATTTCATCAGTTGGTTGGGAGAGAAGGCTCTTCCCCTGTACCAACTCATGAAGAAAACTACTTTTTCGAGTGGAAAGACAAGGCATACGAAGCTTTTCTCCAGCTCAAGAAGATGTTGACTACTCCACCTGTCCTGGCGGCTCCGACTCCTAAGGAGCCCATGCTCCTCTACATCGCCGCCACCAGTCGAGTGGTCAGCACAGTCATCGCGGTAGAGCGCAAGGCGAAAGGCAAGGCACTACCAGTCCAGAGACCGGTATATTATTTGAGCGAAGTGTTGTCGACCTCCAAGCAAAACTACCCCCACTACCAGAAGATGTGCTACGGCGTGCACTTTGCCGCCAAGAAATTAAAGCCGTATTTTCAAGAGCACCCAATCATTGTGGTCTGCACAGCTCCACTAGCGGAGATCATTGGAAGCCGAGATGCTTCGGGTCGAGTGGCCAAATGGGCCATCGATTTGGCTCCCTATACCATCTACTACCAGCTCGCACCATCATCAAGTCACAAGCCCTGGCCAACTTCCTCGTCGACTGGGCCAAGACCCAGTACCTGCCACCAGCGCCCGACTCCACCCATTGGCGGATGCATTTTGATTGTTCCAAGATGCGCACCGGTTTGGGAGTCGGCATCGTCCTCACCTCTCCCAAAGGCGACAAACTCAAATATGTGCTGCAAATCCATTTTGCCACCTCCAACAATGTCACCGAATATGAGGCACTCATTCACGGGCTTCGGCTTGCCAAAGCACTCGGCATTCGCCGGGTCCTGTGCTGTGGTGACTCTGACTTGGTGGTCCAGCAGTCATCAGGCGACTAGGACGCCAAAGATGTAAACATGGCAAGCTACTGCTTCCTTGTACACCAACTTAGTGGATATTTTGAGGGGTGTGAGTTTCTCAATGTGCCAAGAAACGACAACGAGCAAGCAGATGCCTTGCCACGAATCGGCTCCACCCGTTAAGCAATACTGACCAGTGTTGCCGTTCAACGCCTCCTCAAGCCGTCTTTCAAGCCATCGCCAGAATCAGATTCTATCTTCGTGCCAGTCCCTCCTGAAGCAGTCGGATCCGACTTAAGAGCTCCAGCAACCGGCATAGGAACTCTAGCAGACGGTCGGAGGGCTGCGGCAGTCGCACCCGGCCAGGGGACTTCAGAGCCCGGCCCGGGGACTGCACCAATCGGCCCGGGGACTTCATCAACCCAGCCAGCGGCTGCTGACTCCAACCCGCCGCCTCCCGGCCCAGCCGCCCTCGTCCAAGTTGCAGTCCTGACAGTTGCAGAAATCGCAGCACCTTCATGGGCCCAGCCCATCCTCAATTTCCTGGTGAACAAAGGGCTGTCGACTGATGAGATCTCGGCCCGGCAAGTGCAACACCGGGCAGCAGCATACACCATAGTCAATAGAGAGCTTGTGAGGCGCAGTGTCACTAGTGTCTACCAGCGCTACGTGGAGTCGCAGCAAGGCCAAGCAATTCTCAAATACATCCATCAAGGCGAGTGTGGCCACCACACGGCTTCAAGAGCACATGTCGCCAAAGCCTTCCGCCATGATTTTTTCTGGCCGACTGCTCTAGAAGACGCCAAAGACATGGTCCAAAAATGCAAAGGGTGCTAGAAGTTTTGATCCAAGCCACACCAGCCGGCTTTTGCACTCAAGACTATTCCCATTGCCTGGCCATTTGCTGTCTGGGGCCTAGACATGGTGGGACCATTCAAGACGGCACGAGGCGGCATGACTCACTTGCTTGTCGCAGTGGACAAGTTCACTAAGTGGATAGAAGCCAAACCGATCAAGAAGTTGAATGGTCCGACTGATGTGACTTTCATCTCCGACATCACAATCTGGTACGGCATACCACACAGCATCATCACCGACAATGGCACGAACATTGCCAAAGGAGCCTTCGCCCGTTTCTGCGCGACGCAGGGCATCCGACCGGACTTAGCGTCCATTGCCCATCCGCAGTCAAACGGCCAGGTGGAGCGAGCAAACGGCCTCATCTTGTCCGGCATCAAGCCTCGAATGGTCGAGCCTTTGGAGTGTTCGGCCGGCTGCTGGCTCGACGAGCTGTGAGCCGTCCTCTGGAGCCTGCGCACAACTCCAAACAAGTCAACCGACTTCATGCCTTTCTTCCTCGTCTACAGTGCCGAAGCCGTCATCCCGACGGACATAGAATTCGACTCCCCTCGAGTCACCATGTACGACATTGATCTGCTGGAAGAGGGCCGGCTGTTGGCACTCGGCCGGTCCAGCAGAGCCTGCGCCAATACTACAACCGGAAGGTTAAGCCAAGATCTTTCCCAAAAGGAGATCTTGTGCTCCGGCTGATCCAGCGAACAGCCGGCCAGCACAAGCTCTCAGCACCTTGGGAAGGCCCCTTCAGCATCAGCAAAGTGTTGGGCAACGACTCCTACTACCTGATCGACGCTCAGAAGCCACAAGCACGCAAGAAGGACGACTCCGGCAAGGATATGGAGCGGCCATGGAATGCAAATCTCCTACGAAGATTTTACAGTTAATGCAGTATGTACCACGCTACCTTTTGTATTAAAAGTACGAAGACTCCAGGTCCCCCGAGAAGAGCTCAGGGACTGCCCTTCTTTATCTATATGATAAGAATTATGCCTATGAGTATGTTATTTTTTGTTATGCCGCTTGGCACCAGGTTCGACTAGTCGGCCCGGGGACTTGCCGCCTAGAAATATGAAATGCTTCCTGCAGCCGGACAAGTAATGTGTGGCACTTAAGCCGTCTCCTGCCAGAAGCCGCAGCTCGCAGAGTGACTGCCTGGCGGGCAGGAGAAAGGAAGAAAGGGTGCCCACATGAAAAATGGCTAAGGACTGAAAGCATGTGCATAGTTTAAGCCGGCTTCCAGCTTTTTACGACCGACTGTTGAGCAGCCGGCCCGCTGATTTCTACTCAACTTGCTAAAGACCTCTAAACGGCTAAGTACTTGCCTTCCCAAAAGTAGCTAAGTACTTGACCCAGCAATAGTCCGCAGAGCGGCTGTTTGGCTGGCAAGACAGCAACCAAGGGAAGGCGGCAAAGGAAAAAGCCAAAGATCAATAAGCAAGGAAAAGATAGAACTCAGAAAAATATTTACATAGCAAAGGCCCTTGGCCAAATCTTCAACGAAGTTCAAGATACACCTGGCGGGTGGAATTGTGCAAAATTAACAAGTTCACCGAGACTGATAGACAGGCGAAGTAAAAGATAAAATGGTGGCCTGGGAAGCGGCAGAAGGGTTCGGAGGATCGGAGGAGTCGGCGGTGCCGGTTGCCAGAGCGGCCGGCTGGTCGGTCTCTGCTTGATCGCCGCAGGCAGCAGCTGGCTCGGTTGGGCGTGGCTCATTGCTGGAGGCGCGGCCGAGCTGTGGCTGGCTGTCTGTCCTCTGGCGCCTCCTCTTCACCTCCCTCCTCCGCCTCGCCTTCTTCTTCGCCGCTGGAGTCTATCACCTCCGCCGAGTCCTCGCCGTCTTCCGGGTTTAGCCCGAACCATTCTAGCAGCGCCTCGGCGCCATTCTCGGCCCGCTCCGGGACGAAGATGCTGGTGTCGGTGTACTCAGCAATCGACGTCGCACGCTTGACGAGATCATCTTCCACGACCGCCAACTCCTCCTGAGCTTCTAGCCGGAACGTGGCTAGCTGGGCTAGACTCAGCCCAGGGTACCATGCCTTGACAAACTCCAAGGCCCGACACGCTCCAGCCCGGGCCGAAGAGCCCTTCCAGGCCTCAAGACGGCCGACTGCTACCTCCAGCCAATCGGCAGTCCGACTGGGAGTGCGCGGCGCCGGCATGTCCAGCCACAGGGCGGCAATCGCCTGGGCGCTGACATGCTGAAGCCGGCGCAACATCCAGTGAGCCGGTCGAAGATGGGCCTCGATGCTCAGGATCTGCTCGCTAAGGGTTCGGGGGGCGTCGGCGGCAATCTCCGCGCCGTCCGCCCTTCGCGATCAGCTTCGATGGCCCGGTTGGCGGCGTCCGAGTGGCCAGGGAAAAAGTCTGCCAAGACAGAAAACAAAGAACAAAATTAAAGACTAGAAGCCGGCTCGACCAACAGCCGGCAACTCAAAGAAGGAAAATGAGGGAGGCTCACCATCGACTACATCCTCGATCTCGTGGAAGCCGGAAGTCAGCATCGCCTCCTTGTCAGTCCAGGAGGAGCGTTCGCTCGCGAACTCAGCAACGAGGCCGGTCCCCTTGTCTTCCGCCTCCTTCTAGGCCTTCTTGAGGAGCTCCTTCTGTTCTGCCAGTTGCGTGACCAGCCGGTCGCGCTCCTTAGCCAGCTTGCTGCACTCCTCCTCCTTGGCGCGCAACGCGGTGTTAGCCTCGCCCAGCTGCTGCTGCAAGGTGGCGTTGGCCTCTGCAGAATAAATAAGAAAACAAGGTGTTAGTTGCCAACGAGGAAGAACAGTTGCCGAGGAGATCCGGCCCGACTACTCAGCAGTCGGCCCGAATCTCGGGGACTACAGCCTGCAGGTGCGCGAGCGCGCCCCCGTGAAAAAAGAGTCATCAACATAAAGAAGAATAGTGGCCGGGGAGATCCGGCCCGACTACTCAGCAGTCGGCCCGAATCTCGGGGACTACAGCCCGCGGGTGCGCTAGCACGCCCCCGTGGGAAAAGAAGAGGACTTACTCCGGCTTTCCGACAAGTCGGCGGTCCGCTGAGCCAGTTCCTCGACGTTGCTGTTGAAGTCAGGCACGTGGAGATTGTGGTAATCCTATGACAAAAATTTCAGATAAGTGTTAGTGCTTGGAACTCGCCGATTAGAATTCCGAGCGGCCTGCTCAGCAGCCGGCCCGAAACTCGGGGACTACACCCAGTGGGTGCGCTGGCGCGCCCCCACCGAGAAGCACAAGAAACAGAAGAAAAGAAGAAGGAAACGCACCCGGATGGCCTCTCGCGATGCCAGATGTGCCTTGTTGTTGTTCCTGATGGCCTCACCGTCGGCTCGGATCTTGGCTTGGACGTCCAAAAGCGCCCGGTTCAACGGGCCTGTCCCGCCTCCCAGCACCACCCAGTGGGCGCGGCGCTTGTTGCCTCGATGTCCGGGATCGAGGTGCTCACGGCACCAGTATCCAGAGGGCACGGTGCCGAAGCCGCCTTTGCAAGACGGTGACGCGTCGGCGTGCAGACCTCGAGGACCAGACCCGTCGCTACCTTGTTTTCAGTTGGCAGCACCAGCGGGTCCGTTGTCTGCCTGTCGGCATTCTGGGAGGGGGGGGGGGTCCCCAGACATGCCTGCCTGGGGCGTGGCTCAAGTGGGGGCTCAGCGCGGCCCATCTTCATCAGCTCAAGCTCAAGACCCTCGCGAGCGGCCAAGCCTCACAAGGCGGACGACCGGAAGCTCCCTCAGAGGCAGCCTCATCAGGCAGGCTCGCGAGGAGGCGGAGAGATGAAGGCAGGGGTACCTCACGAGGAGCCCGTGACGCAAGCCATGATGATCGAGACCAGGCGGGCGCCAGGCGGGCACCGGCCTGCGCAGTGTCCTTGTTTCCCCTTTGGTGCAAAGGGGGCAAGCACAGGCCAAGGCATCGGGCAAAGGTTACCATTCTGGTGCAACGAGACCAAGACCAGCAGAGCGGCAGGACGGAGGTCCCCGTGGAGCCATAGACGGTGTCATCACCAGTACTTTTGGCAGCCGAAGACCACCTTTGGTGAGGATAACTTGTACTAAATGTTCCCCTTCAAAATGGCCAATTGTTGGCACCCTTCCCGCTCATTATTTGGGGAGAGGCCCAGGGCCTCTATAAGTAGAACTAGACACACAGAGCAGAGGGACATCTAGATATCTGGTAGAGCCCTAGCAGAGAGAGAGAGAGAAAGGCGACTGAACTCACCCTAGCAGTTCATTGCACCAGCTCAAGAACACCTCTCACGAGGCTGTTCTTCCCTTGTACTGTTCATCAGCAGCCCCTGAGGCAATCCACCACACCACACACTGGAGTAGGGTATTACACCACAACGGTGGCCCGAACCAGTATAAACCTCATGTCCCTTGTGTTGTTTGTTGTTTACAGCTTAGATCACGCGAGGAGATTGGACGTAGATTGGTACGGGAGAGATCTCTGCGCGCACCCCAGTGTTCGAACCTCAAGGGTCTGCTGGAACCCGAAATCCGACATTTGGCGCGCCAGGTAGGGGTGTGCCGGAATCCTTCTTCCCCCGTATCATGTTCTGTTGCCTCGCCGTTCAGATGTCAGGTGACCCGGCTGCCAACGCCAACTGCTGGGCAGCGTGGCCCGCCCACGCCATGGCACCAGCCCAGGGAAACCTCAACCTTGCGCCTCAGGTAACCCGCGCTCTGCAGGGCGCTGCGGGGCGGTGGCGACGCGGCCAGACGCCACCTGCCCTCACACCACGACAGGTGCGGGCCACAGCAAGAGCCTCAGACCACGCCGCGGCCACAGTGCCGTACACCCGACGGGAGCAAGCGAATTCCAGGGCCGCACTCTCGGGCCCGAGAGTTGCTATGGTGCCGACTGCTGGAGGGCGGCCGCGACGTGTTGTTGGAGCGAGTAGCCGAGCTCCTGGACGCCGCTGCCTCAGGAACACCTCCTTTTTGCGTCCAGCTGCTGCCCCAGACCCAAGGCGGGCCGCATGGTGGCATCGTGCGCATGCGCACAACTCCCAGCGGACTCCAGGGCCCGTCCAGCGCCAACACCTCTGCCGGCACCGGGCGACAAGTCACGCCAGCCCCCTCTCAGGCCAGTGAAGGGGTGCATGCCAGGGCCTTCGGCTTCGGTAGACCGCCGCGCCATCACCCCCAAGACGGTGCTCCAAGCCAGGCTGCATGGCATACAGGATGCTACGGCGAGGCGCACGGGGCGGTGGCCCCAGAAGCTTATGTGCCCCGCATGGTGGATCAGGGGTGTGCACAGGAAGAAGATCATGGCTCATTCCTCGGGCTAGGCTGGGGCGAGGAGACGCCAGGAGCTGAGCTCTTTCAGGAACCCCAGGAGAACCTCAATGACCGCACCGTCGGCAGCAACTATCGGGTACCACTCATCCCTCAGGAGCAAGCTTATGCTAACCATGGGTCGCAGGACATACAGGTCGCCGCAGCAGGTGGCTGCCCCAATTCTGCAGCCCCATACCCCTCAGGAGGAGGGCGCAGGGGGCTCCAGGAGAGGGGCCAAGATTCGGGTTCGGCACCGTGGCGGTCAAAGCAAGGCATTCTCATGAGGTAGGCCCCCTGAGGGAGTCCTGGATTAGGGGGTCTCCGGACAGCCGGATTATATTCTTTGGCCGGACCATTGGACTATGAAGATACAAGATTGAAGACTTCATCTCGTGTCCGGATGGGACTCTACTTGGCGTGGAAGTCAAGCTAGGCGATACGGATATGCATATCTCCTCCTTTGTGACCGACCTTGTGTAACCCTAGCCCCTCTCGGTGTCTATATAAACCGGAGGGTTTTAGTCCGTAGGACAACAACTACAACATACAATCATACCATAGGCTAGCTTCTAGGGTTTAGCCTCTCTGATCTCGTGGTAGATCTACTCTTGTACTACCAATATCATCAATATTAATCAAGCAGGACGTAGGGTTTTACCTCCATCAAGAGGGCCCGAACCTAGGTAAAACATTGTGTCCCCTGCCTCCTGTTACCATCCGGCCTAGACGCACAGTTCGGGACCCCCTACTCGAGATCCGCCGGTTTTGACACCGACATTGGTGCCTTCATTGAGAGTTCTGTTGTGCCGTCGCCATCAGGAAGGATGCCTCATCCCTTCTTTAAAGACGGCACCGTTGCTAAGGGAGCTTTGGCTGTCGGCCAAACTCTCCGGCTAGGTGGTTTTCTTATGACCGCCTGTTCAGCCGCGGCGCCGACGATGACTTCTCGGGTCATCGAAAGCAATCTTCACGTCAACTCGGAACTCGCCGAGCAGTTAGATCCAATGGAGCTCTCTTCTCTAAACTCTTGGATCGCATCGCCGCCCTGGGAGTCGCTACAGACTACGATCAGATTGGTCCTAAACCTGACCTGAGAAAGATCAACTCTCCCCAGGTCACCCATCACGTTGCAGTGGTGGAGGAACAATGCGGCAACCCTTCAGCTATCTTAACGACTAGCTATGTCCGGAATCCCGATCCCTCCAAGCCGGATACCCGCGAAGGGGAGGACGTCACTCAAGACCTGAACCTAGAGTCAGGCAGCGGGCTAGATTTATTGCAAAGCATCCAAGAATCCAAAATTCCGAGTTTGGAAACTCCTTGGCCCCTTAGTCTCAGATTGGGTGAGGATTCGGGTTCAATTCCACCCACCCACCCAAACATAAGAGAACTATCCCAAATTAGGCAAGATCCCGAAGAAACAGTACACCATTACTGGGCCAGATTCCTCCTAGTCATGGACAGGATAAAGGACTGCCGCGAGGAAGACGCAATTTCATTCTTCTGCAATAATTGCACGGACAAGGGAATCCTCAACGCCATAAGTCACCGTGAAATTACACGCTTTGCCGACTTGGTGTCCATAGTACGAAAGTACTGTGCGATGGAAAGCGCCTGGAAAACCGAAATAAAATTTTGGGATAATCCGGCCCTGAATACAAACCCAGTCCGAAATAAAAGGGTGCATTATCACAATACACCCGGGTTAACTACCAAAAAATAAAAGCCCTCCATGGGGCAAGGAACCGTACTTGAGGGATGGCTTAACGGACCCTGCAAAATTCATAGTACAGCGGATACAATACCAACGCACAGCCTTAGAGCATGTTGGATACTCCGGCAGGTGGCCAAAAGTGGTGAGGATCTACTCCTCCCAAATACCACAGAGCACCATCCCGTGGAAAACAATACGGTGTTAATGGTCTTTGAGACCTTCGCGTCAAATAATAGACGCAAGCGAACACTCCGCAGCATGGCCGAAATCTGCCACGTAGCAGCAATAAATCCTTGGAGTGACACGGCTATTACCTTCAATGCGAGTGACGAACCTAAATTCTGAACAGCCCGAGCACCAACCGCATGGGTCCTCAGTCAAATCGTGGATGGCTTTCGACTCACCAAGGTACTCATGGACGGCGGGAGCGGATTAAACCTCATCTATGAGGAAACTCTTCAAAAGATGGAAATAGACTGGAGCCGCATTGAGCAAAGTAGCACAACCTTTAGAGGAATCATCCCAGTCGGGAAGCACGCTATGTTGGGAAAATCATACTAGATGTGGTATTCGGCACGCCAGATAATTACAGGTCCGAAGAAATTACATTCCATGTGGCCCCGGTCAGCAGCGGATACCATGCTCTATTAGGGCGGGAGGCATTTACAATCTTCCAAGCCATACCCTATTACGGGTACCTGAAGCTCAAAATGCCTGGGTCCAACGGAATCATCACTCTTGCTAGTGATCGGACATAGCACTCCGCGCCGAAAATAAGACAACCGCACTGGCCCTTGAGGCACTATCTGAAGCCCTAGCGGCCGAGGAACTGACTGCTCTGCGCTCCACGGTGAACAGGGACAACGTGATACTTGATAAAAGATCCAAGTCCACCTCCTTTAAACCGGCGGACGAAATAGTCAAATTCCAAGTCCATCCAACGGACCCTACAAAAATAGCTTCCATCAGGGCACAATTAAACCCTGATGTCGACACCGCACTATGAAAGTTCCTACGCGAGAACTGGGACATTTTTGCCTGGCACCCTTCAGACATGCCAGGAATCCCACACAGGCTGGCCGAGCACAGCCTAAATATCCTAAAAGGATTCAAGCCAGTCAAGGAGGCTCTTCGGCGTTTCTCCAAACCTAAGAGACAAGCCATGGGAGAGGAACTAGCCAAGCTATTGGAGGCCGAATTCATCAGAGACATAAAACATCCGGACTGGCTAGCAAACCTGGTGATGGTACCAAAGAAGGACAAATCCTGGTGCTTGTGCATCGATTTTAAGGACCTTAACAAGGCCTGCCCAAAGGATCCCTCCCCCCCCCCCCCCCCCCCCCGCATCAATCAAATCATCGACGCTACCGCAGGACACGATTCATTGTGTTTCCTTGATGCATACTCCGGCTACCATCAAATTAAAATGGCAGATCCAGACCAAGCCGCAACGGCATTCATCACACCGTATGACCCATTCTGCTTCAACACAATGCCCTTTGGGCTCAAAAACGCCGGCGCAACATATCAGCGCATGATTCATACATGTCTGGCAAACCAGATCGGCAAAACAGTGGAGGCATACGTAGACGACATGGTCGTCGAAACCAAGCATGTCGAATCTCTAGTAGACGACTTGAGGCTCACATTCGATAACCTCCGAAAATACGACATCAAGCTCAACCCGGAAAAATGTGTTTTCGGCGTACCAGCCGGAAAGCTCTTGGGCTTCATTGTATCCAGTAGAGGAATTGAAGCAAATCCAGCCAAGATCCGAGCTCTGTCACAATTGGACATCCCGAAGGACCTCAAACAAATACAAAAATTGACAGGATGCATGGCGGCTCTAAGCCACTTTATCTCCCGCTTGGGATAAAAGGCATTACCCCTTTATCGCCTCCTCCGGCGCACCGAACACTTCGAGTGGACGGATGCCACCACGGCCGGACTCGACAAAATAAAAGCCATATTGGCAACAAACCCAGTCCTGGCCGCGACAAACATTGGCGAACCAATGTTATTATACATTGCGGCAACTCATCAAGTAGTAAGCGCAGTGCTCGTCGTCGAACGAGAAACGGACGGACACAAATTCCCCCTTCAAAAGGCGGTTTACTATGTGTCCACTGTCCTTACTCCATGCAAGTCACGGTACCCGCATTATCCAAAGATAGCATACGCGGTATTTATGGCATCCCAGAAGCTGCGACACTACTTTCAAGAGTGTTCGATAACGGTAGCCTCGGAAGTACCACTTAACGATATTATAAACAACTGCGACGCGACGGGCCGGATTGCCAAATGGGCCATTGAGCTCCTCTCGTTCGACATAACTTACAAGCCACGGTGAGCTATTAAGTTGCATGTTTTGGCCGACTTCGTCGCCGAGTGGACGGAAGCCAAACTCCCTAAAGAGTACGTCACATATTCAAACTGGATCATGCACTTCAACGGCTCCAAAATGTTGGCTGGTCTGGGGGCTGGCGTCGTTTTTACGTCCCCAACAGGAGATACAATTCAATACGTACTACAGATAATGTATACGGACTCCAACAACACAGCCGAATATGAGGCCCTTCTACATGGTCTCCGGATGGCAGTATCCATGGGCATTCAACGCCTAGAGGTGTGCGGGGATTCGAATCTCGTGATATCCCAGATAAATGGAGACTTTGATGCCAAGGATCCGAAAATGGCAGCTTATCGCAATGTCGTCCGAAAAATGTCAGCTCGGTTCGAGGGGCTCGAATTTCACCATATAGCCCGGGAAAACAATCAGGCAGCAGACGTCCTGGCACGCATTGGCACAAAACGCGATGCCGTCCCTCCCAACATCTTCTTGGAGAGGCTGTTCAAGCCATTCGTAGTATGGGAAGGGGAACCCGGAAATAACAGCCCGAACCCAACCGCACTGCCCAACACCGTATATTCTGACATAATTGGAGGCTCTACCAACGAAATAACATCTTCAACCCACGTAATAATAGCAGTCATCGCCCCGTGGACAGAACCATTCCTAGCCTACCTAACTAAGCAGGAACTTCCCGCGGACCAAAACAAGGCACGCTGCATAGTGCGGTGATCTAAAGCCTATAAAGTGCATGAGGGAGAGCTTTATAAGAAAAGCACCACCGGAGTCCTTCAAAGGTGCATCTCCAAGGAGGAAGGGCGGAATCTTCTGGCTAAAATTCATGCCGGACTCCGCGGTCACCACGCGGCGGCCCGGGCCCTTGTAAGCAAGGCCTTCTGTACATGCTTCTATTGGCCGACGGCCCGGGCAAACGCTCAGGACTTAGTCCAATGATGCGTTGGTTGCCAGCTTTTTGCTAACCAAAGCCATATGCCACCCACCGCCCTCCAAACTATCCCCATCACCTGGCCCTTCGCGGTCTGGGGGCTTGACATGGTTGGACCCCTTAAAGGAGGAACCCACAAGCAAAAATACTTACTGGTCATGGTGGATAAGTTCACCAAATGGATAGAAGCCAAGCCTGTTAAGACGGCCGAATCCGGACCGGTGATAGACTTCATATCCGGGGTCGTACACCATTATGGTGTCCCCCACAGCATCGTCACTGATAATGGCACGAACTTTACGACCGACAAGGTAAAACTCTGGTGCAAAAACATGGGCATCAAGCTTGATTATGCTTCAGTCTATCACCCACAAACTAACGGTCAGGTCGAGCGAGCAAATGGTCTTATCATGAGCGTCATCAAACCCAGATTAGTGTGGTCCCTCAAGGAATCTAGCACGCATTGGGTAGAGGAGCTCGACTCCGTACTCTGGGGGCTGCGGACCACGCCGAATCGCACTAGCGGATAGACACCATTCTTTATGGTATACGGCGCAGAGGTGGTTCTGCCCTGCGACATTATTCATGACTCACCTCGAGTGCGCATGTAGGAAGAAAGAGAAGCCGAGATCGATCGGCAAGACAGTTTGGACGCCTTGGAGGAGGAGCGTGACGTGGCAAAAGCCCGTTCCGCATTCTATCAATAGCAGGCTCGAAGATACCAAAGCAGAGAAGTACGGGCCAAAACTTACAATATTGGCGAGTTAGTTCTACGCCTGTCAGATAAGAAAAAGGACAAACTCAAGCCCAAATGGGAAGGTCCCTTCATCATTGACCAAGTCCTGACTGGTGGAGCATACCGTCCGCAGGATGCATCAGATAATCGACTCGAGCCGAACCCATGGAACGCAGCCCGACTTCGAAGATTCTATGCCTAACGCCGGACTCTGTGTTCGTCTCCTTCCTATGATCCATTTTTTATACACTATCTGTCTTATATTTTTCTCCTTCTCCTTTTCTTTTCTCTCACAGCCATTAGGGGCCCATTCGTGCCTTGTTTGCACGCAACTGACGTGCTATCCACACTCATTATACCTGGGGGCTTCTTTAACAGAAGCTTATTCATACAGGCTTTATGCCCAACCACTACTAGGGAAAACCCTAGCAGTAGCGCGGGTACGCGCGCTACTAATAAGGCGCTACAGCTATTGCTTAGCAGTAATGCATGCCGCACGCGCTACTGCTAGGACAAATAGCTGCAGCGCTTGTTCACTCCCACGTTGCTACTAATGTAACTACTGGCAGCGTGTTTTCTTTCCATCGCTACTAGTGTTGTTTTTTTATTTTTTTATTTTTAGTGTATTTATGCGCCATTGTACAAATATTGGTACAATACCAGTTATGAGGTTTACATCATTATGTCCATAACAGTGTGTCAAATGAAGGTGGATTAGGTTCAAGTGGAGGCAATATGTGGTGCATGTCAAAAGTATACTACTAATCCAAACTTGATCTAGTTTGGACTAGTAGTACTTTCGATGTGCACCACATGTTGCCTCCACTTGAATCTAATCCGCCAGCACAAGCTATTTAATCATCATCATAATCATTAGGACCAACAATATTTATTTAATCACCACTAACACTAGCTAATAATAATCATCAGTCATTACCACCAACACTAGCTATTTTATCATCATAGTAATAGTGTAGCACATCATCATCCTCAAACTCATTTCTAGCTAATCACTCCTGCTGCTCTCTCTTAGGTAAAACAACATAAAACATGTGTAGCTCTCCTCCTTGATCAAGTTGGAGCGTGCAGATGAACCTGTCTCCTAATTTTTGGTAGCACATCTGTTTGCTGCCCCTAGTAATTGTCTGCGCTCCCCCATCAAATATCTGGTCCAGTCTTGCACTATTAAGCATTCATCGCTGATCTTGAATGCACTAAAGTAACAGGTAGGATATCTTGGCCGTAAGCTAATAATACTCATGGTACCTTTAGTCTCAATCCCATAAGGCACAACATTCATCGGGAGTCCCTGTTGAAGAACATCATATGGTCACATACTTAGCAATGAAGTTTAGCTTGACAAATAATGTATGGAAAAGATGCACTGAGGACAAATAGTAAAAATCTTACCATCCTTCCTAAATAGATGTGACCGTAGTTCATGACGAACACTATTGGTCGCATGTTTTCAGTACTAAGATTTCTAAGTCCAGGAAGAAAATTTGTCTTGACAACATCAAGATCCTCAAGCCATGAAACATAATGACTTAGCTCCTCGCAGTTTAGTTCAGCCCTGGGACAGTAGTAGGTCTTGTCTACCAAGTGTTGGACATGTTTTCTTGCACCAAAATAAGCTGACAATACAAATTAGTTGTCAACTATTTTTGAATAAACAATATCAAATACATAAATATGGTTGAGAAACTTACATTTTGGTGTAACTGGAGGCGTCTGCACATCGACCCAGATGTCGGTATTACCTTCAATATCATCTTCCGGACGAATATCAAAGGTGATAACCATATCAGGCTCAAATGCATAAGTCTTGCATAGTGCTCGCCATGTTTTGCATCCAAAATAGGTGTAGTCGTCTGAATTGTATAATTTTGCATGGAAAATATAACCATGCTTGGTCTTCAAATAAACTTTCTTTGCCTCCATAGTATGACTGAAACCTATCTTATCCAATACAAAAACTCTTGCATGGCAGGGGATACGCTAGTAGAATAGTACAAAAAATATAAGTTGAAGCAAATGAAGCAAATGTCATGCTTAATTACGAAAAAAGACTTGTCATTGTGACTTACTGTATCCACTTCGAAGTTCTCGTCCAGCTTGATGCTGAAGCGCCTATCATCATCTAGGAAGATTCCGTCGCACAGGTCGCGCTCGTCTTCGCAGTATTTGCAAATACCGAAATCCTTTTTGTCGTCAGACATTTCGTATGTTCATAGTTAAAACATTAATTGAAAATCGATAAAAGACAACTACCAGGATACTCAACACACAAATCCGGGGCACTCGATATTTCCTACATATTCTGGCAAAAGTCATGCCAAAATTCACGGAAAAATCCGCATGACCTTTGCTAAAATAGGATATATCGAGCGCCTGAAATTTGTCGGAACGGAAATGAATCAACACTCCGGCAAAACATAGGCCACTCGGAGGTGTAACCTGCAAACATGACCAGCCACTTGGATATTGAGCAACACAAGATATACATTTCAAAATATCTTATAAGACTCAAATTAGCATGCATTCAATAAGCAAAAGTAAATCATCTCATGCGTCCATACATCATCGAATATTATCACTAATACATCCTGAATAGTGTCATACATATAACATCACTAGTACAACTAAAACCCTAGCACACGACGGGTATCGGCGCGGGCGGTGGACACCCACAGAGAAGGAACCATCACGGGATCATAGATCTAGTGAGATCCCTGGAGAACCTGCCAGGTATTGGAGAACATGTGCTCCAACGCAAACAAGTAGCAAGGGACGTGCGCGTCCTCCTCACTGACATGGTGACGCACCATCTCCACGGAGTCCTCGAGCCTCTGGACCATCACTGGCCCACGCGACCGCCACCAAAGAAGGTTCGGGTCAACGACAGGCTGGCTCCTCACCAACCTGCGCCCCCGGTAGGTAGCACCTCCCAGTACCACCCCGGCGGAGCCCAGTCCCGGACATAGCCCATCTGGTCAAGCAGGTGTCGTCCTCCGCCGACTCGACGACGAGGATGTGGGATAGGCATCGTCCACGTCGATGCAGGAAAATTGCTTTAACTAAAAAAATAGCAACAAGTTCTTACTAACTAGTTCTATTAATTCAACTAGTTCTTACTAAAAATAAACTGACAATAAATAAAAATATTCTAGTACCTAATTAGTACCTAGTTCTTACTAACTAATTAGTACATAAGAACTACTGCCCTAATTACCATCTAATTTGATGAACCTATAGGGGTGGAAAGTGGTAGAAACCCTAACTAATTTGATGGAGGTAGAAACCCTAGGCAGAGGTAGGGGAGAGGGAGGAGCATGCGTGCTCACCTCGGGTGTCTCCGACGAGGGAGGGGCAGGCAGCATCGAGGTCGTGGTCGGGGCTCCGGGGCGGCATTGAGGTTGGGGGTGGGGGCGGCGTTGAGGTCGGGGTCGGGGGCGGCGTCCCGGGCGGCGTTGAGGTCGGGGGCGGGGCCGGCGTTGAATCTGGGGTCAGGGGCGGCATGGGGAGAGCGCGCGGCGGCCGAGGGGCGACGGCGGCGGCGAGAGTGGAGTTGATTTGGGGGATGAAGTGGCCGTGGGGAAGGACGAACCGCGTGGTGAAGTCAGAAGTACCAGTAGCGCGTTCTAGAAAGGGTGCTACTGCTACGTTAGCTACAGCGTGTTCTGGAATACACACTGCAACTAAGGATATTAGCAGTAGCGCTGGGCCATTATACGTGCTACTGCTAGGTTGGGCTAGCCATGTGCGCCCAGTTCAAACGTAGCAGCAACACTTTTCGCTAGTACGCGCTACTGCTAAAGTCATAGCAGTAGCGCGGTTTATTTACGCGCGCTGCTACTAAGTAGCAGCAGCGCTTGATTTTGTACAGCGCTACTGGTAAAATTCTGTGTATAGGCTTTTCCCAAGTAGTGAACACATGTGTTATCCTTCCGCATGTACCCTTTATTAACCATTATATGCATCGATATGACTTACGTTTTGGCCAAGCTGGGTTGCTTGGCTCTTGTATTTATGCCCTACGTTCCCGTTAATTTGGCTAGGGCATAAGGGGAGCACCTCTGTGATTGTTACTGCCGGGTCAGCCGGATGTGTACCTCAGACTGGGTGAAGCCGAAAGCTAGTGTTCTTAAGGGAATATTCGGTCGGTGAACTAAAGATGATTTTTCACTTATTTACTTATGCGCCCCCAGATGTTTTTTCTACGTCTCTTCTTGCAGTCCAGACATGCACTTTAGGGCATGCCCCCAGGGAAAGGAACCCCTAACGGAACTATTCTCCCTGGAAGATGTTTCTTACTAACGATGTAATATAACATAACTAGTTGGGCACTTGTTCGTTAAAGCACTAATGACCCCTACGCCTGGTCTCCACGCATGCCCCGGTTCTTACATAACCGAGAGGGTATTCGGATACACTCCAGACCGTCGGGTCCCGAGGTTGAAGCGAAAAGGTCCGCCACGACAAACGATCTACAGTCCGGCTAGAAGGCATTGTACATGTAACTTTAAATTACATAGTCAATTTGACTGGTTGAATTCCTCTTCAATACCATCCAATAGGCTGTCTAGTCTACAGTCCTGTTGGGAATACTTTGCGGCCAATTCTACTTGGCCGTACACTAAGCTCACAGGGATCTCCTTCCCATCGGGCCCCACAGGTCCGACCTCGGCCATGTGGTTCGGGTCAGCCTTCGTGTACCGCGTCTTCACCATTGCCCAGGCTTCCCTGGCGCCCTGACAGCAGGCTAATATCTTCCATAATCGGAAGCGCCGCCGCGCTCCCTTCAGCTTCTCTGCAAGATCTCCAAGGCCTTCGGGCATGGAGACGGATGGCCACAAGGCCTGGGCGACGCCTTGCATCACCTGCCGAACTCGTTCATGCAGTTGTGAGAGCTCGGGAAGAAGGTCACCCATAGAACCGAGCATTTCCTCGGCAGGACGACCTGTTAGCATACCTACAGACATAACTCTGTCAGCCAACTTCCTCGCTGAACTCTTTTTCAAAGTTCGTTCAAGCACTTACTAAATATGCCGCGTCGAAGCCGCTGATTCTCCTTAACATAGTCCGACAGTTGGGCACGAACATCTTTTAGTTCCACGCCCAGCTTGGTGTTGGCATCTAGGAGATCATCCTTCTCCTGCCTCACCCTCGTAAGCACGCTCTCACCGGCCTTCAGCTGGCGTAGGAGTTGTTGCTTATCCGGATTTACTCCAGCATCATCTTCAATTTTATCGTCAGATCTGCATATACGCCGCACTCTATATGATACTTATCATTCGAAGGATATATTACCAGAGGGGTCTCTTTGGGCTCCCCTGCTGTGGCCAGTGCGGCCTGAAGTTGGGCTTTGCACTTTTCCAACTCCTGGGACAGTTGGGTATTCTTTTCTGTAAGAACCTGCATAACAAATGATCCTTAAATCAGTTATTCTAACTGTTTCAAGTCTCGGGGTTACTGATATATATAATCACCAAATTTTCTCACCCGTATGTCTTTTACATACTACTCCGTGGCTCTGGCTAGACCATTTTGAGCGGCACGGAGGTACGCATCTCCCGAGTTGAAGGCATCCAATGCCTCTTGGGAGAAACAAGCGTCATGAAGAACAGTCCAGCGACGCCTATGGTTCATGGCACTTTCCACCTCGGAATTGGAGGCGGATAGTTTATCCGCATCCTCTGTCGGAGGAGCGCCCGGCGCACGCCTCGTATTCGTTCCCGCCTCTGCCTCCGGCCTTGGAGCCTGGCTGGTGGAGGGGCGATTAGTAGCCTATCCGGGTATAGTCCGGCGAGCACTCTTTTTCCTGAAAAGAAGGCATGGGCGTTAATATGCCTCTGAGAATACTGTCTTGCAATAAAGACGGTGCACCGTACCGCTGCGCCGGTGTCTCAATTCGGACTGCGGGTCTTTTCAGCCTGCCTGGCCTCGCGGCCCCTTGTTGGCCAGTCGCCGCAAGCTCGGCCTTCCGCCTCGAGGACCTCCCCTGCAAAACACGGTTGTTATACGGTAATCAAAAAGACGCAAGGGCAGATCCCTTTTCAAAGTACTGGGACTTCGGTCTCAGTTACCTGTGAGGCTAGAAGTAGCCCAGGGTAATCGGCCGTAATGGCCACCAAAGCGTTGTCATCGCTCAATTGGTAAAATACCCCATCGATCAGCTCCACATATATGAAGAGATCCTCCTAGGAGGCCGGGTCAAGGGACCGTCCAGGGTCCTCGGGTTGTGGAGGGGGGTTGTTTATCTCCCTTACAGCCTGGCGGAGCTCCTGCGTTGAAATCGCTAGACTGAATACTTAACTATGGGAATATGAAATGGATGGGCGAGAAAAAGTCTCCGCTTACCCAGCTCAGAGGATTGCACATAGAAAATCCGCCCTGTGGGTTGACACAGAGGAATTCCTCCTCTTCTCCCTTGTACAAAGTGGATAAGATCTTTATTAGATCAGCAACCGATCCTGACCCTTTACGGCCATAGAGGGTGGCGTCATCCTCCCTGTTGAAATCCCACATGGGGTGGCCTCTATACTGAAGCAGATGCACCTCCCGCATAATACACGTGGCCATGACCTCGATCATGGTCAATCCGGATCGAGCTAACAAACTTATCCGGCTCATCAGGTAAAGAACGTCCATGTCATCTTCCTCCAGGGAGCTCCATGGACGCCAGCTCCGGCGCTTCTTCAAAGGAGCATTGTCGAACTCAGGAAGGCCGATTCGAATAGGATCCAGGAGGGGGACATCTTTTATATAAAACCATTCTGAAGGCCAGTCTTCGGATGTCTTCTTTGGGGTTCCGGATAGATATCCGGTCCTAGCAATACCCCATACTTCGGCTCCGCCCACTTGATATATTGACCCCTTCTGAGAACAGGGCACAAGGCAGAATAGCTTCTTCCACAGAGCGAAATGAGCCTCACAGCCCAAAAAGAGCTCGCAAAGGGCTACGAATCCCGTGATATGCAATATGGAGGCACACGTAAGGTTGTGCAACTGGAGGCCGAAGAACTCCAGGAGCCCCCAGAGAAACGGATGAATTGGAAATCCGAGCCCTCTTACCAAATGAGGGACAAGGCATACCCGCTCTCCCTTGGAGGGATTGGGAAGGCTCTCTGCTTTCTCTCCACCATTATAGGTGGCGAGCCCGACTTGAACCGGGACCATGTATGCTGGGGGAAGAAATCCCTTGGTCTGAAGCGTCACTAATTTGCTGTGAGGGACGGAACATCTCTCCCAATCTCCAGGCTTGGGGCTAGGGGGCGAGAGGAGGAGCTGCGTCGACCGGCCATGATGGAATGGATCTCTGTCAAAGGCGCTCCGATGAAGGCTCGCCAAGGGAGGATGGTGTGATTTGGATCTGAATCCTCGTCTTTTTAATAGGCAGCTCATTCACACAACTAGGGGGGAAAATGTAAAAACACCATGGCTCTTCACATTCGCTCGACACATGGAAAGTGGCCATTATTGGGCGTGGAAGCCAATGAGTGCAACATTCACAAGAGGCCAGACACTATTTCAACAGGTACACGGAATTTGGAGAGGAACCCGCCTTGCAATGCTGAAGACAATCTGCGCGCCAGACTCGTCGTCATTGAAGCCTGGTTCGGGGGCTACTGAGGGAGTCCTGCATTAGGGTGTCTCCGGACAGCCGGATTATATTCTTTGGCCGAACCGTTGGACTATGAAGATACAAGATTGAAGACTTCGTCTCGTGTCCGGATGGGACTCTACTTGGCGTGGAAGGCAAGCTAGGCGATACGGATATGCATATCTCCTCCTTTGTAACTGACCTTGTGTAACCCTAGCCCATCCCGGTGTCTATATAAACCGGAGGGTTTTAGTCCGTAGAACAACAACTACAACATACAATCATACCATAGGCTAGCTTCTAGTGTTTAGCCTCTCTGATCTCGTGGTAGATCTACTCTTGTACTACCCATATCATCAATATTAATCAAGCAGGACATAGGTTTTACGTCCATCGAGAGGGCCCGAACCTGGGTAAAACATTGTGTCCCCTGCCTCCTGTTACCATCCGGCCTAGACGCACAGTTCGGGACCCCCTACCTGAGATCAGCCGGTTTTGACACCGACACCCCCTGTCGGGGAGGTGCCCCAAGGCCTGCCCCCGGCAGGGGACCCGTGGTCGTCGGGGGAACCGCTGGCGACCGCTCTTCGTCATTGGCGTCGTCTTGGTTTCCGGTCACCGTCGATGGCGGTAGAGTGTAGCGCAAGGCGGGGCCCTCGTTTGGCGATATGAAGCAAGGCCAGTACCTATGAAGAAGGCCCAGTGCCTGTGAAGCTCACTGCCCGTGACACTCTCACGTAATAATGAGTGGGGCTGTACATGCCCCGGAGTTACCGGAGAGCCGCCCTCGGGCCTCGGGGGCTCCCGCCCACGCCCAGTGGCAGCACTTAGCTCCGCGCTGGTGTGAAGACGTCGAAGACTAGACTAGGTGCCGGACGTGGCCTTTTGCTTTTGCCTTTCCTTGTTGACAAGTTCTTCGATTTGGATTTAAGTTGGATTTGAGCTTGATGCTTGCGTGTGTTTGGGGGAAGGGGTGTTTAGTCTTGTTCGAGCAATCTCTCGCGTTCTGGTTTTGGCTTTGCGTCCAAGGTGAACATCGGCTGCCCCCCTCGCGAGCCCCTCGTGAGCCGGGCCGGGCCAGGCATGTTCATAACCAGGACCGCTGTTACCGCACCCTTTCCGGAGGTTTTCATCGCGGGGTCCACAAGTTAGTCAGAAGAGACCTGAGGTGCAGCGGCCCCCACAGGCCCGCTCGGGACTCGGAAGGTACACAAGTCAGCTGACCCACCACCGGGCCAGCGGCTAAGTTCACACGCAACATCATGCTTACCAGGGTACTAATTGCAAACCTTTACATGAGGGGCTTCCCCTCCCAAAATGCTCTTACATCCTTCAGGGCCAAGCCTGAACTTTCTTCGTGCAGGTTAAACAGCAGTGATGTACAGTCAGTCGGACATATCACTCATCGCGTCTCGGGCATCCTCGGAGGCATCACTGGCGTCATCGACATTGCCACCGCCGCCGCTAGCATCTCCATCAGCGCCAGGCTCGTCCACACCGTCGCCTTCATTGGCGCCCATGACCATGTCATCGTCATCAGACGCAAAGTCCCTGACGAGGGCGTCCACATTGTCCTCCACCCACCGCGCCAGGTCGCCTCGGACGGCAATGGGCACGGGTGCGATGGCAGCGTCAAAGTCGAAGTGGGGGTCCATGTCCTGTAGATGGCTGAAGACGCGGGAGAAGGCGCGCCCAACCAAAGCTCGGATCCTCTCTTCGACAAGCCAATGGGACCTCTCGGATCGGTTCTCCAGAAGCGTCACCACATTGGTGAAAAATTGGAGGTTGCCGGCGTAGTTGACCTCGTGCGGCTCCTTAGCGGCAGCCTCGTAGATATAGCCCAAAGCTGTGTTGGCCCTCTCTCTGAGCATTTGAAGCATGGGGGCATGCACATGCTCCAGAACCCGTCGCCGACAGATCTCGTCCTCATTCCGCTGCGCGATGGCCTCGGCGTCATCAACCCTCTGTTGGAGAAGAAGCTGCTCGGCCCGGGAAGAGGATAGCTCCGCCTGCGCCGCGCTGAGAAGTCCGCACACCGCGTCACTTCGGTCAGTTTGGCCCTAAGGGCTACGGTCCTGCCCTCGGCCTCGGCCTTGATCAGCCCCAACCTCGTCTCGTATTCATGCTCGAAGGCCGAGTGAGCTTCCGCCACGCGGCGATCGACTTCTTCCTGGGCCCGGGCTTCGCGCGCGGCAACGTCATCCTTTGCCTGGGCCACCAGGCGCTCCCTCATCTCCAACCGCTCAAGGTCAAGGTTATGCTTGGCGGCCTCCAGTGTCAGTGCCTTCTCGCGCTTCAGAAGCTCCGCCCGGTCAACAGAGGCTACCCCCATCGACTCAAGGGCTGCCTGGTGCAGCTCCACTTGCTGATCCAGGGAGTTGCTCCAGGATTGGAGCTCCCATGCATGCTCCTCCGCATCCTTGCACCGTTAGTCTGCCTCCCGAGCCTCCTCAATGGCCTGGGAGCAAGCCTCCCGCGAAGCTGCCAGCGAAGCTTCGGTCTTCACGTTTTCGAGATCACGTTGGTGACGCACGAGGGTGATGGCTACCTTTAGTTTGCGCCTCTCCTCAGCAAGGCGCAAGCCTTCGCCCTCGAGGCGTGTATCCTCGTCAGCAAGCTCTGCCCCGATCCGGCTCACCGCATCCGCCGCCCTCTAGAGGAACTCTTCGGGAAGGGTGCGTCGCTCCCGGATGCGCCTGAGCACGTCATCCGCATCACCCTCTTCCACCGGAGCATGCGGAGGGCCCCGAGGCGGCAAGCCCCGTCCCGGCGCGGAGCTGGGGGCTGGCGCCCTAGCCATCGCCGAACGGACCTCTCCGGGAATCCGGCCTGGCATCGGTCCATCCACGGAGGAGGAGCCGAAGACACACTTCAGCCATTCACCATCTATGATCCGAGGAGGAACTCGGAGCAAGCCGGATGTGGCCCAGGAGGACTCATGGAGAAAGGACAACGGGCGTGCAGGCTCGAGGTGCCCTATGGAACGGACCATTCCACCAACTAGTCTGGCAGCAGGGGTGCCGCTCGAGCTCGCCAAACCCAGGGCCAGCAGAGAAGGCGAAGCTTGGGGGATGGCTCCCGGGCTGACCCGGCGAGTTTCGCAGGGCAGGGCCTGAAAGGGCCACAATCAGTCGCTGGGATAGCAAAGTAAATGAGCAAGGAAAGAAGAAGACTTACTCGTCCATGGCAAAGTACTTCCTGCGCTTCAACAAGCGGCAAGGGCGATCGTTTCCACCCAAGGCCTCCTTCCTCTTGCGGAGGGCCCCGAAGTCTACGTGGAACCGACCTAGGCGCTCGGCGCAGGGGTCGGCCTCTGGTGCAGAAGAAGCGTCAAGATGATCAACGCTCGAGGAGTCGGCCTGGGGGCGCCGACAGGCGTCGCCTCACGAGGAACGGCTAGGGGCTCAGAAGCCCCGGCCGTAGGAACCACAGGCTGCAACTCCGCACCTGCCGCCGCTCCAGGGCGGGCCTCGGGAGACGCCGCCTTCGAGGCTTCTCGGGGCATTAGCACCTCGACATCAGGCGCCTCAACTCCCACCGGTTCTCGTCTCCCCGCCCTGTCGCCCGAAGAAGGACCGCTATGGGCGGCAGGAGAAGCAACCACGGCGGCTAGGTTCTCGCGGGGCCCCGTGAAGCCAGCCGGGCACAGTCCCCACTCGTCGAAGCCGGGCATCTGCCTCACAAAATCGGCCCTACCGGAGCAAAGATACAAGAGGACACCATTACTCCAAAGGCTGCCTGGGGAAGGATCGCCAGTCAAGACCCTGAGCACCATCTGCAGCACTTCAGGCGCCAAGTCCTCCTCCTGAAGCCGCATGCGGTCTCTATGCCCCGCAAAGTCCCACATTCGGCGAGAGTGGCGCTGAAGAGGAGCAATGCGACATTGGAGGAACTCCTTCACCACCTTGGGTGCTGTCACATTGAGCGCCCTCAAACTCTGGAAGCGGCGCCATACGAAGGCGAGCTGGGGGCTCGCGAGCACCTCATGGTCCCAACCCGCGTGAGGAATAGCAAGCGAGGTCGGGTGCGAGAGCAGAGGATTGGGCACTCCGACATCCACGTACAGCCACCGCTCTCTGAACCTGGCCTCACGAGAAGGAAGGCTGAAGTCGACCCCTGAAGCGGCCGTCTCTCGCACGGCTAGGAAGCTCACACACCCTAAGCACTGAGTGGGATCGCTTAGGAGCAAGGAAAAGAAGTGGCGCAGCAGGGCCACAGAAGGAGGAATGCCTATCATCGCCTCACAAATAAAAGCAAAGACAGCCAGAAGAGTAATGGACTCCGGCCCAAGGTGCATCATGCGGATCTGATAATGGGAGAGCACCGCTGTCGGTGTCAAAACCGGCGGATCTCGGGTAGGGGGTCCCGAACTAAGCGTCTAAGGCGGATGGTAACAGGAGGTAGGGGACATGATGTTTTACCCAGGTTTGGGCCCTCTTGATGGAGGTAAAACCTTACGTCCTGCTTGATTAATATTGATGATATGGGTATTACAAGAGTTGATCTACCACGAGATCGGAGAGGCTAAACCCTAGAAGCTAGCCTATGGTATGATTGTATGTTGTATATGATCTATCGACTAGCCTGGCCTTGGTTTATATAATGCACCAAAGGCCTAGGATAACAAGATTCTTAGCCGAATACGCCGGTGGGGAGGAGTCCTTGTCTTGATCGCCAAGTCTTGTGGAATCTTCCTTGTATGCGGCAGCTGTCCAAACTGGCCCATGAGTATACGGCCATGGGGGTCCTCGGCCCAATCTAACAGATCAGGAGACGACATGGTGAGTACCCCCTAGTCCAGGACACCGTCAACCACGTTGAAGAAGGCAGAAAAGGGGGGAACCAGACCCGCCCATAGGGCATCGGCGAAGAATCGGACCTCTGTGATGATCCTATCAAGGGAGGCATGGGACGCAGGCCAGGCTGTGGTCCTGCCGCACTCATTGAAGATAGTTGCAAGGGCAGAGCGGACCTTGTCCAAAGCTTCTGGATTGAGTATGATCGACCGGGCGACGGCGGGGGTCGCCACTGGAGGTGTGCGGGGCGAAGGCGCGGACTTCTTTACCCTTCCTTTCTTCGTCGGTGCCATGGCAGTGAAGAGGAGGAAGAACTCGAGCCGGATTGGCGGCGGAGGCTGCAGCTCAAAGAAGAAGGAAAGGTAGGAGGCGGGCGAGCAGCGGAAAGGAGGAATAACTGTGTGCAACTACGGGTCCGCTTAGCCGGGCACGTAACAAGGCGTCGTGGGGAAGCGCAGACGCTCACGTCCAGTCAATCGCCACGCGGCGCCCGAGGCCGCAGGCTTTTTGGGCCCGCGGCTTCATGCTTGCCCCTTCGCTTCCCTGCTTGGCCAAGCCCGGGTGCACCTTGGGCCCGGGGGCTACTGTCAGTGTTCTGGGAATGGGGGTCCCCAGACTTGCCTGCCTACGGCCTGTGGCGTGGCTCAAGTGGGGGCCCAGCGCGGCCCGTCTTCATCAGCTCAATCTCAAGACCCTCGCGAGGGGCCAAGCCTCGCGGGGCGGATGATCGGAAGCTCCCTCAGAGGCAGCCTCATCAGGCAGGCTCCCGAGGAGGCGGAGAGATCAAGGCAGGGGTACCTCGCGAGGAGCCCGTGATGCAAGCCATGACGATCGAGACCAGGCGGGCGCCTGGAGGACGCCAGCCTGCGCAGTGTCCTTGTTTCCCCTTTGGTGCAAAGGGGGCAAGCACAGGCCAAGGCGTCGAGCAAAGGTTACCATTCCGGTGCAACGAGACCAAGACCAGTAGAGCCGCAGGACGGAGGTCCCCATGGAGCCCAAGACGGCGTCATCACCAGTACTTTTGGCAGCCGAAGACCACCTTTGGTCAGGATAACTTGTACTAGATGTTCCCCTTCAAAATGGCCAATTGTTGGCGCCCTTCCCGCTCATTATTTGGGGAGAGGCCCAGGGCCTCTATAAGTAGAACTAGCCACACAGAGCAGAGGGACATCTAGAAATCTGGTAGAGCCCTAGCAGAGAGAGAGAGAGAGAGAGAGAGAGAGAAAGGCGAATGAACTCACCCTAGTAGTTCATCGCACCAGCTCAAGAACACCTCTCACGAGGCTGTTCTTCCCTTGTACTGTTCATCAGCAGCCCCTGAGGCAATCCACCACACCACACACTAGAGTAGGGTATTACACCACAATGGTGGCCCAAACTAGTATAAACCTCGTGCCCTTGTGTTGTTCGTTGTTTACAGCTTAGATCATGCGAGGAGATTGGACGTAGATCGGTAGGGGAGAGATCTCCGCGCGCACCCCAGTGTTCGAACCTCAAGGGTCTGCCGGAACCCGAAATCCGACACTGCCCGCCTTGCGCGCTCCCAGACGGCAGAGGTGGCGGCACGATCACGTCCGGCATGGTGGTGTCGCCACCGTCTCTCTCCATGATCGGTTTCTCATCGCCGACCTCCCCAGTCTGCACCGTGAACTCCGGAGGTGGCGGCGTGGAGTTCAGAGGAGTCATGAAGACCGCCGACTGGCGGAGCATGGCTTCTTCAGCCTGCTTCTTCGCTGCATCGGCGGCCTCGGCATCCGCCAGTTTCTTCAGGGCGGCGACCTCTGCCTTCTCAGCCTCTGCTGTCTCCAGGCGGGCGGCCTCCTGCTCTTCGTGCACTTCTCGTGCGTTCCGCTCCCTCGCCTCCCGGAGGTCGGCGGCTGGGTCGATCCACCGACTGGTGGCGGAAGTCACCGCCGACCCCACGATGGAGGCGGTGGCTACCTTCTCAAGAGAGAGGGGAGCCCTGAACCAAGGGAAACAAGCAAAATAACTTAGACAAGATCAACGAAGAAAAAATGAAGGCACAAAGAAAGGTAGTACTTACGCGGAAACCAGCTGCGGCGTCTTCACCTCCCTGTGGAAGCGGTTGGCCTTCGCGGCCGCTTAGTCCCGCTTGGTCACCGCGGCCGAGCCCTTGGGCTTCTTCGGCCGACTGCCGAACATGCTCGGTGCGGCCCTACATTTCTTCGCGCCGCCTTGGGCGTCCGGCGCGGCAGAAGAGCTCGCGCCCGGCTGGCCGGCTCCTGGCTGGTGGTGTGGGGCGACTTCCCCCGCGTCATCATCAGGCCAATCCTTGAGGCTGGCTCCGAGCCTCGAGCCACCTGCGTCGCCGCCTCCTCCCTCGGCGTCGTCCTCCAAGGCCGCCGCCCCCAAGTCGGGGTCGTCAACGTCGCTCTCCGCCTGGCCGGGGAGGAATTCGCGGTTCGGCCCCACGGTGCCGGTTGCTGGCTAGAGGAGGGGGCTCTGTTGAAAGGCCGACTGGTCAGAGTGGAGAAGATGGACTCGGCAACAAAGAGACAGCGAAAAAAGGAAAGACAACTCACCATGGGCGGAGGGTTGGCGCATGAATACGGTTCCTTGCCAAACCGCCACTCTTCCATGAGCTCGCAGTTCACAAGATAGTTCACCAAGTAGGCTACCTCCGTGTGAGGCATCTCCTTGGTGCATAGCCGACTCGGGTCCCGATGTCCGCTCATCTGGCAGATCATGTGAGGGTGGCCCTGGAGTGGGAGAACTCGGCGCGCCATGAAGGCGGGCAGCAAATCAGGCCCGGTCAGGCCCTTCGACTGCGTCAGCACTCAGAGCCGCGCGATGGCAGCAGCTCCAGCAGGCGTCAGCATTCTGGCCCGGTATGACCAGTTGGGCTGCCTTCCAGCTGGCGGGCCGGCTGCGTAAGCTGGCATGTTGACCCAGTCTCCCTCCGCGAAGACGCTCTTCACGTAGAAGTACAACCGCTGCCACATCTTCAACGACTTTATCAGTGTGATGGGGGGAAATGGATTGTTGGCCCCCGACCTCCGCACCGCGATGAACGCGCTACACTGGGTCGGAACGCCTGTGATGTGGGTGCCAAGCTTGGAGTAGAAGAACTCCTCTTAGAGCTCGATGGTGGGGAGGACGCCGAGGAAGCCTTCGCACAAGGTGATGAAGGCAGACAGCAGCACCACCGTGTTTGGGGTGAGGTGGTGAGGCTAGAGTCCATAGAATTCGAGGAAGGACCGGAAAGAAGCCGATCGCCGGCAAGCCAAGGCCGCGCAGGCAGTGCGAGCGGAAGACGACCCTCTCGCCCTCCTCCGGCGTCGGCAAGATTTCCCTCTTCGGTGCGAGGCGGACCCGCACGAAGTCCTTGCCGGGCAGCCGACGCGTCTTGAGGAGGAAATCGACGTGGCCATTGTGGACTTCGGAGCTGTCCCACGCTCCGGAGCTGTAACACCCCGGATGTAATTTACCTTATATGTATCCCAACTCTTGCCGTTTCCGGCACTATGTTATTTTATTTCCTCAGTGTCGGGTTTTTGTCTCCGTGTGTTGTTGTCCTTGTTATGCATCTCTTATCATATAATCATGTGCATTCCATTCACATACGTGTTCATCTCATGCATCCGAGCAATTTCCCCGTTGTCCATTTTGCATTCCGACGCTCCTATGTCATCCGGTGCCCCTTTTTACTTCTTTTCGTGTGTGGGTGTTAAACATTTCCGGATTAGATCGAGACTTGTCATGCGGCCTTGGTTTACTACCGGTAGACCGCCTGTCAAGTTTCGTGCCATTTGGACTTCGTTTGATACTCCAACGGTTAACCGAGAGACCGAAAAGGCCTCGTGTGTGTTGCAGCCCGACACCCCTCCAAAGTGGCCCAAAACCCACCTAAACCTGCTCCATCATCTAGAGCGTTCGATCACAATCGCGTGCCCGCAAACCGCACCTCATTTGGAGCTTCCTAGCTCCCTCTACCTTTATATATAGGTCCCTTCCCCGAAATCCGGACGAAACCCTAGTCTCTCCCTCTCCTCGTGCACCGGACACAAGAACCACCGACGGACATGTCCGTTTTCCCCTCGCCGCCGCCATGTGTCACCATCTGATTCGCCCTCCCGGCCCGGCTCCTCCCGCCGCTTGCACCTATCGGGCGAGCCGCCTGCGTCGCCCGCCGCCGTCCTTCGCCGCGCCACCGCGGATCCCGGCTCCGGCGACCTCCTCCACGGCCGCCCAGCTCGCCGCGCCGCCCGGCGGCCTGCAGCCGCCTCGTCGCCGACCCGACGCGCTCCGGCGACCGCGCCATGCCGGCGTCGCCTCCTCATCGCCCCAGCGTCCTCTTCCTCCGGCCGGCCAAGCTTCAGCGTCCTCCGGCGAACAGGGCTACTCCGGCGACTTCAGCGACGAACATTGTGAACCGTGCCGCTACAGTGCTTGATCTGAGATCCAGATCCACCTCTCGGTTGACCTCAAACCCTAATTCCAACATGTTTTTTTGCAAACTTTGGCATGCCATAACTCCATAATCATAGATCCGATTCGTGCGTGTAGCATATCAAAATGTTCGTCTCGACGAGTACATCATTTCATCTCATTACATCATTTTCATTTGAGCTCATCTTGATGCCCGTAATGATGTTGGAAGAGGGCTATGTGATGAATTTTGTCAGATCTGTTTCAGCAAATGGCCTTTTGTCATTTTTGCAATGATTAATGTGTGCATGATATGATCCTGAGCTCTACATGTGTTTTGTTTTATGCCATGCCATCTTTATAGAGGTGCTTGCCATGTATTTTTGTGATATTTGTGGTGAGTAGCACAAGCTTGCAAAGTAGCGTAATCGTTGATGCTGATTTCAGGGACTTAGAATTTCACTAAGTTCTTGTCCTGATTTTGTTGTTATGCCATATGTTCATGTTGTTTCCTAGTGATCCATGCCTCTTTTGAGGATGATCAGTAAGGATGTTTTGTTAGCATTGTGGTGCTCTATCCATCCATGTCTTTGTTTGCAATTATGGAGCAACCTAGCTTGAGTCAATCGAGCTCTACTTTTGCTATAAATTGATCCTGGCA
The DNA here is from genome assembly GCF_018294505.1 of Triticum aestivum. NCBI lineage: Eukaryota > Viridiplantae > Streptophyta > Magnoliopsida > Poales > Poaceae > Triticum > Triticum aestivum. The sequence goes on from NC_057800.1 coordinate 111,937,585, forward strand.
GATTGTTGACATGTTTAGCGATTTTGCCGAGGATGTTGCTATTGATCCATGCATGCAATGTTGTTGTTCTTGCCATGTATAGCTTCTATGCTATGTCTTCTTGATGGGTGTATGCTTAGTTTGTCATTCCATGCTATGTAGTGAGTGCATAGAGCTCGTAAACATGCCTACTCGTTAACTGTTTTGCATGCTCCAGTTTTTCACTAAGTTTGAATCTGTTTATGATTTTGCCATGTTCACATGCTTGCAATTGTATTTTCTGATCCCTTTTGGCTCAAGGTCACTAAGGGAATTTTGTTAAGTGTTTTGAGTAGCTTCATTCCATGCCTTGCTTTGCCATGTTAAGTTCTTGTAGCATGTAGTTTTCATGCTCTAAAGTTTGCTTCCTGATGATACATTCCAGACTTGTGTTAATTTCACTAAGTCTGAAACCTGTTATCATTTGCACTTTTGCCATGCTTGTTTGAACCTGTTAATGGATGAATAAGCCGTATCTCAGTGTTCATCTTTTGTCAAGCATCATGAGTGGATCCCTGTCATGTATTTTGTTGTCATGTTTGAGTGTTGTATCATATTTATCTTGATGCATTTAGTTGGTCACTTGCTGATTATCTCAGACCGGTGCCATATTTGTTTTGCTTGCCATTTCCAAATTGTGCATCCGATTCCGGCGATCTTTATATTGATTTCAACCGAAATCACCTCACCTTTCCAGTGGCACTCTTGGGTTTCCAAGTTGAGGCCAGGTTCAATCATTCCTTGTCAAATCTTGCATATGCCTTGCATACCGCATCCCGCATATCATACCATGGTTGCATCATGCTGCTTGAGCATTGCACGTGGTTGATTGTGCTCCTTTTGTCTATTGTTCTTGTTTGGGTAGAGCCAGGAGACGAGTTCGTGAACGAGGAGCCCGTTGAGTTCGCTTACGAGGATCAAGTCAACTCTGACAACTTTGCAGGCAAGATGACCATACCCTCGAAATCACTTCTATCTTTGCTTGCTAGATGCTCACTCTTTTGCTATGCCTATGCTACGATACCTACCACTTGCTTATCATGCCTTCCAAATTGCCATGTCGAACCTCTAACCCACCATGTCCTAGCAAACTGTTGTTTGGCTATGTTACCGCTTTGCTCAGCCCCTCTTATAGCGTTGCTAGTTGCAGGTGAAGATTAGAGATCGTTCCTTGTTGGAACATGTTGTATTGTTGGGATATCACTATATTACCTTGTTTATCTTAACGCACCTATATACTTGGTAAAGGTTGGAAGGCTCGGCCTTATGCCTAGTGTTTTGTTCCACTCTTGCCGCCCTAGTTTTTGTCATATCGGTGTTATGTTCCCGGATTTTACATTCCTTACACGGTTGGGTTATAATGGGAAACCCTTGACAGTTCACCTTGAATAAAACTCTTCCAGCATGGCCCAACATTGGTTTTACCATTCGCCACCTAGCCTCTTTTTCCCTTGGGTTCCGCGGACTCAAGGGTCATCTTTATTTAATCCCCGGGCCAGTGCTCCTTTGAGTGTTGATCCAACCTGTCAGCTGACGGTGGCCACCAGGGGCAACTCTGGGCTGGCCTACCGGAACCTTGGACAATCCGGTGTGCCCTGAGAATGAGATATGTGCAGCTCCTATCGGGATTTGTTGGCACATTCGGGTGGCTTTGCTGGTTTAGTTTTACCATTGTCGAGGATGTCTTGTAACCGGGATGCCGAGCCTGATCGGATTGTCTTGGGAGAAGGAATATCCTTCGTTGACCATGAGAGCTTGTGATGGGCTAAGTCGGGACTCCCCTGCAGGGATTTGAACTTTCGAAAGCCGTGCCCGCGGTTATGGGCAGATGGGAATTTGTTAATGTCCGGTTGGAGATAACCTAAAACTTAACTTAATTAAAATGCACCAACCGCGTGTGTAACTGTGATGGTCTCTTCTCGGAGGAGTCCGGGAAGCGAACACGGTGTTGGAGTAATGCTTGACGTAGGTTGTTCTAGGATCACTTCTTGATCATAGTTGTTTGACCGTGCTTTTGCCTTCTCTTCTCGCTCTCTTCTGCGAATAGGTTAGCCACCATATATGCCAGTCGCTTGCTGCAACTCCACATCATACCTTACCTTACCAATAAGCTTAAATAGTCTTGATCGCGAGGGTGTGAGATTGCTGAGTCCCCGTGACTCATAGTTTACTTCCAAAACCAGATGCAGGGACCGACGATACCGTTCCAGATGACATGACCGAGCTCAAGTGGGAGTTCGACGAAGACTCTCGTCGTTACTATGTGTCTTTCCCAGATGATCAGTAGTGGTGCCCAGTTGGGGCGATCGGGGACTTTGTCGCATGTGGGGGTTGATCTTTATTTTGGTACCGTAGTCGTACCATGAGTGTTCTGAATGAATGTAATGTTATTCATGTATTTGTGTGACGTGGCGAGTGTAAGAAAACTATGTATCTTTTCCCCTTTTATTTATTTAGATGGGTTGTTGTGAATATTACTACTTGCAACATTGCTTTCAATGCGGTTATGCCTCTAAGTCGTGCTTCGACACGTAGGAGATATAGCCGCATCGAGGGCGTTACAGGAGTGCACCGCGGGGGGCGTGATGGTGGACGAGGAGCTGATCGGGAGCAAATCACCGCGACGCTCAGCGTAGCTTGGAGCGCAGTGGCGAGAGGAAGAAGAAAGAGGAAGCAGTGAGGAGGAGGGGCGCGCGTGCTCTGCCGTCCCCCCTCCTCCACCTACTTATAGGCCCATGGGTTGCGAAGCCGAGGGGGCGGCCGTGGGATTTACTGCGCCCACTACCCCACGCCCCCACGTTTATCACGCAAGTTACTGTGTGCAGTAACTCTGCGGGAACCGCAATCGCCCACCTCGGCCGCAGCGGATCCGCTCGCGTGCCGAGGCGTGGTAGTGGCAGGCCCCGCTGGCAGGTGTGTCCCGTCCCACGCGTGGGTGGGCAGACTGGCCCCACCACCCATCGCCACGTGACAGGCCCGAAACGGGCGACGGCCTGGAAGCTTAGCTAGCACGCAACTTGGATCCCACCGAGGCGTTCGAAAATTTTGGACAAGTCAGATTGGGCGAGTCAGAATCCTACCAGTCGGCCTGGCAGAAGACGGATGAGGCTCTACCTCATACACTGGGAGAAGGAAACTGCTGAGGCTCCTCGATCAATCGCCCGTGGTGCCTCACCAGCTTCAGGGACTACTGTCGGAGTACTGGGCCACGGGTAGGCTAACCCGAAGCCCAGAACCTTTCAAGACATCGGGGCTGTCTGCGCCCCTCAAGATGCCAAGATAAAGAGCCGTCTTCTAGAGGCCGGCTGTAGGAACAGTCGGCTGCCCATAAACGGCCGAGTCCTAAAGGCAAGGCCAAGATAAGGCGACTCCTATTCGGCGGCTTCTAGAGAAGCCTGCCCCGAGGAGTCAACCCATGGCACCAGCGAAGCTCGTGCCATCATCAAGGGGGACGGGACAGGGAATGGCTATAGTGTAGCCCATCCCCTCCCAACTCCGAGGGGCTGGCGTGGTCACTGTGCGCTGTACGGCGGAGATCTCCGCCCGGCGCAGCACTGTTGCCATGCCATCCCTGACATTATCACAAGCAGGCGGAGTCCTGCTCCCATGACGGCCTGTCGGTACGGCCCAAGGACGACGGGCCCCACCAGTCAGCGAGAGTCTGGAAGACGAACAAAACTCTACCAGTCGGACCCGAGGGAGGTCGGCCCCTATGAGTCGGCCCGCGCCCTTCCTTGGGACCTACGCACCATTAACCAGACGAGACACGGAGTGGCTACAGTAATCGCCTGCCAGGCGACGGAGCTGTAGCCACGACCCCCTGACCAAGTCTGCGTCATTAGAGATGCGGCTACAGTGATCAGCAGCTGACAAGACCCGCAAGCGGCGGGAGCGGCCTGTCGGCTTCGTACCAGACCAGTCGGCGGGCCCCAGCAGCCAGCGGAGAAGTCGGAGGCCGGAGACGCTGACAGCCGGGTCCTACACCCTGCAAGATTACCAATGTACCCCTGGGGGGTAGACCTATATAAACCCCCAGGGCACCCATGCAAAGGGTTCCCAACCCATTAGAACTAGACCAGAACATAGAGGAAGGAGGGAGCTAGCCTTGCCTTCTCCTACCTCTAGCATACAGCTCTAGGAGCACCTTTGTATTCACTTGTGCCCTAGTGATCATGCAGAGACCCCGCAGAGCAGGACTAGGGGTGTCGTCTCCTAGGAGAGCCCCGAACCTGGGTAAAGTACGCCAGCGTTTGTGTCTATGCCTCATCCCGCTTCTGGGCACCGGCGACGTTCTACTCGCTCGCACCTTGATAAGCCATCCATTGGTATATGTCGCACCCAACCGCCGACACTATATGTCCTATTATTCTTGGTAGACCTTTCCTTAGAACGATTGGTGCAATTATTGATATGAAAGAATTAAATATTAGATTCCAATTTCCATTAAGTAAAGGCACATAACACTTTCCTAGGAATAAAATTAAATTACCTTATGAATCTATTATGAGAGCCACTTATGGATTGCACACCAAAGATGATAATACCTAGATCTATTCTTGTCTTTATGCCTAGCTAGGGGCGTTAAACGATAGCGCTTGTTGGGAGGCAACCCAATTTTATTTTTGTTTCTTGATTTTTGGTTCTGTTTAGTAATAAATAGTTCTTCTAGCTTCTGTTTAGATGTGTTTTGATGTTTCAAATTTAGTGTTTGTGCCAAGTAGAACCTTTGGGAAGACTTGGGTGAAGTCTTTATGATCTTGCTGTAAAAAAAATAGAAACTTTAGCGCTCACGAGATTAGCACTGAAGAGTGCTTTTAGGTTGATTATTTTAGCAGATGATTAATAGATAAATTCCTCACATCCACCAGTTTAGTTCAGAATTTTCGGAGTTACAGAAGTATAAGTTTGATCCAGATTACTACAGACTGTTCTGTTTTGGACAGATTCTGTTTTTCGTGTGTTATTTGCTTATTTTGATGAATCTATGGCTAGTATCGGAGGGTATAAACCATAGAGAAGTTGGAATACATTAGGTTTAACACCAATATAAATAAAGAATGAGTTCATTATAGTACCTTATAGTGGTGGTTTGTTTTCTTTCGCTAACGGAGCTCATGAGATGTTCTGTTGAGTTTTGTGTTGTGAAGTTTTCAAGTTTTGGGTAAAGATTTGATGGATTATGGAATAAGGAGTGGCAAGAGCCGAAGCTTGGGGATGCGCAAGGGACCCCAAGGTAAAATTCAAGGACAAGCAAAAGCCTAAGCTTGGGGATGCCCCGGAAGGCATCCCCTCTTTCGTCTTCGTCCATCGGTAACTTTACTTGAGGCTATATTTTTATTCACCACATGATATGTGTTTTGCTTGGAGCGTCTTGTATGATTTGAGTCTTTGCTTTTAGTTTACCACTATCATCCTTGCTTTACACACCTTTTTGGAGAGACACACATGAATCGGAATTTATTAGAATACTCTATGTGCTTCACTTATATCTTTTGAGCTAGATAATTTTGCTCTAGTGCTTCACTTATATCTTTTAGAGCACAGTGGTGGTTTTATTTTATAGAAATTATTGATCTCTCATGCTTCACTTATATCATTTTGAGAGTCCTTTAGAACATCATGGTAATTTGCTTTGGCTATAAAATTAGTCCTAATATGACAGGCATCCAAGATGGGTATAATAAAAACTTTCAAAAAAGTGCATTGAATACTATGAGAAGTTTGATACTTGATTATTGTTTTGGGATATGAAGATGGTAATATTAGAGTCGTGCTAGTTGAGTAGTTGTGAATTTGAGAAGTACTTGTGTTGAAGTTTGCAAGTCTCGTAGCATGCACGTATGGTAAACGTTGTGTAACAAATTTGAAGCATGAGGTGTTCTTTGATTGTCATCCTTATTAGTGGAGGTCGGGGACGAGCGATGGTCTTTTCCTACCAATCTATCCCCCTAGGAGCATGTGCGTAATGATTGGTTTTTGATGACTTGTAGATTTTTGCAATAAGTATGTGAGTTCTTTATGACTAATGTTGAGTCCGTGGATTATATGCACTCTCACCTTTCCATCATTGCTAGCCTCTTCGGTACTGTGCATTGCCCTTTCTCACCTTGAGAGTTGGTGCAAAATTCACCTGTGCATCCAAACCCCGTGATATGATACGCTATATCACACATAAACCTCCTTATATCTTCCTCAAAACAGCCACATACCTACCTATTATGGCATTTCCATAGCCATTCCGAGATATATTGCCATGCAATTTTGCACCGTTCCGTTTATTATGACATGCTTCATCATTGTCATATTGCCTTGCATGATCATGTAGTTGACATCATATTTGTGGCAAAGCCACTATGCATAATTTATCATACATGTCACTATTTATTCATTGCTCATCCCGGTACACCGCCGGAGGCATTTATATAGAGTCATACTTTGTTCTAGTATCGAGTTGTAATCATTGAGTTGTAAATAAATAGAAGTGTGATGATCATTATTAACAGAACATTGTCCCAAATAAAAAAAGAGAAAGGCCAAATAAAAAAAGGCCAAAGAAAAAAAGGAAAAGAAATAAAAAGGGACAATGCTACTATCCTTTTTTCCACACTTGTGCTTCAAAGTAGCACCATGATCTTTATGCTAGAGAGTCTCTTGTTTTTTCACTTTCATATACTAGTGGGAATTTTTTATTATAGAACTTGGCTTGTATATTCCAACAATGGGCTTCCTCAAATGCCCTAGGTCTTCGTGAGCAAGCAAGTTGGATGCACTCCCACTTAGTTTCTTTTGTTTTGCTTTCATACATTTATAGCTCTAGTGCATTCGTTGCATGGCAATCCCTACTCCTTGCATTGACATCAATTGATGGGCATCTCCCTAGCCCATTGATTAGCCGCGTCAATGTGAGACTTTCTCCTTTTTTGTCTTCTGCACATAAGCCCCATCATCATACTCTATTCCACCCATAGTGCTATATCCATGTCTCACGCTCATGTATTGCGTGAAAGTTGAAAAAAGTTTGAGATTACTAAAGTATGAAACAATTTCTTGGCTTGTCACCGGGGTTGTGCATGATGAGAGCATTCTTGTGTAACAAAAATGGAGCATGACCAAACTATATGATTTTGTAGGGATGAACTTTCTTTGGCCATGTTATTTTGAGAAGACATAATTTCTTAGTTAGTATGCTTGAAGTATTATTACTTTTATGTCAATATTAAACTTTTATCTTGAATCTTTCGGATCTGAATATTCATGCCACAATAAAGAAAATTACACAGAAAATTATGCTAGGTAGCATTCCACATCAAAAATTCAATTATTTTGAGCAGGAATTAAGCTTGGGGATGCTTGATACGTCGTCAACATATCTATAATTTTTGATTGTTCCATGCTATTATATTATCTGTTTTGGATGTTTAATGGGCTTTATTAGACACTTTTACATTATTTTTGGGACTAACCTACTAACCAAAGGCCTAGTGCAAATTGCTGTTTTTTTGCCTATTTCAGTGTTTCGCAGAAAATGAATATCAAACGGAATCCAAACATAATGAAACCTTTGGGAGAGTTATTTTTGGAACAAACGTGATCCAGGGGATTTGGAGTGGATGTCACGAAATAAGCGAGGAGGCCACGAGGCAGGGAGGTGTGCCCCCACCCTCGTGGGCCCCTCGCAGCTCCACCGACCTACATCTTCCTCCTATATGTACCCATATACCCCAAAACATTTAGGAGCACCACGAAACCCTATTTCCACCACCGGAACCTTCTGTACCCATGAGATCCCATCTTGGGGCCTTTTCCGGCGCTCTGCCGGAGGGGGAATCGATCATGGAGGGCTTCTACATCAACACCATAGCCTCTTTGATGATGTGTGAGTAGTTTTCCATAGACCTTCCGGTCCATAGTTATTAGCTAGATGGCTTCTTCCCTCTCTTTGGATCTCAATTAAAAGTTCTCCTCGATCTTCTTAGAGATCTATTCGATGTAATTCTTTTTGCAGTGTGTTTGTCGAGATTTGATGAATTGTGGGTTTATGATCAAGATTATCTATGAACAATATTTGAATCTTCTCAGAATTCTTTTATGCATTATTTGTTATCTTTGCAAGTCTCTTCTAATTATCAGTTTGGTTTGGCCTACTAGATTTATCTTTCTTGCAATGGGAGAAGTGCTTAGCTTTGGGTTCAATCTTGCGGTGTCCTTTCCAAGTGACAGCAGGGGCAGCAAGGCACACATTGTACTATTGCCATCAAGGATAAAAAGATGGGGTTTATATCATATTGCTTGAGTTTATCCCTCTACATCATGCCATCTTGCCTAATGCGTTACTCAATTCTTATGAACTTAATACTCTAGATGCATGCAGGATAGCGGTCGATGTGTGGAGTAATAGTAGTAGATGCAGAATCGTTTTGGTCTACTTGTCGCGGATGTGATGCCTATATACATGATCATGCCTAGATATTCTCATAACTATGCACTTTACTATCAATTGCTCGATAGTAATTTGTTCACCCACCATAATACTTATGCTATCTTGAGAGAAGCCACTAGTGAAACCTATGGCCCCCGGGTCTATTTTCCATCATATAAGTTTCCAATCTATTTTATTTTGCTATTTTTACTTTCAAGTCTATATCATAAAAATACCAAAAATATTTATCTTATTATCTCTATCAGATCTCACTTTTGCAAGTTGCCGTAAAGGGATTGATAACCCCTTTATCGTGTTGGTTGAAAGGTTCTTATTTGTTTGTGTAGGTACAAGGCAACTTGCGTGTAGTCTCCTACTGGATTGATAGCTTGGTTCTCAAAAACTGAGGGAAATACTTACGCTACTTTGCTGCATCACCCTTTCCTCTTCAAGGGAAAAAACCAACGCATGCTCAAGAGGTAGCAACGACCTGCGCCTCACTTTTGACAACCTTTGTACATATGACATCAAGCTCAATCCGGAAAAGTGTGTTTTCGGCGTCCCCGCCGGAAAACTGCTGGGCTTCATCGTTTCCAATAGAAGAATTGAGGCAAACCCAGCCAAAATCCGCGCTTTGTCACAATTGGCTACACCAGCAGACCTCAAACAGGTCCAAAAACTAGCCAGATGCATGACACCTTTAAGACGCTTTATCTCCAGGCTAGGAGAAAAGGCACTGCCACTATATCGCCTGCTCCGACACACCGACCACTTGGAGTGGAAGAACACGGCAACGGCCGGACTGGAAGAAATAAAAGCTCTTTTAGCGAGAAACCCAATCCTGGCCGCGCCAAACGTTGGTGAACCCATGTTATTATACATCTCTGCAACATACCAAGTGGTGAGTGTGGTGCTCGACGTTCAACGAGAGGAGGACGGACATAAATTCCCACTTCAGAAACCGGTATACTATGTATCCACTATCCTCACACCATGCAAATCCCTGTACCCTCATTACCGAAACAGAGCAAATGCAGTCTTCATGGCATCCCGGAAGCTATGACACTACTTCCAAGAGTGCTCGATCACGGTGGCTTTCGAAGTACCACTCAATAACATAATAAACAATGGCGAAGCTATACACTGGATTGCCAAGTGGGCCATTGAGCTCTTACCATTTTATATAACATACAAACCACGCCGAGCCATTAAATTCCAGGTATTGGCCGGCTTCATCGGCGAATGGACAGAGGCCGAACTCCCTAAAGAGTACGGTACATATTCCAACTGGGTCATGCACTTCGATGGCTCTAAAATGCTAGACGGTTTAGGAGCGGGCGTTGTCTTAACGTCCCCCACAGTAGATACAATCCAGTACGTACTCCAAATATTATACATAGACTCCAATAACGCAGCCGAATATGAGGCCTTATTGCATGGTCTTCGGATGGCTGTCTCCATGGGCATACAACGCCTGGAGGTGCGTGGGGATTCAAATCGTGCAATATCCCAAATAAATGGAGACTTTGACGCCAAAGATAAAAAGATGGCGGCCTATCATAACACCGTACTCAAAATGTCTGCTTGGTTCAAGGGACTCGAGTTTCATCACGTGGCCCGAGAGAGTAATCAAGCAGCGAATGTCCTTGCTCGCATGGGCGCCAAGCATGACCCCGTCCCGCCTAACATCTTTTTGGATAGGCTCTTCAAGCCATCCGTGGTGTGGCAAAATGAGAGCGGCAACACTAGTCCGGATCCGGTTATACACCCAGACTCCAAACACAATACCGATATCATTGGGGGAGTCAGCCACCAAAATAACACCATCGACCCATCTAATAATGGCAATAATTGCCCCATGGACCTAACCCTTCTTGGCCTACCTCAATAGGCGAGAGCTCCCTGAGGATCAGAATGAGGCTCAATGCATCGTTCGGCGTTCGAAAGCCTACAAGGTTCATGAAGAAGAGATCTATAAGAAGAGTTCTATCGGAATACTTCAAAGATGTGTCTCCGAAGAAGAAGGACGGCAGCTCCTGGCCAAAATTCATACTGGTGTCGGCAGTCACCACTGCGCGGCTCGGGCTCTTGTAAGTAAGGCTTTCCGTACCGGTTTCTACTGACCGACGGCTTGAGCAGATGCACAGGACCTCGTCCAACGTTGCATAGGATGCCAGCTTTTCGCCAATCAAAGCCATATGCCGCCTACAGACCTACAAACAATTCCCATCACTTGGCCTTTCACGGTTTTTGGGCTCGATATGGTTATACTGTCGGATTACGGGTTCCGGCAAAACCCTTGAGGTTCGAACACTGGGGTGCACACGAAGATCTCTCCCTACCTAATCACGCACTCGCCCTCACCGCGATCTCAAAGCTTAGCGCGTCGAACCCGCAGAAAGAGAGACACAAGAGTTTATACTGGTTCGGGCCACCGTTGTGGTGTAATACCCTACTCCACTGTGGTGTAGTGGATTGCCTCTTGGGCCGAGGATGAAAAGCTAAAAGGGAAGAACAGCCTCTTGAGGAGAGGTGCTCTTGTGCTTGGTGAACTTGTGTGTGGTTGAGGATGATCTGAATCAATCCGAGTTTTCTCTCTATGGTGGTGTCTACTCCTATTTATAGAGGCCCAGGTCCTCTCCCCAAATATTGAGTGGGAAGGGATCCAACAACGGCCAAATTGGAAGGAAGACAACTAGTACAAGTTATCCTGACTAAAGGTGGTCTTTGCCTGCCAAAGGCTCTGGTGGTGACGCCGTCTTCGGCTCCATAGTGACTTCCGTCCTGCCGTCTTGCTGGTCTTGGTCTTGTTGTACCAATATGGAAACCTTTGCCTGATGCCTCGGGACTCCTCGCCCGCTCTTGCCCCTTTAGCAACAAAGAGGAAACAAGGACACTGCACACGCTGGCGCCCGCCTAGCGCCCGCCTGGCTCCAGTCATCATGGCTTGCGTCACAGAAACCTCGCGAGGGTCTTGAGTGTTTGTTGGTGAAGATGGGCCGTACAGGGCCACTAGTAGAGCCACACCATGGTCCGCATGCAATAAAGTCTGGGGACCCCGTTCCCAGGACGCCAAAAGTACCCCCGGGGCCCAAGGCACGCTTGGACTTGGCTTCAAGGCGAAGCCAAAGGGCAAGTGCAGAGCACCGCAGGCCCCAACAGCCTGCGGCCCCGCTCGACGCGTGGTGATTGATTGGACGTGGGCGTCTTCGCTTCCCCACGCCGCCTCGGCAACTGCCCGTCTGACAAAAGGCTGGCTCGGGTAACGCTTTCCTTCATTGCTTTCCTTCATCTTGCTCCAAATCCCCTTTCTCGCTCCTTGCTTCCGAAATCTTCAGATCTGCTTCAATCTCCTTCCGAGCATCCGACCAATGGCGCCCCGAAAGGCCAAGGTCGTTTCGCCACCTGCCTGGTACGAGCCAGCGCTGGATGCGCCCAATATCTCAGAGAAGAACCTCGCCGCCACGCGCCCGCTGACAGCGGGGGAGAGCAACGAGAAGGGGAAGACCGAGCTCCGGGCTGGCTCCAGCGAGCCGGAGGCTTCGAATAGCACCTTCTACCCCTTCTTTATAGAAGGAAATATGCCCTAGAGGCAATAATAAAGTTATTATTTATTTCCTTATATCATGATAAATGTTTATTAATCATGTTAGAATTGTATTAACCGGAAACATAATACTTGTGTGAATACCTAGACAAACAGAGTGTCACTAGTATGCCTCTACTTGACTAGCTCGTTGATCAAAGATGGTTACGTTTCCTAGCCATAGACATGAGTTGTCATTTGATTAACGGGATCACATCATTAGGATAATGATGTGATTGACTTGACCCATTCCGTTAGCTTAGCACTTGATCGTTTAGTATTCTGCTATTGCTTTCTTCATGACTTATACATGTTCCTATGACTATGAGATTATGCAACTCCCGTTTACCGGAGGAACACTTTATGTGCTACCAAACATCACAACGTAACTGGGTGATTATAAAGGTGCTCTACAGGTGTCTCTGAAGGTACTTGTTGGGTTGGCGTATTTCGAGTTTAGGATTTGTCACTCCGATTGTCGAAGAGGTATCTCTAGGCCCACTCGGTAATGCACATCACTATAAGCCTTGCAAGCATTGTAACTAATGAGTTAGTTGTGGGATGATGTATTATGGAACGAGTAAAGAGACTTGCCGATAACACTACAAAAAAAGACAAATCCGTGACATTTTGGGCCGAAATTTTTTTCTGTCATACATATGACACTTCTATGATGATAATTGTGACAAAACCCGGTATCATCATAGATGTGGTGGGCTCCTACTTCTATGACAAAAAATCATGACAGAAAATAGGCTTTTCATCCTGGGCGGGCCGGAGACGCAGCTGCATGACATTCTTTGGGCCGTCCATGACGGAAAAAACCGTGGTAGAAGCGAGGGCGAGGAAAATTTCAGGGAGTTCCCGGTTACGATGGGAGGTCGGGGGCCGAGTGATGCGTGTTTCTCTCGTACACGTACGTGCGTGTGTGCGAGGCATTGGCTCTAACTGAACCCGAGCGAGGCGTTGGGCTCTAACTGAACCCGAGCGATTGCACTGCAGGCTACGCGTTACTGAACCCGAGCGATCGATCGATGGCTGTTAACTGAACCCGATCGAGCGATTCCTTTGCTACTGCTGCTAACTGAAGCCGATCGATGCTGCCTCTGGATGAACAATGAGCGTTGCGGGGGGGGGGGGGGGGGTTGGATGAACAGTTCCCGGTGGGGGTGGATGAACAGGACCCCGTGGTGTTGCCTCTGGATGAACAGGACCCCGAGCGAGCGAGCCGGTTGGGGCTGGATGAATAGGACCCCATGGAGGGCTGGATGAACAGGACCACCCCGTCGAGGGCAGGATGAATAGTAGACAGTGGAGGGCAGGATGAACAGTAGCCCATGGAGGGGTGGTTGAACAGGAGCCCGTGGAGAGGGTTGGTTGAACAGTAGTCGGTGGGGTAGCGCGCGGTGGCGGCTGGATGAACAGGAGCCCGTGGATGAACAGTCGCAGGTGGAGGCTGGAGGACGTCGATGGTGGATGAACAGTAGCTCGTGGAGGCTGGAGGGGGTCGACGGTGGAGATGAACAGTATCCCGTGGAGTCCCGTTTTGCGGTACGCCACACCCCTCCCGATGAACAAGACCCCCGTTTCGACTGTAGCGCTCCAACACAAGTCTGTTTCCTCCGTTTTGTGGTACGCCACACCCCTCCTGATAAACATGACCCCTGTTTCGACCGTGGGAGGTCTGTTTCCTCTGTTTTGCGGTACGCCACACCCCTCCCGATGAACAGGATCCCGTTTCGAACTGGTCGGTCGAACACAAGGCCGTTTCCTCCATTCTACGGTAAGCCAGACCTCGTTTCCATCGCATGTTCCGTCCAAGCCCTCCCGATGAACACGACGCATTCTGTTGCCTCCCCGGAACACGACACATTCTGTTGCCTCCCCATGAACACGACGCATTCCATTGCCTCCCTATGAACACGACGACGATGTTGTTTCTCCGTTCCGACCCAGCCATGTACACGAGCCCTGGCCATACGTATGCGCGAGTAGACGTTTGAGACCCCACCCGTATGTACACATACATGGTCGTATTTTCTTTCTTGCACCCTGGCCGCCTCTACTACGACACGTGTGCGCCTCTACATCGACCAGTATATATGTACGTACACGTTCGCTACCAGAATGACAACGCTACGTACGCTTTGACCAGGTGGGTCCCGACTATCAGGCACTTCCTTGCGTGCGAAGATGTAGCTAGTGGGTCCCAGCAGTCAGGGGGCGAAATACGGTGGCTCGTCTGGTGGGTTCCGCTGTCAGGTGGAGGAATAATTATTTTGCATGTAATAAGGAGGCACTTCCTTGCTGCGGCTGTGGGCCCAGCTGTTAGCCTCTCCACGTACAGTCCACGTCCAATGGAAACCGTTCCTTGACTATGTTGACCACGCTGCGCCGAGAGCACCAGGGCGGTCGACGACGGCGAGGCCTAGGAAGGGGACGACTCGGAGCCAGGGAAGACGCGGCAGTGGATGCCCACACGTAGAGGAGTATGAGGGTTCACTGGTTCGCTGTGGTGTGAGGCTGCCGTCACCGTAGAATAACACGGGGTGTGGGTGAGTAGAGGGATGGCCTGGCCAGCGGTGGGAGTAGTAGGGGGCGGTGAGGCCTCTGCCGCATCACAGCTGGCCACGGGAGGCAGGAGCACGAGGCACGGCCGGCGCTGGTTTGGGCGGCTGGAGCAAGAAGACCAGAGGTTGAAGAAGCACTACGGCCATTGGATGGACATCATACGGTCACTGGAGCTGGAATCGTGCATATTGACTAAGTTGACAAAGCCCTCTGTCCCCGTCAACTTAGTAGGCCCACAAGTCAGCCTGCCACTATATTGGGTCCCAGATAATAAGGGGAGTATTCATTTTTTTGTGCGTAACAAGGAGGCACTTCCTTGCATGCGGAGATATAGCTGGTGGGTCCGAGATGTCAGGTGGAGGAATCATTATGTTGCGCGTAATAAGGAGGCATTTCCTTGCGTGCGGCCGTGGACCCAGCTATCGGCCTCTCCACGTAAAGTCCACTTCAGATGCATGTCGGTCGTTGACCACATTGACCAGGCCGCGCTGAGAGCACCAGGGCGGTGGAGGACAGCGAGGCCTAGGAAGGGAACGACACGGAGGCAGGGAAGACTTGGCAGTTGTTTCCCACGCGAAGGGGGGTAGGATTGTACGAGGGTTTACTAGTTCATCTGTCGTCGCTGGAGAATAACAGCAGGTGTGGTGAGTAGAGGGATGGCTAGGCCAGCGATGGGAGTACGGTGGGGCAGTGAGGCCTACGCGGCAGCAGAGCCGGCTGCGGGGAGGAGGGAGCAGGCAGTCCCTCCTGTGCCTGTTTGAGCGGCTGGAGCAGGAAGAGCAGAGATTGAAGAAGCACGACGGCCGTTGGATGGACATCCAACAGTCACTGCTTGTGCGTCAACCTTTTTTAGGAAAACCTCAAATCTATGGAAAACAGCATACAACCCATCTGCCATTATTTCTAATAATTTACAGCCCATTTGCTAATTATTAAGGTTTTTTTGGATCCCATATTCTTTTTGGTAGCATTACAGCCCATATTCTGGCCACGGTTAAAAAATTATACAAAATATTGCATATTTCGGTGCGGTCCGAACTGTTTTTAATCCCGAAATTTCGACTCACATTCAAACTGATTTTAAAGATAAATGTATATCAATATAAAATCCAACAAATTCTCCACACATAAAAATTAATGTAATTTCAAATCTTGAAATGAAAAAAAGATATTTGAAACTAAATACCGGTTTGATGTGTTTTAAAAATGTACAGCCCATTTCTCATTACTGATGGGCCATTTTCTCGGCCAGCCGAATGAAAGCTCTCCTCGTCTTGAAAGATTTGCAGCCCAACATGCCCGACAAAGCGACTTACTTGGCAAATCACAAAAAACTGGGCTGTGGCCATGGACCCAGCTGTCAGCCTCTCCACGTACAGTACTCTTCTGATGGAATGTCGTTGACCACGTTGACCACGCCGCGCCGAGCGCACCAAGGCGGTGGACAACGGCGAGGCCTAGGAAGGGGATGACGCGGAGCCGGGGAAGACGCGCTAGTGGATGCCCACGCGAGGAGGAGTACGAGGGTTCACTGGTTCGGCTGCGGTGTGAGGCTGCCATCGCCGCAGGGCCTGGCTAGCGGTGGGAGTAGTAGGGGCGATGAGGCCTCATCGGCAGCACAGCCGGCCACTGGAGGCAGGAGCAGGCGGTCTCCCCGGCGCTGGTTTGGGCGGCTGGTGCAAGAAGAGCAGCGATTGAAGAAGCAGCAGGACCGTTCGATTCAAATCCAACGGTTACTGCTGCTAGAATCGTTTGTTGACTAAGTTGACAAGCCCTGCATATGCGTCAACTTAGTAGGCCCACAGGTCAACCTCCCAACCAGTGCGCCCCAGATGTCAGTGGGAGGAATCATTTTTTTGCGTAATAAGGAGGCAGTTGATTGCGTGCGGCCAGGCCAGCGGAGGGAGTAGGGTGGGCCGGGGAAGCCTGCGCTGCATCACATCGGGCCACAAGAGGAGGGAGCAGGCAGTCCCGCCGGCGCTAGTTTATGCGGCTGGAGCAGGAAGATCAGAGATTGAAGAAGCACTTTGGCCGTTGGGTGGACATCCAACACTAACTGCTGCTAGAATCGCGTGTTCGTTGACAAAGCCTTGCGTAAACAAGTCAGCCTCAAAACTGGTGGCGTGTACAGCCCATTTGCTATTATTTTTATAATTTTACTCATTTTCTAATTCATATGGAATTTATTGCAACCCGTTTTCCATTTTTAGAAATGATGGCCATTTTCTGGTCAGTACCAGGGTCAAAAAATTAACTAAATATGTGGGAAATTTTGAAAATTCGCAAATTTATGCTAGGGAAAGAAATATTCTTAATCCAAAAATTAATAGCCATACTAAAACAAATTTAAAAATAAATTAGTACTATGTCATGTTAAATCCAATGGAATACGTATAAGATATCAGTGAAGAACAAAAACAAAAAAAGAAACTTATATCCCATTTGCTATAATTTTTTTGGAATTTTCAACCCCTTTTGATATTACTTTTAACAGACATCGACCATACTCTTAAGCCAGGCTAGAATGCATCCCTCCTCATCTTGAAAGATTTGAAGCCCAGTAATTCGGAGAAAACAAATAGGCCTAGCTTGGGTATTCTTCAAAAAGAAATACTGGGCTACCTATTTTCCCAAAGAAGTGGTGCATGAGCATTTAGCTTTATTTATTTATTTATTTACTTATTTATGTTTAGGGGACCATGAGCATGTACCTGGGATGGATTCATGTGAGAGCCTCCCTTCCAGTTAATTATGGGCTTCTCTATTGGGCCTTCATCAGTGGGCTGCATATTATCAACAAGTGGAAAATGTGTTCCGAGTTTCAAAAAAAATGTGTTCCGTACGATAAATAGTATGCGCTACGTACGGTACGGGGCACTAAAGTATCAAACCGTGCAACGACTTCCAAAACATTGTGTTTGCCATTCTAACAACACATTTATTCAACCAACAGACGAAATATAGTACTGATTGTACATTGAAAACAGCAGCAGCAACAACAACCAAGGCTGGGGGTGCAACAGAAGCAATAAGCAGGCCAGAAGAGTGAAGACGCAGCTCTCTCTTCCAAACCAAACATCAGCCATCATTACAAAAGGGCTACCAAAAAAGAACAAGTGTATGCATCAAACTAAATAAAGATCCTACTACATCAAGTGTACGCATCTAACTAACCGGCTCAGCTAGACGTTACTATTTATTAAGCTGTGGAGATTGGAGGATGGCTTGAACTAGATGGGTGCCTAACGGGGGAAACTCCAGCCAGCAGGTCGAAGTCTGATACTTGCGACCCTCTCTCCTACTTTGGGCTGCAGAGTGTGGCGGCACATATCAGGGTATGGTGCATGCAGAGACGGATGGTACGCTGTGTACACACAGTTTTGCCTGATGAACGAAACCGTGCTGCCATCATGATCCTTGCGGTCGGTTATCTCCTGGTTAATCGGATAATTCAGACCAACGAACAGAGAGCATGTACCAAGGCTACTTAAAAGCCTCCAGTCAGAAATTCTGGAAGGCCCAGAGAAGCTGGGATCCTGCTCAAAGACCTTGCAGTGACTGTGATTGTATTCCACGAAACAACACGTCCTGTACGTGCGAACGATCATCAATCTTTCGCCATCGTCTGATTGAGCCAAGAACCACCTGCAACTGCCATGCCGCTTTTCTTTGAAAGGTTCTGGGATTAGGAAGGGTAGGGACACCAGGCGGCCTACAACATCATATCAAGTTGAAGTCAAATAAAAAAGGGCTCTTGGTTTAGTCAATCTTAACAACAGCATGTTATGAGCATGAATATTTTTTCAGCAAATGTTGACAGTAATATAGGCAAGCCATGATGATATCATAGGAAAGTAACATACTGCTGTAACAGCCGTTTGTAGCGATGACTGGAGGAGGCCAGCAATACGTCCAGCCATAGAAGGAGTCGACAGCGTAAATGAAGCCCTTGTGTTCAATGGCATCAGAGAACCATGGAGGATGTATGATCCTGTGATGGACGTGCAGATTTATCCACTTACCGAAGTGACCTGTCAGATAGGCGAGACCGCGGTTGAAGAATGCAATTAGCCTAAAGTCTTTATAATTCGCAGATCTTGTGGGCACTTGGCAGATTACAACCTTGAGCAAATCAAACTTCGTATCATGTTGGCTACTGTAAGATTCCGAGTATTCTGGGTCGCGGTGCCAAAGCAGTGCAGTGTTAATCGAAGGAAGGGGGATCAATCGCCGGGTGTAGACCTCCACGAGCATCCAGCTGCCGCGACCGTCGACGAGCACCATCCAAGACGTGTTCATGCCGACCCAGTACATACCGTTAATGTAGTTGAGGCTGACAGGGATCGGATTGCAGTCAAGGGGGTCGATGCTCGCCACCCTACGATCATTATGCTGCGTGACACGCCATTTCTGAAGATCAGGCGGCATCAGCAAGCAAGGAGCTGGCTTAAAAAGCTCCGCCCTGTGGGCTTTGAGTAAACGGTACAGCCCCGACGAGCATGCAGCGAGCGACATGGTACTAAGATTGTCCACACGCGAAACAATGAGCTTGATTACCTCTGTGGGGAGAAAATTCTAGCCACTCTTTCGGCGGACGCTGATCGATTCTGCCATTGTTAGTGCTTGGGTTTCGGATGAGGGGGGAGGCGCCTTAGCGGGGATGGAAGATTGGACGAGATTATGTGCGGACAAAGATGGAGAAGCGAATATGTGCCGCGGGAAGTGGACATGTGATGATGACTACAGCACGCCGCTTGACTTACGAGACACATACCAGCAGCGTAGGGTCATGTCGATCCCAGACAAGTTGCTTGAGTGATCACAGTACTGGTACTCCCTACAATGCTATGCCCTAACTTGCTTGAGTAGAGTAGTAGAGTAGGACTCTGCTCTACTCCTAGCACCGGAGGAGTAGTAAATTCTAATCTAAAATAGTTACAAACTTCAATGCCCGAGTGTGGAACGACTACGAACCATGCTCAAAGACCGTGTCTACATGGTGTTTGGATATGCGCGACAACCTCAACGCCAACGGTGCTGCTCCCGTTGCACCGTATGTGTTTCTGTCCTTCCTGTTCGAAATCGTGGTAGAATTCATGTTTCTACTCTGTATCCTACTACTATGCTAGTCCACATGATTAGTTACATCTCTGTTATAGCCGTCATGATGTATTTTGTGCTTATTCGGACTAAATCTCATAGTAACTTGCTCATATATTCAACTGGCGCAACGTCCCCTATAGCCACTCCAGTTTCATGGACGGCCTGGTCGATGTTGGAATTTTGCTAGTAGGCCCTTATAAGGTGAGATCTTCTACCACTTGTATGAGCATGAGAAGAGGAGACCTACACGCACGCTCCTCCTCCTCGCTCGCCTCGCCACGCCACGCCTTGCGGGATTGAGCCGAGCCGACGATAGAGCTATACTCCCACGACCTACCCGGGCCGCACTATATAGTTTCTCACCACCGTTCCAGATCATTGCACCGCCAAGCAAGTCTTCTCCATCCCTCCTTTCGTTGTGCACCGGGAGAAGGGACAGCAGGCCTCCGGAACCCCGCCTCTCATGATCTTGTATGGGAGAGGGGCGATCAGGTTTTTGGGGAGCGAACTCGCGCGACTGCTGGCAACGACGACTTCACGAACGACGACTTCTTCCCCGACCTCGGAAACCTCATCCTCGACGACATGGGCAACAATGTCAACACCGGCAACCAGTGAGATACAGGGTGTAGGAAGCGGTTTGGGAATTTGCATGCCTTTCCAACCAGTGAGATACTCCGTACAAAGTATGACAGAGAAATAACCATAGAGAAGGAAGCTAAAAGTAAACAATCAAACGAGCATTTTTGCATTGTTTTGCATTGAATCGTTTCACCAGCTTGACTAGTGTTGTTTTCTACTTTTACAAAAACCGCATCGTAACGTTAAAACGTGCATTTGCACGTACATAAGTAATAGTAGTACTCCCTCCGTCTAGGTGTATAAGTCTTCCCTCCTTCTTGGTCATGGTGCACAACCAAAGATGACTTATTGACCTGGACGGAGGGAGTAGCACAGTCTGCAAGCATATATCGAGAGAGATGTGTAGTGCGATAGTATATAATAAAGTTTGTGCTATATGCACGTACTTGCAAAATGCGTACGAATACACAAGGTTTCCAAACTTTCCCTTTTACATACTTAATTAAGGACGCTAAAAATTCCTGAACGTTCGGGATTTATCATTTGCGTCCCAAAACTAATGAGATCGCCTTATGAAACAAAAATTATACTCCTCCTAAAAGCCATGACGCTCGCAGGAGCACTTGCGGCACGCCACGAGTGCCCTGGTGCACGGTCGTTTCCCAGCGCGCCGACACAACGCCTCTTCCTCAGCCTCGCAACTCGTGAGGTACTGATTAGCGGCTTGCCGACAGGCGAGCGTGATCTCACCGGTGTGGTGATCCGGTGCCAACAGGTACTCCTCCTTGCTGGAAGCGTGCACCCGGTCCACATGCCGCCAAGCGTAGATGAGGCGCTTGGGACCGACTGCACTCAGGGCGTCAGCACGGACGTCCTCCGCCACCCTCACGGCCCTCGCACGAGCCTTCTGCCAAAGAGCCAATTGCCTGACTCTCTCAGACGCGACATAGGCCTCCCAGGCAGCTTGTTCCGCGGTGCGCTTCTCTTCCTCGGCCTTCTTCTCCGCCTCTATTTTGGCACGCTCTGCTAGAGGCAAAGCCTCCCACAAGGCGACATCCATTTCTTTCCAAAGCTCCTCAAGGCTGGGGGGGCTCGGCTGGCGGCGCGGTGTTCTCCTCGTAGCGGGGAGCCGACGCGTCCTCCGGCGCGCGTGCTGGCGAGATTGGGAACGTCGACGCGTCCACCTCGACACGTCGCGGCGAGGAGCAGAACGCCGATGCGTCCTCCTCGATTAGTGGCGGCGAGGAACGGAACGGCGACGTGTGACCGTCCGCGCGGTGCAGCGAGGGGCTCCTAGGGCTTGGGAGGGGCGATGCCATGGTGGTCGACGTGAGAGGGAGGGGGCGGAGATAGCGATGAACGTGAACATGAGGGGGAGGAGATAGTTATGTCATGGGAGGCGCAGTATTTATAGCGAGCAATGGCACACCTACGTAAGATATGGACTGAGCTACACTGACTTAACTGCCGGTCCAGTTGCGTCACTGACATGTGGGCCAGACCCCCTGTTGGGCCCATATGTCAGCGACCAAATGCACCTGCAGTTAAGTAATAGCTACATGGGCATATTTGTTGGAGTAAATTACAGGGGAGCGAAGGGGTGGAAATATTGCTGGTCACAACGGATTGGACGAGCGTGGGGGGAGGAGAGTCATGCATGCAGATTTTTTCACATGGGGTGGAGTGGTGGGACCGCCGAAGGGAGAAGGAGAGTTTGGCAGGCATATTGTTTCCACACATGGAAAGGAAAAGATTTGGAGACGAACGGGCTTCCTGCAGGTATGGGGAATGGTGCATAATAAGTCATCTTGCATGCCGGGCTAGGTATAGTCTCAAGTCATTAAAAACAAACACGCCCCACACATGTTCATATTTCAAGGTGCACTAAATTATTGCATGTGATGATTAAGGCTGGCCATAATGGTGGTATCTTAGCTGGTATCATGCACGCGGGAATAGCAAACATGCAGATGTGACAAAGAATTAAAGAAGAGAGGGGGGTTAGAGTAACTAGTGTTCATGCATGCATTGGTAAACACATGTTTTTGTGGAGAACGACATCACTAGTTGAGTACTTTTGCAGACTTCAAAAACCATTCCGCAATGTGTCAACATTCACAATGTCAAATCAATATTTTTACACTCATTATAAAACGTAGTTCTTATACTCATTATAATCAGTACTCCCTCCGTCTAGGTGAGCAAGTCATCTTAGATTGTGCACTGTGACCAAGGAGGAGGGGAAAACGAGATATCTTAATGTTTATTTGCTAATTAATAGCATTGCATGCAATGAACTAACCACTGCATGTCGTGTTTGGTAGTCTCAAGTCATTCAAAGCATGCACACCCACATCTCCTATTCGTTGATATGTCAAGAAACAAGAAACGAGGTAGAAGTTAATGCACCGCGCCTAAGTGTTTCGGGAGTATTGTAGGTATTGATATTTTTAGTATATATTTGGTCGTGGGATTTCATTGATGCCTGTCAAAGCGTTGACAGGTCTACTATGCGTGACCTGAAGATGAAAGCATTGAGCATCTCGAAGTTGATCAACAATCTTCAATTGTCAAAGATTAGCCGTTCGGCCAATAAGGTGGCACACTTAATCGCTAAGTATAGCTTTGACAATAGATTAGATGGTATTCTTGTAAATAACGTACCGCCCTGTGTGGTGAATATTGTATCGAATGAGTGTATTGGTGTGGCTGGTTAATTAATATAAGGTGGTGTTCAAAAAAAGTATAAATTTGGTCAAACACTTTGCAAACGGTCGACAGGAGTAAAAAGGACCAGAGGGAGTATCATGCGTGCAGAGTAGGCAAAAAAATTGCTTGTCTAAAAAAAGGCAAAAAATTGCTCATTTATAGTCGGTCAAAGTCTCAAAGGGCGCGACCGCACGAGGGAGGCGAAGGTCGTGGGAGGCGCGATGTTTGACGGAATTAAGTGAAGTTACATCCACGCGCCGGCATGGCGTGCGAACAGGCAGAAGCTATACCGTCAGGCCTACGATATGGGTCTAGTAGACATGACATCTATTTTGTCCCGCATAGTTCTCGAGAACTCTTTGGGGGCTTGCGGCCGTTTATCCACCGGGCAAGCCAGCAACCCCACGCCGTTCGCACGCCCTACTTGTCCCCGTCTTCTACCTTACAATAGTTCGCTCCCAGTCGTCCCGTCCTTTCACATTAGTTCGCTCCCAGTTTTTTTTGCGGGGTACAACAGTTCAACTTCTCCTAACCCTCCTCCAAAATCCATGGCCTCCCAAATCTCCATGGTCACCGCTGAGTACCAGGTTAGAGCCATCACTAGCGATCAATTCATCGTCATCTACACACATGGATCCGAGACGGTGAAAGCATGGCTTGCTCGCTTCCTACGCATGTTCAACAGTTCAACGGATGAGGGGGTCACTGGGCTAGATGTTGAGTACACCACAGTCCTGGGACGAGAGAAGGATCTAAAGGATGAAGAGAGGAAGAAGCCCGCCGTGATCCATGTTTGCATACATAACGTTTGCTTGGTCTACCACATATGCCATGCCGACGTTGAGTGCCAGGATTTTAAGAACTTCCTCAAGGACAAAAGAGTGAAATTCGTTACTATAGGCTTTAAGAACGACAGTGACGTCCTGCGTCGGATAGGTCTCGTTGTAGGCTAGCCCTTCGATCTCCAGAAGGCAAGCCTGATATCCTCGCCTCAACCTTCAATGCTGACCCTGGCAGCAGCCATGATTGATCCTTCGTACGCTAAACTGAAGAAACCTCATCACGAGTTTCATCATGCATGGGAGTCGAAGACATTAGATGAAGATCACATCCTATACGCAGCAATGGATGCCTACCTTTGTTTAAATATCTACAAGGGTTGGATGAAGAAGCAGAGCCCAGTGTCCGGTTCAAGCAAAGAAGCGTCGGTGAAGAGGAAGAGGAAGAGGGACGAGGACAAAGTCGAGGACGTGGACTCAGACTCCAAGTAGGTGGCAGTGTCGTTGCTCCTGCTGGTTCTACTGCATTGTCAAGCGGACTAGTTGCATATTAGTTTATTTTCAAGGGTGTGTTGTGCTGAGGCCCCAGCAGAACTATGTTTATGTTCTTTCTCGTTATTTGAACTCTTTAGTATGTACAGTAGTACTAGTACTATGTCTTACTACTGTTGTTCTTGCAGTTGGTACTACTGCTCGTATCTTCGTGTCCCTACTGTACTTAATACGTTCGTACTAGTAGTATAATTTGGGTCAATCCATTTGTGGAAGAAGTTCGACGGAGCGAAGGAAGAAGACGGCAGAAGAGGTGGAAGAAGCCCTTCTAGCCATCCATGTTGCATCAAACGGCTCACATGAGTCGACTGACCTAAATTGCTCCTTCATATTGCAGGATCCACGTGGCATTCAAGGTCTTGAAGGTAGATTCTGTGTCCGCACCCGGTTTGCGGGCTCGACGCGCGCGCGACCGGCTTCCTCCGTGACAGCCACCATGCGTGCCTCCTCCGCGCGGGCGGAGACGACAATGGCACACTAGTTCCTCCTCGCCGGCGTGCTGGAGCACGCGCTTGTCCTCCTCTTCGTACGATGCGTGCATAGACGCGGCTCCACCAGCTGCTCGCATGCTTGGCAACGCGGCGGCATCGCAAGGAGGGACTACAGACGACATGAGCGGGCGAGCCTTTGGCTTCATGGCACAGGGATGGCGGCAACACGGCGGTGATGGGCGAGAAATTGTTGGCCAGAGCAGGCGGGCGCCGTCATGCGCAACGGCGGCGGCGGCATATTGATGAGTGCGCGTGTGGGAGCTTACTTCAGTTTTATATATAAGGTTGGTTAAAATTAAAAGAAAACCGTACTAGTACACGTAAACATTAGACTTAGGTAGCGCTTTCATTAGTTACTAGCTTATGTTCTTGCCCATTGTGACCAGCCTTAGTACCACGACCACGATACGGAATCCTGTGCATGCGCGTGAACTGCGGCCGCGCGGTCGATCGAACGGTGCATCACCATGTCGCGCTCGAAGGACATCCACTGAACCTTTTTATGTGTGTGAAAACAATCCTCAAATATTACTCAACTTTTTTTCCTGTGAAAGTTCTTGACGCTGCAATATTTCCATATATTTGAATTTAGCTCCAGTTCGTGTTTATTTGGATTTGGACGTTTTAGGTGCGCCCTAGTGTTTTTTAATACTGATTTTGTGTGTGTGACTAAGAGAGAACGTGTGTATGTGTCCATATGTGTGTTGTGGCGGAAGGGCAATGTGGAGAAAGTGTGCGTGTGATACAGACATAGAGAGGTGTGAATGTGCAAATGATCGTGCATGAGTGAGACATAGACAGATGCCGATACGTTGTGTATACATGAGAGAACGGTCTTCTAGTTTACTTGTGTGTGTGTGTGAGAGAGAGAGAGAGACGGAGAGGGAGAGAGAGACAGAGAGAGGAGCATCCGTAACACAACAACCATCTCTCTTGATTCGTCCGTCCCTTGCACGGTCGCATGCAACACATGCATCAACGCGCACATTTTGACACCCTCACCGGGCCCCTGCCCACCTCAAGGCCCGCACAATCTCTTCGTGAATACCCATTTCTCTCCTTAGGTTTGTTTTCTCTCAATATCTGACACACACACACACAAAGACACATGCAGCACAACACACACACACACTCCCTCGAGCACACAATTCATCCCTATCCAAGGTTATATGGCGACCACTCTCGCTTGTGCTTCCTTGCACCCCAACATGCACAACACCTCAATCTTCAAAGAGGGCAACGAGCAGATCGAAGACGGCGACCACACCGCGCTAGAGAATGCGGGGTCATTTGGAAGCAGGGTGATGTGACGATGGCTGACTGACTCCTCCCCCCACCCTCTCTCTCTCTCTCTCTTGCACAAAATTACCAATCCCTCTCTCCCCCGCACAAATTTGTCAATCCCTCAACCCACGAGATCCTTCCCCTCCGTCCATGTTTTTCCTGCTCTCTCATCAAACATGTTGTCTCTTCTCCTTCCGCGTATACAGAATCGAGATGCACATGCATCTCATGTATATTACATGTATGCATCTTTCTCACAGACCTAACTTCTTCCTCTCTCTATTTCTCTCTCTCTCTCTCTCTCTCTCTCTCTCTCTCTCTCTGTCTCGTTAGGTTTGTCTCCTACTCTCTCGTCCACATACATACAATCTTTCCCGCCCTATCTGCTCCATCTTCAAAAGCTCTCTCTGCACGTTTCATTCACACATTGGGATATGTCAAAATGTTGCTTCTATAATGGCTGATGTAGATTTATGGTTGTTCTTGTTGCATCCTACAAAGTAATAACTATGGAATGCATTTAGATTCTCATTTGACTGGGATTATGTGAGTTTGAGCATGTTGTGAAGTACTATAGACCTTGTATACATCTTGGGATTCGATAGTGATTGTAACTATTGAATTGTATAGACCATTACATTCGAAGTCAATAGCCTAATATATTTATTTGACAATTTCAACAAATGATTAGTTCACTACAAACTAAGAAAACAAATGTGTACTCCCTCCGTTTTTATTTAAGTCCGTGTATTAGCATTGGTTAAAGTCAAGTTTTGTAAACTCTCAGAAAGCTTATAACAAAAAATATTAACATATATAATAACAAATAAATACCATTAGATTCATTATTGAATGTACTTTCACATCAAACATATTTGTTATGGTAAATGTTTATATTTTTCTATAAACTTGGTCAAACTTTAGGAAGTTTGACTTCGGTCAAACCTAATATGGAGAGTTTACTACTACTACTCGCTAGTTGCTTAGCCGAATCACTCAACACCCCACACGGGGAGTCCAGTGTCACAAAATTTTGATGTCGGCGGGAAAATCTCCCGCGACCCTGTTTCGAGCAGTGGGAAGTTACCATCATAGCCTTCGGAACAGGCCTACGGATGACGCTTGGTAGGGGGCTATTTTCGTAACTTCAGGTTCACCCTACCCAGCCAACCCCACCCCGGCACCCAGAGTAGTACACCGGAATACTCCCCAATTTCTATCCCCACCGCAAAATAGACTTCTCCATGGCACCGCAGCCTTCGTGCTCCTCCCCTTTACATCGGCGCACTCGTCCACCGCAGTGCATCTGCCTCATGGACGACCTCGTA
This sequence comes from Triticum aestivum, assembly GCF_018294505.1. NCBI lineage: Eukaryota > Viridiplantae > Streptophyta > Magnoliopsida > Poales > Poaceae > Triticum > Triticum aestivum. The sequence goes on from NC_057800.1 coordinate 111,965,007, forward strand.
CGCTGCAGTGGAGCCGGTCCACCGTCGTCGTACACGGAGCCTCTTCCCCGGCATCGTCTTCCACGGTCTCGGATCTGCTTCCCGGAAGTACCACCATTGTGGACAATGAACTGACTCCCGTTGCCGACCTTGACTTACAGAGGTCGCCGCGACCATCGTTATCCTCCTCGATTGGTAATGTGTGTATTGAATCACTTAGCAGTACATGTGCAGTTCCAATTTTGTTCATACCTACCCTTCAAATTTCCTGGGTACTATTGTTCCCGTAAAAGTAATTGGTTATAGCCTCCATTGTCCAACAGAATATCATCTTGTAATTGTGTGTCGCTCCTGTATCGCGATGTGCTTGGGTAGGTTTTTCATTTGTAACCAGTAGTGTGGCAAATGATGGAAAGGTTTTTAGAACTAGCAAAATGCCCATGCGTTGCACGCATCAAGATGCATTTGTATGAGTAGTTTATCTTGTTGGAGATGCTCTAACATGGCAGACGAGTGCTTTAATGTTTCCCACAAGATGCGCGAGTATTACTAGTAGTATATTTTTCTTGCCATGTTGAGATTTTAAAACCATGAGTGCGAACATGCAGAGGAGCAATGAAGACCAAACACGGGATATTCGGGACATCTTCAAGGAGCGTGGCAAGTTAAAGAGGAGCTGCACCGAACCTGTAAAACAAGCTTTGGTAAGTAACACCCTTTCAATTACTTTCGTGTAGCCTCGTGTTCTTCGATGTGTATATGTTGTAGTTTCTGTTTCTCTTAAGCGTGGTGTTCTTTGATGTGTAATAAGAAGAGTCTTAATCGTCCTAATGCTTTCGTTTTTAGCTTGATGTAGGAAGTGGGTGTTCTCACCTTGTAGTCTGTTTTTATTTATTTTTTCCTTTTGAATTCACTTCTCTGAGTTCTGTTTATCTGGCTTCTACTAAATGGATCTAGGTTGCTCTGAGTATTGATCTAAAAAAGAAGTAACTTCATGTCAGGATGTAGTTCCTGCGAGGAGGGAAGTATGGTCAACCTCGAGATCATGTTTCCAAAATGAGGCTGGATTACACACAAGGTGCCAGTTCCCTAATGATGCTGGATTAGACACAAGGTGCAAATTCCCAGATGATGTTGGATTACACACAAGCCAGGTGGAGCCGTCAGTTGTTCGTGTCCTCGTGGCATTAGTAAAGGCTGATAGAAAGCGTGCAGCAGCCCTTGAGAATGTAGCTGAGTTCCTGAAGAAGCTAAAAGAGCAATCTGATGCTCTCTTCACCCAAGCCAAAGAAGAGATGGAAGAAGCCATAAATAAGCTAGCAGAGGCAGAGCAGGCTAGCTGTCTCCTGCTATCTAAATTGTTGCCAATACAAAATTTCCTTCATAATAGCTAGGTTCAAATGTTTATCCAGTCAGCATGCCTGTTGTGATGTCCGTGCATCTACTGATGTGGCACAAAATGTTTTTTTTCGGGTCATGTAATAACAGCAATTACTTTCCAAACAATAATAGACGAATCATTGGACATGGTATAGTTCACGCGCAAGCCCGACATTCCAAGTTTAACTTCCACATCAAACTCATGTTCACAGATATCTGCACATTCATACATAATGTCCACAACCATGATTCACTTCAAAGCGAAAAAAATGTGAGGAGAGTTATAAATAAAGAAAATCCTCTACTAGTTCCTGCTACTAGTGCGAGCACAACAAGTCAAGACCATGCGTAAATTAATTATATTTTAGTCATTTTTGTGTTCTAAAATGCATGCCGGCTCGCGGAAGGACGTGTTGCCGGCACACGCGCGGATTCAATGAAGGCAGGCGGGGTAGTCTTAAGTTGGTTGCACACGGTGAGGAGGCGTGCTCAGCCGGGCCTGCAGCGAGTGCGGCCCTCTTGGCCGGTGCGCCGGTTCAATGCCTGCGCTATGAGAGGTCGCGTCCGTGTTAGAGCAATCACTCCCTCCAGTCCTTTTTTGTTTGGGTATAACAAAATCTCGTTTTCCATTCACATTTTACAAATAAAGTTCGTGGACAAACTTTGACCCAAAGTATGATGGGGACTAGTAAACCAGAATGGAGGTAGTAGTTTTTTTAATCGAAGAAGGGTTTCCCCTTCCGATTTTCATTAAAGATAACTAGCATCTAAATCTAAACCATAGTATTTGTCCTAGAACTACTAGGTTCAACATCTCGCAACATAAACCCATACAACCTCCATCACAAAAAAAAACCATACAACCATACGCCAAGGAGGTACGTAGTACTATGAATTCCATTTTCGCTCCATACAATCGTTCTAAAAACTACTTAGTACTTATAACGCGCCATTGAAAGTTGGAACTCTTAACCCCGCTAAAAATGATATTTTAAACGTGGCTACTCAATCTATGGTAACTAGCGAGCCACCGCGCTCCAAGTCATTCACCTGTGGTCCCGACCATCAACTCCTATAGATCAAATTATCATGCGAGCTGACTATTCCTACAAAGGTGCTCCACCACGTACCCGGTACCCGTCAATGCAGCAATCGTGCCCCTAGGGTTTTAGGGTTTATTTGTTAACGTCACCTTTACGTAACACTCATGTGTGCGAGACAGCAAGAGGCTGACTGCATGCGTGCGCCTCTTCTCTTCGTATATGTACTCCACTATTTGTCTGGTGTCCAAAAAATTATAATAACTACTAGCAAAGTGCCAATGTGTTGCCACACGATCAAAGTAGATTAATCATTAATACATATTCACCGATTTGATAGAAAAAAAGTCTAGCTTTGAAATATGTATATCACTAAAAATATGTGATGTTTCACTCAAAATATATTCCTTTGGCGGTTTTGATGAGATAAGGGAGGAATGTTGTTGGTTTCAAGATTCGAGAAGTGGTATATGTCTAATTTCTACTCTTACTAGCAAGATGCCCGTGTGTTGCACGGAACATCAAGATCTTGTGGGAGAAAAGGATGAATGAGGGAAGGCCTTATCTGCAAATGTGGTGAAGAGTGCGGGTAAATTGCCATATTTTCCTTCCTATCTGTCAGATATAAATCAGACGACCTACATTGCAGGATGGCAGGCCCACCATCATCACCAACTCTATTTTTATCCCTACTCTTATAATAAGCATTATCGGTGATGATCGTGTGCCTGCCATCCTGCAATATAGGTCGTCCGATCTATATCTGGCAGATAGGAAGGAAACTATGGCAATTTTGCAAAAAGATACCCACATCCCTCTCCACATTTGCAAATAAGGCCTTCCCTCGTTCATCCTTTTCCCCCACAAGATAAACTACTCATAGAAATGCATCTTGATGTTCCGTGCAGTGCATGGGCATCTTGCTAGTTGTTGCAAAAAGCCCATGTGTGTGTGAGAGAGAGGGCGAGTGGAGGAGGATGGAGTGCATGTGTGACAAAGACACAAGGAGTGTGTGTGCGATAGGTATTAGCTTAAAATGAGGCGATAGTGTGTGTGTGTGCACGATCGAGAGGGCATGTCTCAACAAGGGAAGAAAAATCTACATAGATACAAGGAGCGGGAGAGAGACATGTATGCGATGGTGGAAGCACAAGTGTGCGGGTGTATAAACCTATCTAGAGGCTAGCTAGTCGATAAATGTTTGTGAGAGAAATACGAGTCGGGGTGCGAAAGCGAGAGTTTTGTGTGTGTGAGAGAGAGATGGTAGTCCGGGTTGTCTGATCGGTAAAAAAATGAATAACGTCAGTCTGGGATGGAGACAAAAAGGAGACCGCAACAAATGTTGTGTCTACAGGAGAGATAGAGAGAGTAATTTTAGTGGTATGAGTCATATGTAGAGACATATAGGGTGTGTGAGAGAATCCCATAGAGAGAAAGACAAAGTGAAAGACGAGTGCAGACGGTTTGTTTGGCGGTGAAAAAGAAAGCTTAGGTACCGAGTGATACCAGAGAATAGTAGAGACTTGAGAGATAATGAAAACCGTGTAATTTATAATGATAGGGAGAGTGTGACACTTCTCAAGGGAGACGTCGAGAGACCATGTTTATGAGGATAGGAGCAACATGAAGTGAGCGTGCGGGTGAGCTGGAGAAAAGAGAGTGATACCTACCTGAAGGAGCATGCATGCGAGAGAGATGAGCGCGAAAGGAGTGAACAAAAAAGGGATCCAAATATTTGAATTCGAGATGATGATACATGTAATCCATACTCGAACCAAAATTGATCTATCAAACATGCATACTCATATGAATTCATGCACATCTATCTTATTTAATATGTAGATATTACTGATCCATACATTTTAGTAGAACATTATTTGGTTAAATATTTTTGAATTCAACCTTAAGATTTCGAGATCGTTGTATTTGTAAATCATATTATACATATAAAGGAGCATAATTCTTTGTTATGCTTTTGAAAGTATATATAAAAAAATGATGTATATAGAATGTAATTCCAATTGAAAATGGATCCCGCCTGAAAAAAAAATAGAATACAAACGGGATTCGAATTGAGTTGGCATGGTAAACGTGCACTCTGCAAAATTTGAACGAAGCGGGGAAAGTCGCAGTAACCGCCCGAAACCAAAATCTGCGAGATGGAAATCACTACTGCCTATCCCTGCCACGCAAAGCCTATATGCTGGATTTCTATAGGTTTCGATAGGGGTAGATTTGTAATTTCACCCAAACGTGACGTAACCGCCTCTCACCCAGATTCATACACGGTGGGCGCTAAAACACAGTGTGTCCCCCGCCGAAATCGACTCCCTCCCTGATTCATATTCATACACGGTGGGCGCCAAAAACAAACTCTCGTCGACAAATATTCGTTGTATGCGAGATTGCCGTCCTATCCCTAACCGACTAGTGTTGCTGTGATGTAGTAGAAATTTGAAACGGGGCCTAAGTTTGTAAATTTCCTCGCATTTGAGACAAGCGCGCCCTGAATACATGGTCCCCCCTTCCTCTCTAACTCCCTTTTCCCCATTCGTACTCCGTGGGAGCCAAAACACCCTCTCCACCCCACCCTCCTCTGTCCGCCACCCCATCCACCCCCGTCCTCCTCCACCATGCCGGAGCTGATACCCTGACGCCGCCGTCCATTACAAGAGATCGACCTCTCTCATCCACGGCTTCGGACCGGGATCCTTGCATCCCGTCCTCTAGCTTCATCCCCGCCGTCGTCCACCTTGCCGGCACCGCTCCTACGACCGTCTCGTCCACCGCACCCCGCCGCCACCGTCTACCCTCCTAGATCTACTTCCACGCTGCCGACAGCCATCGCTACCGCAGCACCGTCAAATTCTCAGCAGATGCATACATGGCGTCGCACCAGAGGCGGTACTCTTTCGTATCTGCTCAACTTATTTATCGCGGCAAGAAAATAGATCGCCATTGCTTTACTCTGATTTCTTGTCTTGGTTGTGAAGTTGCCTTTGTTCGGTTTGCACCTTCAGATCCGCCATGGCACGCTCAACACCATACTCACAATGCTTATGGTTTTCCCCTTTTATATTCCACACTAGTTAAATCACAGTAGACTAAATTTCAAAATTGGGTCAGTCGATTTTTCAGAGCTCGCGGAGTTCGCCGGTGTGATCGAAGGGGCTCGGGTGGGGACGGTGGTTGTGGGGGCGGTGGTGGGGCCTCATTGAACGAAGAAAACTCGACGCGGGTGGGGGCATGGGTGGCGGAGGAACACAGGCGGTGGGGCCGGTGGTTTGGCCGGCGGCCCGTGCGGTGTTCTGTATGGGAAGCACAGTATGTTCCTTGTCATGAAGGGGAGCAGGGACATCTGCAGTCAACAGCTGATAGAGCTAGCCTGTACGTGATCGATAGGCTTTCAATTAGTAGCGGCAATACAACACTGTAATTTCCAGGTAGTTCCACTTTCCCGATTTATATATCCTAGTTATGGTGTACCCCTGTTATGTACACTATGATCTTCCTAGTTGCTGTGCGCTCTTGTTATCATGGTTTGGCAATAAACTCTCTATACAGTACATTATGAACCCATCATCTGCCATCTATCCTTACTTCTGGAGCCTATTTTTTGTGTACTTGTGCCAGATTATATAAATGCATGCACCATATTACATCACACAAGAGCTCTCTCATCAGAATCCAGTGATAGCACACAAGTGTTTACAGGGCGCCCCTATATTAGAATATCATCTGCATTACAAAGATAATCTCACAACTATTTATGTTTTCATGGTTCTCAGATATTATACGCAATTACAGTGAATATCAGAATCCGTGCATCAGAAGAATATTGTGGAACACTGCAATGACTTTCAAAATTGGAAGCAAGGCATTGAGTGCCATTCTGGAAGCAATCAAACTCGTACGCTCCCCATCTGTTGATTCTTGTTCAGAATATCATCCTAATGACTATTTTAACCTCGAGGAGTCAAAGGCAGATGGCCTGTCCTGCTCACCCATCAAGGTGCCTGTTCTAATTTGGCAAGGTTTTATTGTTTGCGCGTATCTTTAATATGTTGTCTTGCATTTCTTCTACTTTGTTGCACCGCCATCTGCTTAGTTTACTCATCATATATGTCGAGATGCCATGCCCATCCATTATCAATACATATTCCATCTGTCATCATACCATGTTTTCCCACTCAAATGTTGTTCTTGTGCATCATACCTCAAAAAGGAAGAGGGTGATTGCCGAACCTGAAGGAGCACCAGCAATGTCCTTGAAAAACGTGGTGGTGCCGGAGAAATCAGACAGCACCCCACTTATATTGGTTGTACAACTTGTAAATAGGCGAGGGTCGATCTCGATAGTCATGACGAGCAAAGCTTGCTTGTGCTTTTCAAGGAAGCATTGCAGCAGTATTGGTGTTACCTGAGGAAATCACACTTTGATGGCAAGTCTATAAACGAATTTCTAGTGAAGTCTCTTGTGCTAAATTTAGAAGACATTGAATCGAAAAACCTTGTTATGCACTGGTCTCGTTCCCAGGATGAGGTACTGTCTATGAAATCACATGAAAATTTGAACTTCTTCTTTTCCGCATGTGCCTTACAGATCTTTTTTGCAGGAAATCTGCTCGAAGAAGAATTCCGGTTTGACAAGACCGACACGATATCACAAATATGTTGCCCGCTGCTTTGCTCTTGTTAGTACCTGTTGTCCTGTATCACTGTACTTGCATACATACCTGGTTCATTATGTGACAGCAGTATGCATGATAGCTTGCTTATCAATTGTTCGCTCCAAATTATCTGATCTATATGAATGGTTACATTAGTGTAGAATATATCCAATGCCAATGTTTTTTTAGCTCTGCATTGTTCTTGTAAGTACATGATGTCCTTTATCAGTGTAGTTATAATGACAGGTAGTTGTTCATGTACCATCACTCTGCAGCTTATTTTCCTTTGCCCTCCATTTTCTACACATCAGATCTATATTTACTCTGTTGGGGAACGTAGTAATTTTAAAAAAATTCCTACGCACACGCAAGATCATGGTGATGCATAGCAACGAGAGGGGAGAGTGTTGTCTACATACCCTCGTAGACTGGCAACGGAAGCGTTGACACAACATAGAGGAAGTAGTCGAACGTCTTCCCGATCCGACCGATCCAAGTATCGAATGTACGGCACCTCCGAGTTCTGCACACGTTCAGCTCGATGACGTCCCGCGAACTCCGATCCAGCGGAGCTTCACGGGAGAGTTCCGTCAGCACGACGGCATGGTGACGGTGATGATGTTGCTACCGACGCAGGGCTTCGCCTAAGCACCGCTACGATATGACCGAGGTGGAATATGGTGGAGGGGGGCACCGCACGCGGCTGGGAGAGATCAACTGATCAACTTGTGTATCTAGAGGTGCCCCCCCTGCCCCTGTATATAAAGGAGCAAGGGGGGAGGCCGGCCGGCCCTCTATGGGCGCGCCAGGAGGAGGAGTCCTCCTCCTAGTAGGAGTAGGACTCCCCTTTCCTACTCCTACTAGGAGGAGGAAAGGAAGGAGGAGAAGGAGAAGGAAGGAGAAGGAGGAGAAGGAGGAAAGGGGGCCGGCCCCCTAGTCCAATTCGGTCTGGGCTAGGGGGGCCGCGCGCCCTGCCTCCTCTCTTCCACCACTTGGCCCAATGAGGCCCATTACTTCTTCCTCGTATTCCCGTAACTCCCCGGTACCCCCGAAAATACCTGAATCACTCGGAACCTTTCCAATGTCCGAATATAGTCATCCAATATATCGATCTTTACGTCTCGACCATTTCGAGACTCCTAGTCATGTCCCCGATCTCATACGGGACTCCGAACTACCTTCGGTACATCAAATCACATAAACTCATAATACAATCGTCACCGAAACTTTAAGCGTGCGGACCCTACGGGTTCGAGAACTATGTAGACATGACTGAGACACGTCTGCGGTCAATAACCAATAGCGGAACCTGGATGCTCATATTGGCTCCTACATATTCTACGAAGATCTTTATAGGTCAGACCGCATAACAACATACGTTGTCCCTTTATCATCAGTATGTTACTTGCCCGAGATTCGATCGTCGGTATCTCAATACCTAGTTTAATCTCGTTACCAGCAAGTCTCTTTACTCGTTCTGTAATACACCATCCCGCAACTAACTCATTAGTTGCAATGCTTGCAAGGCTTATAGTGATGTGCATTATCGAGTGGGCCCGGAGATACCTCTCTGACAATCGGAGTGACAAATACTAATCTCGAAATATGCTAACCCAACAAGTACCTTCAGAGACACCTGTAGAGCACCTTTATAATCACCCAGTCATTGTGACGTTTGGTAGCACACAAAGTGTTCCTCCAATAAATGGGAGTTGCATAATCTCATAGTCATAGGAACATGAATAAGTCATGAAGAAAGCAATAGAAATAAACTAAACGATCAAGTGCTATGCTAACAGAATGGGTCAAGTCAATCACATCATTCTCCTAATGATGTGATCCCGTTAATCAAATGACAACTCTTTGTCTATGGCTAGGAAACATAACCATCTTTGATCAATGAGCTAGTCAAGTAGAGGCATACTAGTGACACTGTTTGTCTATGTATTCACACATGTATCATGTTTCCGGTTAATACAATTCTAGCATGAATAATAAACATTTATCATGATATAAGGAAATAAATAATAACTTTATTATTGCCTCTAGGGCATATTTCCTTCATACTCTTACCGTAAGGTTGGTACTGAAGAAGTTTAGCTGTGCATTCCTCTTGGCTATACCTTTTGCATGTATCGCTGCACTTACATTTATAGCTACTTGGTTATGTAGCATCACTCTTCATCTTATCTTAAATATTCTCCATTTTTCGTATATTATCACATCTATATTTACTCTTAACAAAATGTAGAATAAAGGCAATGCTTTTGAAGAAGATTCTGTGGTAAACTTCTTGAATTGCCCCCCCCCTATCAGCATGGACAAGGCCTTTATAGAGCCTGCCTTCACCAATAATGTAAGTTTGTCCATCTCAAGCCTTCAAACTTTGTTGTATATATTTGGTTAGGCATGACTTCAACAGCTGTTTATTTTTGGTGTTTGCATCAAATTGCTTGTTTAAAGTTTATTATATGTAGTTCATAAACAAAAGTTCGTCCTTTTTCAATTTAAGTTTTTAGCTGTACAACCAAGTTCCTTCTTCATACCATGTAAATTAAACTATACAGAGCAAGTGATGTTCTTTTGCACTGCATGTATGCTTCTGTTCTTCATCTGTAATCCAGTGGTGTGGTGAACCTACCCACTACACCACAATGTCATATTCTGCAATGTCTTAACTATGAAAAATGTCATATCATTCTACTATTATTTAAACCGTCTCTTTATTTGCCAATCTGAAATGGTATAAATTGATAGCACACTAACCATTGATACTTATGAGTTCTTAATCTGTAATCCAGTGGTGTCGTGAAGCTGCCAACTCCTTCACAATGTCATTTCCTGCCATGTCTTGACCTGAACAATACCATATTGTGTTAATGCAAATTTAAACTATGTCACTTTATTCGTCAGTAAGAAATCTGATGAATTGTCAGCACTGATACTTTTATGTGCAAAACGTGTCATCTGTCTGCTTATTTATCTTTTAGAGTGAGGAAGATATAAGTGTTGAACAAGCGCAGCCTCATCATCTTGCTTAGCTGCTTGCGCTGCAGCTCCCCAGCAGGGCTAACCTTTCTTGAACTCTATTGAAGTGCTGTCGGTTTTGTATATTATTTTGTCGGCGTGTTTATTTGCACTAGTGGCGATCTTTGATGCCCAGTGTATGTAATCTGTTGTCTGCTTGTGCTTTATTACCATAGTGGCGAACTTTGATGCCCAGTGGATGTAATATGCCGTAATTTCTTTATTGTATAGCATAGGTTTTTTCTTATTCACAATGTTGCAGTTATTTTACTGTATATATATCGTGTCTTCGCAGTAAACCGACCAAACCGTAAAATTACGGTACATAATCGGGCCATCATGCAATCACGATGTAGGTTGGGCCTGAAACGTGCCGATCAGCTCACGGGCCGGCAGCAGCCCGAAATGAACCCCGGCCCATGATTGTGCGAGTCAAATCACGGGCTTTTAATAGGCCAAAAAATTGTCTCGGTCCTTGCTTGGCCCAATCAGATATCGGCTGCGAGCAGGCCGGATGCAAACCGGGCCGTAGTTAGGCCCAACTATATGACGGGATTTTAACAGGCTGAAATTAATATAGGGCCGAAATGTTAAACGGGCCCTTAACAGGCCAAAACTAATATCAGGCTGAATTACTAAGTGGGCCTTTAGCAAGTGGGCCCAAAAGCACAGTGTCCAGTTGATGGGTCGAATCTGATATGGGCCATAATTAGGCCCAAAACCTCTTAAAGGGTCGGACCTGATCTGGGCCGTAATTTGGCCCAGAACGTGGTAGGCTTTTAACGGGCCGGATCTCATATGGGCCACTATTAGGCCCGGAGCGTGGCAAGCCATTAATAGACCGGATCAAATATGGGCCGGCATTTGGCCCAAAACATGGCAGCCAGTTAATGGGCCAGCCTACTAGGGTCCTCAAAATCTTGTGGGCCTACAGCTGGGCGGGCCCATTAATGTCGGCGAAATCTCGTGGGCCTTTAGCTGGGCCGGCCCATTATGATCCGCAAGAATTTTGTGGGCTGTCGGTGTCAAAACCGGCGGATCTCGGGTAGGGGGTCCCGAACTGTGCGTCTAGGCCGGATGGTAACAGGAGGCAAGGGACACGAAGTTTTACCCAGGTTCGGGCCCTCTTGATGGAGGTAAAACCCTACGTCCTGCTTGATTAATATTGATGATATGGGTAGTACAAGAGTAGATCTACCACGAGATCGGAGAGGCTAAACCCTAGAAGCTAGCCTATGGTATTGTTTTGTATGTACATATGATCTATCGACTAGCCTGGCCTCGGTTTATATAATGCACCAGAGGCCTAGGATAACAAGAGTCCTAGCCGAATACGCCGGTGGGGAGAAGTCCTTGTCTTGATCGCCAAGTCTTGTGGAATCTTCCATGTATGCGGCAGTTGTCCGGACTGGCCCATGAGTATACGGCCATGGGGGTCCTCGGCCCAATCTAACAGATCGGGAGACGACGTGGTGAGTACCCCCTAGTCCAGGACACCGTCAGTAGCCCCCTGAACCGGTCTTCAAGTTAGGGACGCTCCTCGATTCTTCTGAACTGTTCTTCATCTTCGGTTGTCGGTCTTGAAAACTGGTTCAACAAATCTTCTCATCTTCGATCTTAAGGATCGCCGAAATGCATTCGACGAGTTTACACATCGGGTATCCGAGGGGCCCCTTTAAGTTTCCGGCCTTTATCAATGCCTTGTTATTTTTATGCCACACCTCGAGTTTGAAGTTGTTCCCGGGAGGCAGTGTCCTCTTGCGTCTGAGCTCTAACACCGGACTGCATTCGAGGTATTTTTGCAGCCGAGCACCAATGCCGAACTGCTTTCGAGCTCCAACGCCGAAATGTATCCGAGCTCCAATGCCGGACTGTGTCCAAACTCCAACGCCGGCATATATCCAAGATGTCATAGATCATCTTGGTCCAAAAAAGTTGAAGGAGTTTAGCCGAGCTTAATGCCGGAAATGCCCTCTATGGAGCCAGCCACTATCGCCTGAGCTTTATGCCGGACTGCTTCCAAGGTGGTGCACCACCCCTACTGTGGGCCAATTTTTTGTCAATATTTTTTATTGGTGCAATTTATTATCTGCCAAGATATATAGTCAGTAGCCCTCAAGGTGTGTATCGGTCTAAAACTCGAGATGCACCTGAAGGATGACGTAAGACCGCTGATCCCAGTAGCCGCTGAGACTCAGTTTAATTTGCAAAATCGGTCTGAGGATCAAGTCCTAGCTCAGCAGAATACTTCGGGACACTAAAAGCGGCGTGCTCAGCCCTCAAGACTCAGGTTGGGTGCGGCCGACCAACCTAAGGATCAAAATCTCCTCGGAAACTATATTGCACATAAAATTTTCTGCATTGGACATGCAATGCAGTAGCCCCCGAGACACTGGTCGGGTGGCAACACCAGATCAGGGGATCAATGTACCCCTTTAATATTTGTAAATAATAATCCCGAAGCCCAGTAGCCCCCGAGCCTTAATGCGGGCACGGGTGGCTGAATTAAGGATCAATATTGATAGTAAAATCACAGATTATGTGTAATGACTCAATGTATCCAAGTACTTTACGTCATTAATGCTTGGATCTGCATTGTACAAAACTTTGTTGACTGACCATCGGCTTCCACCTCCTCGGCTAGTAGCCGAGGAGTGGTTGTCCTACTTTATAAAGCCATTATGAGGGCAAAGATTTACGACAAACAAGGCAATCTGGCCATACAGTTTAATGAACAAAGGTACGCAGAGATATGTTATATTACTGTTTAACATAAGAAATGTCTTCCAAAGAAAATAGTCCCGCTATCGATTCCTTTCTTTGGGTTGTCATGCTAAGCATGATCATGCAGCCTCAGCTCTAATGTAAGCGCAAAATATCGAGGATTTAGTTTGGGAGGCCAGTTAATAGCCCCCGGTAGTGTTCGGCGATAGTCGAGGTCAAGCCGTAAACACTTCGACCATTGTTATGAATGGCCCGTCATTTAACACCGTCATCGGATCGCTGACCAGTTTACGCTTATTGTGACAGTCAGTTTTCGGCTTTCTCCACTAAGGTGCTTAACCATGTGAGCTGGAAGCACAATCGGAGTGGTTCTCCCTTTGCACTCCTAGCCGAACAATGCGGAATGTAGGAGGCAAGCCGGGCAACCCAACTATTGACCGAAGACACAATTTGAAACCGATGCATATATAGCAATATCCGAGAATGTGTTTGCCGAATCTCTAAAGGTGTCCGACGTTGCACTCCGAGACTTGTGCTGAAAACACACAAATAGTTTAAAAGTGCCACAAGCTTGGAAAACCAAAAAACGTCAGTAAAAACTTGACGTCCAAACAAGATCAAGTGTTCGGTGCCAATCCAAAAATTTGCCTTAGAAAAAAAGTGCTTCTGTCGTGCTTTAACATGACACATCCTATCTCAAGACTTCAAGCGGGTCAGCCTACGGCTTCAACCTCCTATCCCGAAGGCGGAGTACTTCTCGTTAGGCCAGCTTAGCAAACTAAACTCTAGCGGCTTTGAGAGAGAAATTAGGCTCCCCAGCTAGTGACCACACACTCGTGTCGAAAAAAGGAGTGACAAATAATAATAATAAAACTTTGCAACGACTAAGAAGAAGAACACTTATTATAAAACGGCTCAAATAAACTTAAGAGCCCCCAAGTGACTTGAGTAAAAGAATGATTCCATGTACCGAAGTACTTATATCATATCTATGTTCAACCGAACTTTAAACGCATATTAACCGACCGTCGGCTTCTCCCTCTTTGGTCAAGGACCGAAAAGTGTTATGTACTCCATCTGTCAAGAATATCGAAGGTGTTTCCAATAACCAGGCAATTAGGCCATAAGGCTGTAACAGACAAAGAGCGCTCAGGGACTTATGATATATTACTGCAAAGTGTAAGAAGAATCTTCGAAGAAAATAGTACCCCCACCGATACCTTTCTTCGGTGCTCATTGTTATTATGAGACTTGTGCAATAGATTTTTTGTACTCATGAGTTCCGTTGTGTGCCGACCATCATTGAAAACAATAAGAGCACTATCTTTCGGCTTCACCCAGTCTGAGGTCCGGCTCAGGTGACCCGATCGTGACAATCGTAGAGGTGCTCCCTTTACTCCCTAGCCAAACAATCGGGAACGTAGGGGTAAACACAGGAGCGAGGCAACCCAGCTTGCAAATCGCTTAAGTCAATATGGTGCATATTGTGGCGTAATACACGAACATGGAACGAAGCCGTACAAGTATAATCATATGCAAGAGGAAAAGCTTCATAGAGGAAGCCCCCAAGTAAACGGGGTATTTGAATTTATGCGTCACAAACAAAGTTTGGACAAGGAAATTTTTTACCAGCAACTTTTTTCCAAAAAAGTATAATTCTTGGTCGAACTGAACACAAGTTAGAAATTAAAGCTTTGAGCATGAAAGCGACTTAGGTGGTTAATGTGTTCGGTATTGATGACGCGGTCCGAGCTTGACGCAGGGCAAGGTTTCATCCCCCAAGCCGGTCCTGAGGTGGCGGAGCGGAGAGCTCGACACGCCGAAGTGGTGACATAGCACAGTCAATGCAGACCAGCAGAGTGACGCCGAAGTCCCCGAATCATTTTCCTGTGTACAAAAAATAGTGCAAACCGGAGATAATGATAATTTAAAAAAATCGTTGCATAATAAATAATTTATGCAAAGTGAGTAATAAAAGAAATATGGCCTGGGGCAAAGTCAATGTCGATGCAGGGCGTCGGCGTGATGCGGTAAAGGCGTGGCAAAGCCTGAATTGACAGTCGGTCCGAGTTCCGGATGCGGCATTTGCCGGACTATGTACGGACACTGACTGAATCACCATGCGACCGTCATTAATGCGGCCACCGTTTGATAGACCTGTGTACATATGATGGACAAGCCAGAGTAATAACTCCTTGGGAAAAATGAACCCAAACAAGTAAAAAATACTGGGATTAATAGCACCTGGTTTATTTGTTGTAGCAATCCAAAGGAAGGTGATTCCCAAAATTGGGACTCAATCCACACACCCATTGCCTGATGGGCGATAAAACGACGGCATGGCAATGCTGGCAAAGGTTGGCTCGCCGAGGCAAAGCCCTCGGTCCAGCTAACGTGACAGAGCTGGTCGGCTAGTGACGCCGAAGTGTCCGGAGTAGGTTGATGAAGAGAAGATGAAGCCCCCAGTCCAGCCTCGATGTCAGCCGATGAGTCGAAGTAGGTCGGCGTGATGGACACCAGCTTGAAGAAGCAATAGTGCGGCCCTGCCGATGCAGGTCGTGACGTGGTCGATGCCGGCTTGATGAAGTGACCATGCAGCGATGTCGGTATTCCCGCTCCGTGTAATCCGTGGGGTGGCGATGTTGATGATGATTTATCCTTCGTGATGCTGGACTCTTGTTCGGATTGCCGAGATGATGATCCGAAGAAGTTGAGCTTTGCTCAACAAAGTGACGACGTGTCTAGCGCAGGTCGGCAGCCGTGGAAAAATATTGCCGGACTGGTTTGACACCAGCATGATGTTGAAGATCATGTTCAAAAGATCTTAAAGTTAGTGGGATGTGTTCAGGAACAAAACACAATACCCCATACAAAACTTCATTCAAAAGGCATGTCCGAAATCCCGTTCATAAAAAAGCCGAACTCGGGTCGGATTTGTTTTCGCGTGGAAAACAGATCCGAAAAGTGATGCACTAATCGGAAGGTTCCGTAGTTTGGACGATCGGATTGAGCTGAAATTTTGAGAGGTGGTAGATATAGGAATTCCGCAGCCGATCAACGGTTGGATCTTCCAAAGGACGTCCGAGCTAGAAGCTGGACACCACGCCCTAAACTCATCCAGATTTCCATCCAGATTTGACAGGGCCCCGGTATATCGTGGATTGTCAGAGATTCCTCCATCGGAACTCAACGAAATTTTCCAGGGTTGTTGTAGACTCAATTCCGCACAAGTCCACCAAAGCGATCGTTAAAAAGACACTTGAGGAGGCAGTGGCGGCGGACACAAGTTTGCTGTTCGGAAAAACAACACGATCACCCGAGGGCAATATTGACGTTGAGCCCCCCAGCTCCATGGATGATTCCTCCATGATCTTGATAGAGATCGGAGTTGATGTTGATGAAGGCCCTCGTCCGAACATGACGATCGGAGATGGAGCACGGTCCTCGGTCGAGCCAAGGTGACCAATCGAGCCGGCGACGAAGATGCTGGCATCGCAGTTGACCTGCAGACGAGCCATCGATCCTTTTGCCGATCACACAGTGGAACTCTCAATGAAAGCACCAATGTCGGTGTCAAAACTGGCGGATCTCGTGTAGGGGTCCCGAACTGTGCGTCTAGGCCAGATGGTAACAGGAGGCAAGGGACACGAAGCTTTACCCAAGTTCGGGCCCTCTTGATGGAGGTAAAACCCTACGTCTTGCTTGATTAATATTGATGATATGGGTAGTACAAGAGTAGATCTACCACGAGATCGGAGAGGCTAAACCCTAGAAGCTAGCCTATGGTATGATTATTGTTCTGTATGTATATATGATCTATCGACTAGCCTGGCCTCGGTTTATATAATGCACCAGAGGCCTAGGATAACAAGAGTCCTAGCCGAATACGCCGGTGGGGAGAAGTCCTTGTCTTGATTGCCAAGTCTTGTGGAACGGCAGTTGTCCGGACTGGCCCATGATTATACGGCCATGAGGGTCCTCGGCCCAATCTAATAGATCGGGAGACAACGTGGTGAGTACCCCCTAGTCCAGGACACCGTCATGGGCCTTTACCTGGGCCGGCCTATTATGGCACACAAAAATCTTGTGGGCCTTTACCTGGGCCGACCCATTATGACCCGCGAAATCTTGTGGGCCTTTAGCTGGGCCAGCCCATTATGGTCCACAAAATCTCGTGGGCCTTTAGCTGGGCCAGCCCATTATGGTCCGCAAAATCTTGTGGGCCTTTAGTTGGGCCGGCCCATTTAAACTTGTTGGGTCGTGCCACGTGTCGACGTATCATAGGCGGCTTCTGTCTAGTGAGTGGATGACATCTGTCCTGATAATGAGCCGACACGTGTTTCCTCTAGCCAATGATAATTTTACACGTGGAAAATCCCCATTGGTCGGGGCTGTTGATGGGTTATCAGATCCAAAACCCGACCCGATAGCTTAACGGCGTTCCATTACGGTGGATGCCACGTGTCGGTCACCCTTGACGAAAGCACTTCTGTGACGCGTGATTTATCGTCATGGAAGTGGACACTTCCGTGATGATAATTTTGCTAATGTCATGGAACACTTCTATGACAGCACAGGTATGACTATCTTGATTCTGTCATAAATTTGTCATGGATGTACATGCATGAGAAAAAAGCGACCTACTGTGACAAACACGTATCATCACAGAAGTGTATTTTTTTTGTAGTGATCACTCATGAGTTCTCAGCTCCGTACACATCTCAGCAAAATGGCATCATGGAGCGCAAGAACAGAACACTCATTGAGATGGCTCGGATGATGCTTGATGAATACAAGACTCCAAGAAAGTTCTGGCCCGAAGCCATTGATACTGCATGCCACATCATCAACTGTGTTTATCTTCACAAGCTTCTGAAGAAGACATCCTATGAACTCCTCACTGGTAAGAAGCCAAATGTCAGTTACTTCAGAGTATTTGGTGCTAGGTGCTGGATCAAGGATCCACATCACACTTCAAAATTTGCACAGAAAGCACATGAAGGTTTTGTGCTTGGTTATGGAAAGGATTCGCACTCCTACAGAGTCTTCAACCTCTTTCACTATAAAGTGGTTGAAATTTTGGATGTGCAGTTCGATATGCTAGATGAAGTTCCACCTAGTGAATCCATCAATCTTATGGGAACTGGAGAAATCATACCGACTGAAGCACGGCCTGAAGAGGAACTTATCATTTCTGCACCTAACCAACCTGAAGACAATGCTCGGCCAGAAAACAATCCTCCTGATGATAACAATAATCAGCATGAACAAAATCTTCGTCCGGTTCATCCTCGTGTTGCAAATTAAGTATAGATTGAGAAGATAATTGACAACATCAATGCGCCTAGTCCACTCACTCGTTCAAGAGCAACATAGCTAGCAAATTTCTGTGGGCACTTTGCATTTGTCTCAATATCTGAACCCAAGAAAGTCGATGAAGCCTTCATGGAACCTGAATGGATTCAAGCTATGCAAGAAGAGCTTCATCAGTTCAAGCTGAACAATGTCTGGGAACTTGTCAAGCGTCCTGATCCTCGCAAGCACAACATAATAGGCACAAAATGGATATATCACAACAAGCAAGATGAGCATGGTCAAGTCGTCAGAAACAAGGCCCGTCTCGTTGCTCAAGGATACACTCAAGTTGAAGGGATTGACTTCGATGAAACATTTCCTCCCATGGCTAGGCTTGAAGCCATTCGCATACTACTAGCCTACACAAATCATCACAACATCCTTCTGTATCAAATGGATGTGAAGAGTGCTTTTCTCAACGGCAAGATTGAAGAAGAAGTGTATGTTGAACAACCTCCTAGCTTTCAAGATCCAAAACATCCTAACATGGTATACAAGCTTAACAAGGCACTGTATGGCCTCAAACAAGCCCCTCGCGCATGGTATGACACACTCAAAGACTTCCTGAAGAGCAAAGGCTTCAAACCTGGTTCCCTAGATCCTACACTCTTCACAGAGACATATGATGGTGAACTGTTTGTGTGCCAAATATATGTGGATGACGTTATCTTTGGCTGCACCAACCAGAAATACAGTGATGAGTTTGGACACATGATGCAAGAGCAATATCAGATGTCCATGATGGGTGAGTTGAAGTTCTTCCTTGGTCTTCAAATACGTCAGCAAAGCAATGGCATCTTCATATCTCAAGAGAAATATCTCAAAGATTGCCTGAAGAAGTTTGGACTGCAAGACTGCAAAGGTTACACAACGCCAATGCCAACCAAGAGTCATCTGGGTCCTGATGCCAATGGTAAAGAGTTCGATCAAAAGGTATACCGCTCCATGATTGGTTCTTTACTTTATTTATGTGCATCTAGGCCAGATATCATGCTTAGTGTTTGCACGTGTGCTCGATTCCAAGTGGCACCAAAGGAATCGCATCACTTAGCTGTGAACCGAATTCTTCGATATTTGGCTTGCACCCCAACATTAGGATTATGGTATCCAAAGGGCTTAGAGTTTGATCTAGTTGTGTTCTCGGATGCTGATTATGCTGGTGACAAGGTGGATCGCAAGTCTGCATCAGGCACATGTCACTTTCTAGGACGATCACTTGTTTGTTGGTCTTCAAAGAAGCAGAACTGTGTATCTCACTCCACTGCTGAATCTGAATACATTGTTGCTGGATCTTGTTGTGCTCAGCTTCTATGGATGAAGCAAACACTCCAGGACTATGGCATCCATCTGAAACAAGTACCACTCTATTGTGAGAATGAAAGCGCCATCAAAATTGCCAACAACCCAGTTCAGCACTCGAAGACAAAGCACATTGAAATTCATCATCACTTTCTCAGAGATCATGTTATGAAGGAAGATATTGACATCATTCACGTCAACATTGAAGAGCAATTGGCAGATATCTTCACAAAGCCCTTGGATGAGAAAAGGTTTTACAAGTTGCGGTGTGAGCTAAATATCTTGGAATCCTCGAATGTCCTGTGATTGGGCACACATCCTAACACTTATGCATGTTGATGACTTAGATGTGCAACACATGAAGTAACGTATATCTTCAATCAATGAAGACTTACACTCTAAGTGTGAATACATTAACGTGGAATTTGATTTCGGAGGGCCACGGTAATTGTGCGCCGTGTCTGGGTCTAATACTTCCTATACGGTGGGTATCACCACCACCAAAATCTTGTTTGACGTGTTTCACTTGGCGTTACATTTGCAAAGTCTTCGCATTTGGTTTGTCTTCAATATTATCATGAATTCATGTTTATCTTCACAATGTTTATTTGGTCTTATTCTGGTATATACTTATATTAGTGTTCTGTCCTCTACAGCATACACTTATATCTATGTCTTCTCATTTGAATCTTTTGGACTAAGTGAATGTGATCAGACCCTAACCTCTCTATGCTTTCTTCTCAAATCTATCTATCCAAATCATATGCATTCTATTGAAACCATCGAATATCTTCTCTGTGTCCTTGTCAGCAGAAGATACAGAGACAAACATTAAATCTGTTTTAAATGCTCAATCCTTATTGCCTGAAACCCGGAGAAGCCGGAACGACCACCCGACAGTCCAGGCGTGCGTGGGAACATGGAACAACTTCCAATGTGTTGCATGTTCGCCACGTGTCCCTCAGATATGAACCGCCAGGGGCACCTGCGTAATTGCGCTGTGCCATCCCTCTCCTTATAAATACACATCACATCGCGGTCAAAATACTTCTTCCACCTCTCCACCTCAACAAACCCTAGCGCCACCGCTAGCTCTCGACGACACCGGCGACGAAGCGCTTAGCTGTCGTGACCTCACTGATGTCATTGTCACGCCGACCGCGGACATCGTCTTCTCCGCCGTCGCCGTAGGTGTCCTCCATCGCCAAGTTAGGGCATGGAAGATCGAACTGCTTGGCCTCATCTTCTATTCCGTCTAGCAGTTCATTGTGTGGTAATTAAAACCCTCTTTTTACTACCTTTTTTATCTGATAGATTCATCCTTCCTACCAAAAGTGGTTTCTGCCTCCACAAATTTGGATCTATCTTGTTTTGCATCTCATATGATGCCTAGTATATTCACTTATGCTTCACATGTAGTTAGATTCCTCACTTGTACCTATTCTTGGATTCGTACAAATCTGGAACCAACTCTCAACATATAAGTGAATGTCTTCGTGCTATGAGGTCAATGTCTTCTAAACTGATTTATCATCAAAATCTTCTGAGAATGCATATGACATCTTCCCCTTCCCTCGCATCTCTAATGCTGTCACAAGTACATCTCCGTGGGAGAATCCCTTGGTTCTCATAGTCTGCATTCATTTGCAGAATTCTTACAGCATCATATCAAATCTCTCGAAGCCAGTTCCTATCTAACCAGCAGACCGAAGCCTTTGACAGTGTTGAAGCCATTCAGTCTGAACTACATGGCCACAGATAAGTCAGCAAGGAAGGGAGGCAGACAGCGCCATGGGGGAACGTCAAGAGATTTGCCACCTGACCTCTATGAGCTATACAAGACAGATCCAGAGGAGGATTACAATCAGCGCAAAACACGAATCCAATGGATTCGAAGATATTGGGCAGAACAATGGTACAAGTACAGGTTCGTCACCCATGAATATGCTGAAAAGAATGCCATCAAGTGACCCTGGGGAGACATCTTGTACAAAAATATTCCACCCAGGTCCAGAGCTGAAGCCATTGATCAAGGCTTCTACCCTTGCATGGTCCGTGGACCACAGCCTGCTGATGCCAACCCATCTTCATTGCTATGGTGTCGTGACAACAATCTATTCAAATGCAACTTTCAGTTTGCCAAGAACTCGTCCAAAGAGAACAAGAAGTCACGGGGATTAGACTTCAACCCTGGTCCCTCTGCTCCTCGTGCCGATGGCACACACGAAGCTGAACCCAATCTTGTTGGGCCCTTCTACAACCTAGAAGGTCTCATCACTCACATTATGGTTCAAGGGACAGTCGTGGATCACTCCGCAGATGAAACTAATTCTGACGAAGCACCTGCACCACCGAAGCCTAACAAGCTGAAGAAACCCAAGGCTTCAAAGCCTTCCACTGCACCAAGTGCTTCACGAGTGAAGCCTCTGGCCAATGCTCCTCCTGCACCAAGTGTGCATTCTGAAGATCTCTCACACATATCCAAGTCCGAGAAGAAGAAGAAGAAGAAGAAGAAGCCCATGCACACTCCTGGTCCAGCTCTGACCCCTGCTGTTGTTCTAAGGAATGAGAACAACGCCATCGATCTGTCGAGTGACGACGATCTTCCCGATGGTGCTCTTGAGCTGCTGATAAAGAGCAAGAAAGAGGTGGAAATATTCAATGATTTGTCTCTCTTTGACGTGGAAGTGTTGAACAACTTCATTGATGAGTGGTTTGACACCCCAAATCTCAGCTTTGATGATCTTCCACTTTCGATTGGCCTTAGCGTCTCCTTCCATGGAGCCATTGCTCCTGAGCTGGCTCTTGGTCAGAAAATCATTGAACTGAAGCACAAAATTGACTATGAGAAGGCTCAGTTCAAGAAGCATATGGCCCAACTCCGTGTGACAGACGTCCAAAACTTCAAGACAATGATGCATGAGCTCAAGGAGGCATTTCACAAGAAACGTGACGAAGCCAAAGGTTCTCGAGAGCGCATGAAGCACCTGGCTGGTAAATGTGTTCAAGCCTACAATGAAGCTGAGAAGCGCAAGGCACTTGGGCGTCTTGGCATCGACCCCAAGATGGCTGCTAAGAAGAAGCCTGCTGTGGACCAAGATGAAGCATCTAGGCGGGAAGAACCTCGCATTGTCTTCCCCGCCAGTATGACAGGCGTGAAGCCTAAGGTCCCCACAGTGGCTTCAGAGCTCAAGAAAACAAGGGCAGCTGAAGCTAAAGCCAGAAAGCGTAAAACCAAGAACACCACCGATGAGGCTCCACCAGCCAAGAAGAGAAAAACTAAGAAGAAAGATCGGGCTGCTCCCACAGAGCCCCTTGTCGTCGAGCCAATTTCGGTTGCCCGTCCTGTGTCTACACACCAAGAGCGTCGGTTGATAGTTCATAAGCCTGCTACCACGGAGGCTCCTGAAACTGAAGAGATTCCAGTTGTTGACCCCACTGCAGCTGAATACATTGGTCCCCATGACAGTGTAGAAGATGATGAAGTCCCTCCTCAGATCGAGCAAAATGTGGTATCATCGCCTGTTCTCACGAACAGTGAACTCATCAGCATTGGTCGTCCTTTGACGCCAATTGCTCAGGATGATTCATGGGCTGATCACCCTCAAGACTCCCCCCGTGAAGAAGAATCACCAACTACTCCCCTAACTCAAGTCACCACTCTGGTGCTTGAAGATGATGACTTTGAGGCCCAACCTAATCCATCTCCACAAGCGTCGCTAGCATTTTGCAGGATTCATAAAGAACCAAGGCCACAAGTCACTCTGTCGAGTGTTCCAGAAGGAGAAGAGCACCAATTAGTATCTCGCCAAGTATTTCCTGAAGCCTCTCCAACTGTGAAAACTCCGAGTCTAAAGCCAAAGAGGCTGAAGATATTCCGGTTGCATCAGCCGATGACCAAGGAGAACCAAGAGATGAAGAAGAATGTGTTGCTACACCCCAACCAACCCTGAAGTTGTTCTCGAGGAGAACGTGTCCGACCCTCCAGCTACTCGAGTGGAGGTTGACAACATTGAGGCAACCACCAACACCAATACTGAAGCCAATGACGTTGTCATGGCTGAAGCTACTGTGGCGCCTGAAGTTAATATGGTGCCAGAAGTGATCGCACCTGAAGCCAATGCTACACCTGATGCAAATCTGCAGCCTGAAGTCATTGCCACTGCCACTGCCACTGCTCTTGCACCGCCTCCAAGGCCACACACCATCGAGCAAGCATTTGATCATGGTAAGTTGATCACTGTCAGATGCCCCATTCTAGTTCCTCCACCTGCTGTTGGTCCGCAATTGGACTATCATGTTGAGCACAGGCCTCAGGTCCAGAAGCCTAAGCCAAGGTTGCCCAGGTTTCCAGGTACTGCCACTTCACCAGGGTCATTCAATTCAAATAGCTTCATTGCACACAACACTTTCTTTGATAGTGCCAAGAACCCCTATTCCAAGCCAAGGATTTCATCAGATCGGTTCTGGAGCTATCAGCAGTGCAGCTACTATTCTTGTGTTCTCTATGACCAAGGGCGTATATTTCCACATATGCGCCATTGCTGGACTGCCCTACCTAGAAGAGGCCCTTGACTACTTTCGTGCTGGTCTTCTGAACTTTGTGACTAATAAGGAGCATTGGAATGAAGAGCTTCCGCTACAATTTTATGCTACCCTCCGCATTCACGGCTACAACAGGGATCCGAAGACTTGGGTCCTTGAGTGGATGACAGGCAATACTCATCACGAAGCCAAAGCTCTCGACATCATTGAGCTTATAGGCCTGCCCACTCTAGGTGAACTCTTCGAACCTGGTTGTCAGCTTCACCGCAATGCCTTTGAGAGCATCTTTCATAAGCCAGAGCCCAACATGAGCCAATTGCTGAGCATGATGAAGCCTCTGCCACGCGACACTGAATACCCAAGAGAATTCTTTGTTGAAGACCTAGAGTATCTGCCCCGAACGATCTATCATATCATAAGGCAAACTCTATGGCCCATCAAGGGACATTCTTCTGTAGCGAAGCTTGAAGGAGCAATGAAGACATTGGTCTTTTATATCTTCAATGGCATCAGCTTCAATGCTCAAGGCTTCTTCATCAGGCAATTAGCTGCATCTGGCTCTGACCTCTTTGGTCTGAAGTTCTATGCCCCATGGGTTATGCGCCTTATCAAGCTTCATTCAGCTGTCAACTATCAGCCTTCTGCTCGCAACCATCTGATATTTCTACCAGAGGTTGATATGTCAGTTGAAGCCATATACCCAGAGCTTGCCAAGGAGCCAATTTATCTTCACAATGCCGATCACCAAAGTTTCACACAGCCAATTGAAGGAGTCTAGGCAGTCACTCGTGTTTATCCTCTGGCTGGCAATACACATGGCCCTCATCATGCCAATACTGAAGCCACTGAAAGCACTACTGCACAAAGGCCTCGGAAGCGATCTCGTGTTCTCAATGACTGAGAGCTTCTTGTCGCCCTGCATCAGAAATAGGATAAGCATCACTACTGGCTAAAGTGTCAGATGCAAGGCCTCTTGGTGGACGTCAATCGCATTCGCAACCTTGCCACCAAGAATGCCTTTGTCACTCATGAAACCTGTGGGATGTCATGGAAGAGTTTGAGTCTGCTCAGTGTTAAAGCTGATCTTCAAGATGATGGCTTCACCGAAAGATTCAAGTTTGACTCCACTCCTCCAAGGAATGATGTCTTGCATCGGGCTCCCTCTCTTGAAGAGTCTGACTATTCCTCCTCAGCTGCAACGGTGAATGCCAGAGTCATTGATGATCATGCTACTTCACCACCTCCAACCTCGGCGTGTATCGACACTGCACCAAGTTCTTATGCACCACCAAACCTCAACGACGACTCTGCTGCTTCACCTCCTACTCCTCATGGGAACGAGTAGATGCTCTATGTCTTCGAACCGTTTTGGTCCTTACTGACAAAAGGGGGAGAAGCATATGAGTTGATAGTCTTCAAGCGGGTCCATATGGGTGGTTGCTTTATATTTTTCCAAGTGTTTACAACTCTCTCTTTTGATACATTTGGTTCTTTGAGTTGTAACGCTTAAACTTGATGGTCGTCTGCTACTTGTTTTCTATTCTGTGATGCGATGATAAATTCCGCATGTGCGATGATAACTCCCGCACGAAGTCATATTGCAGACGCCCATTGTTCATTATGCATGTCATTATATTCGTTATATCTAATCATGCATGATGAATTGCCTTCGTAAGTTGAAGAGGATCTCCACAAGTACAACCTGCCATGTGCATTTGCATTCCAAAAGCAAATTACTTATATGCACATCTTCAGGGGGGACTTTTTCTACTTATGAAGACAATACCTTAATCCTTTACAATTTCACATACTTTTATCCCCGTTGAAAACTTCAACCAGTTTGTCATCAATCACCAAAAAGGGGGAGATTGTAAGTGTATCTAGTGCCACCCCTAGTTGGTTTTGGAGTATTGACGACAAACCTGGTTGAGGGACTAATGTGTTTCTGAGAATTGCAGGATAACACAGGTAGTAGTCCCTCATTGATTCGGTTTACCTACCGGAGATGACCCCTAAAAATGTATGAAGACATTGAAGACAATGGTGGTATGTGAAGATATTCACATTGAAGACTATGACAAGAGAAGACATTGTGTGAAGACTATGGAGCGCGAAGACTTAGTTCTTTCATTGTTTCCAGTTCCTCTTTGTTGAGTCATAGGAACCACGTGATGCTCAACCAAATCCTATGTCTTCGAGCGAAGACAATGAGAGCAAATCTTATCTAGAGTTGGATGAGTCAGCTTTACTTGTAGCCCAAGTCAAGCTGTCGCGTGTGTTTGAAATCTGACCATTGGAACACCTGTCAGTCTTGAGTGACCCAGGGTCATTTCGGACAAATCAGGTCGGGTTGCCTAGTGGCTATAAATAGCCCACCCCCTACACCATAAATTGGTGGCTGCTCAGAGTTAGTGCACGGCTTTTGTCGTTTGAGAGCAACCCACCTCCGAAGCTTTTGAGAGAGAGAAATCCTTGGGAGGACAAAGCCCAAACACCCAGAGCCAAAGAGTGTTGAGGGAGTCCTGGATTAGGGGGTCTCCAGACAGCCGGACTATATCCTTTGGT
Source organism: Triticum aestivum (assembly GCF_018294505.1). Classification (NCBI taxonomy): domain Eukaryota; kingdom Viridiplantae; phylum Streptophyta; class Magnoliopsida; order Poales; family Poaceae; genus Triticum; species Triticum aestivum. The sequence goes on from NC_057800.1 coordinate 111,991,591, forward strand.
CGGACTGTTGGACTATGAAGATACAAGATTGAAGACTTCGTCCCGTGTCCAGATGGGACTCTCCTTGGCATGGAAGGCAAGCTTGGCAATAAGGATATGTAGATCTCCTCCCTTATAACCGACTCTGTGTAACCCTAGCCTCCTCCGGTGTCTATATAAACCGGAGGGTTTAGTCCGTAGGACAAGAACGATCATACCATAGGCTAGCTTCTAGGGTTTAGTCTCTACGATCTCGTGGTAGATCAACTCTTGTAATACTCATATCATCAAGATCAATCAAGCAGGAAGTAGGGTATTACTTCCATCGAGAGGGCCAGAACCTGGGTAAAACATCATGTCCCCCACCTCCTGTTACCATCTACCTCAGACGCACAGTTCGGGATCCCCTACCCGAGATCCGCCAGTTTTGACACCGACATTGGTGCTTTCATTGAGAGTTCCACTGTGCCGTCACCATAAGGCTTGATGGCTCCTTCGATCATCGGTAACGATGCGGTCCAAGGTGTGGTTTTCCTCCCTGGACAGATCTTCGTATTCGGCGGCTTCGCACTATGGGCTAACTCGCTTGGCCATCTGGAGCAGATTGAGAGCTATGCCCCTGGCCATCAGGTCAGGTTCGGAAACTTGAACTACACTGCCGACATCCGTGGAGATTTGATCTTCGACGGATTTGAGCCCATGTCAGGTGCGCCACACGATCACGACGAGCATGATTTAGCTCTATCATCGGAAAGTGTTTGGGAGATCACACCTGCAACTACTCTGGCCCTCAATCTGGAGGAAATTGCGCCATCCGAGGACGGGTGGATAGACCCCGCCATGGAGGTCGCACTCTCAGTGGCGATAGAGTCGGATACTGACTTCACCTCTCATGAGAGCCGTGTTGCCAAACCACTGTCTCCGGCCACGGACTCCGAGCTGCCTGCGTTCGTGCCTATCAAATCCGATTGGGCGCCAATCATGGAGTTTACCTCCGCGGATATCTTTCAGCACTCTCCTTTCAGCGACGTGCTAAATTCATTAAGGGCTCTCTCCTTGTCAGGAGAACCTTGGCCAAACTATGTCCGGCTAGAATGGGATGCGGCTGACGAAGAAATTCGCTGCCCACCCACCACCCACTTAGTAGCCACTATAGATGATTTAACCGACATGCTCGACTTCAACTCCAAAGACATCGATGGTATGGACGACGATGCAGGAGACAAACAGGAACCACTGCCCACAGGGTGCTGGACCGCCACCTCATCATATGATATATATATATATATATATATGGTGGATACCCCCAAAGAAGGCAATGGCGACATGACAGTGGAGGATGACCCCTCCAAGAAGCAACTCAAGCATCGACGTCAGCGGCGCCGCTCTAAGTCCCGCCATAGCAAAAGCAGTGATATCGGTACAAGAGACAATAGTACTCCGGATAGTGCCGAAGACGACAACAATCCCCTCCAGCATGATTTAGAGCGGGAGGGTGAACAAGCTAGCCCTCTAGAACAGGCAGCAGGCGGAGAAATGAAGGATGACAATTACATGCCTCTCTCCGAAGACGAGGTGAGCCTCGGCGATGAAGAATTTATCGTGCCTGAGGATCCCATCGAGCAGGAGCACTTCAAGCGCCAGCTTATAGCCACAGCAAATAGCCTGAAGAAAAAAGCAACAACAGCTTCGAGCTGAACAAGATTTGCTAGCAGACAGATGGACCAAAGTCCTTGCGGCCGAGGAATACGAACTCGAGCGCCCAACCAAGAGTTATCCAAAGAGCAAGTTGCTACCTCACCTCGAGGAGGAAGCATTGAAACACACATCACCAGCGTATGATGCCGCTGACGGGCCACCTCATGGCCTGGACAGAGCGGCATTTCAGCCGAAGTCCAGCCCGCACCCCTCCGCCAATCAAACAAAAATACCAAGGCCCGGGGCAACACGCGTGACCTGCGAGACGTATTGGAAAACAAGGCAAAACATGCAAGATCAATATACGGATCACGGGGGCGTGCACCAACACGCGACGATGACCGTCACACCAGATACACTAAAAGTAAATCCGGCCGGGCCGAATACAGCAGACAAGACTGATATGAACTGCGTCGTGATATAGCCCGGCACAGAGGCGCCGCATACCCCCTATGCTTCACTGATGAAGTTATGGAGCACAAATTCCCGAAGGGTTTTAAACCCGTAAATATCGAAATGTATGATGGTACAACAGATCCCGCTGTATGGATTGAGTATTTCCTCCTCCACATCCACATGGCTCGCGGTGATGATCTGCATGCCATCAAGTACCTTCCACTAAAACTTAAAGGACTAGCTCGGCATTGGCTGAATAGCTTGCCAGCAGATTCCGTCGGTAGTTGGGAGGATGAAGATGCATTCCTTGACAACTTCCAGGGCACTTATGTGTGACCACCAGATGCTGATGACTTGAGCCATATAACTCAGCAGCCAGGAGAATCGGCCAGGCAATTCTGGACACGGTTCCTAACTAAGAAAAACCAAATTGTTGACTGTCCGGATGCAGAGGCCTTAGCGGCGTTCAAACATAACATCCGTGACGAGTGGCTCGCTCGGCACCTCGGCCAGGAGAAGCCGAAGTCTATGGCAGCCCTCACGACACTCATGACCCGCTTTTGCGCGGGCAAGGATAGCTGGCTGGCTCGCAGCAACAACACATCAAGGAATCCAGGCACTTTAGATACTAAAGATGCTAACGGTAGACCAGGTCGTAACAGACACAAGCGCCGCAACAACGGCGATAACGCCGAAGGCAGTCAATGCCAGATTCAGAGGCTCTAGATCCGGTCAGCGAAAAAAGCCATTCAAAAGAAGTACTCCATGATGAAGCTATGTACCTAGGGTAGGGTCGTGGATCTGATCAAGATACCCTCCCCAAGTACATCCCTTAAAGAACCAGAAGCAGTCGAAGAAAAATCATCGTCCACTCGACCATAAAGCCATGTTCCACTCGACAGTCTTGAAGACACTCGACCATACAAACAACCACTCGACTCCCAGAAGACTAAGAGCCACTCACTCTACAAACGGTCGAGATTTAAGTCATAGCTTTAATGGTCATTTATGTATTTTAATTGCAGGCGTTACCAGTAATGTCTCTACCTTTATGCACCTTAAACCCTTTGTAACTGAGGGCGGGAGGGGTCTGGTGAAATCTATATAAGCCACCCCCCTCCTCAGGGACAAGGGTTCACACCCCTTGTAACTCACACGCATATATCCAGTCGACCGCCTCCGGGCTCCGAGACATAGGGATGTTACTTCCTCCGAGAAGGGCCTGAACTCGTAAAACTCGTGTGTACAACTCCTCCATAGCTAGGATCTTGCCTCTACATTCCTACCCCCCATTCTACTGTCATACTTAGAACCACGACAGTTGGCGCCCATCGTGGGGCAGGTGTGTTAGTGACTTGTTGGAGAGGTTGCAATTTTTCCGATCCCCTTCACCATGGTTTCAGGAGGAGGTTTGGCTGAGGGCCGCGAGATCCGTCTCAGCGCACTCGTGTTTGTCGCCGATGACTCCGCTTGGCTTCAGGAGGCTCCACTCGACGTCGACGCGCTCCCCTCCCGCAGAGCAACGCACTTTCACGTGTGCGTCCGCGGCGTCCTCCTGCGGCAGCTGTCGACCCAGTATCAGTCGGCTCCTGTAGCTTTTACCCTCCCTGTGGCCCGCCGGAGCAAACGTTCCGGTCGATCGAGGCTTTAGTGGTGGGTGAAGCATGCGGTGGCTCGCCAGTCGGCCACCCCTCAAGTCGCGGCAATCGAGCCCGACAAAACCCTCTACGGCCTGTTCGATCTGTCGACTGGCTCCGTAGAGACTGCATCTGAATGTGACAACAGCAACCCAACGGCGGAAGTTTCGATGGTCAATGGACCATGCAGTCCTCCTGGCTTCACCCGTGAAGATGGAGGCGATGGGGCGGCGATCCGTCGCGTATTCATGAAGAGTACCGCCCCGAACCCCTCTCTTCGCAGTAGAGAGAAGAACTTCGCCGCCGGAACATGGATGCGCTTCACACTCCTATCATTGGAGAAACCCCTAAGGCCCAGGCCTTGGAGGAGGCACGCCTAGCCAACTTGGCTGAGCGCACTCGACTGGAGAATCTCCAGCGCGCACTCGACGAGCGTGCTCGACAGCGTGCTCCCGAATCCAGTCGACGTCAACTTTTTCCGCCTCCGACTCAGGTATACCGAAATCCGATCCAGAATCTCGCAGCTGCAGCCTGGATAGCGGAGTCGATCCAACCTTCCCAGTCGGAAGCTGGTCGAGGTCTGGTGCAGATCTGGGCCTTGCTCCGTGCGGCGGGAGAGCAGAATACAGCAGTATCTCAGTCGCGGAATAAGATCCATAGCAGATATGTGGTTGCAGACACAGTTCAGTCGGCTCACAGCCCAAGATCGCCCCTGAGGCATGAGGGACGTGGAGATCGACGAGATCAGTACATAAACCGTGAGCACTATGATCACCGAGTCGATCGCGATGATCGTCGTCGAGTGCCTCCCCCTCCCCCAAGGAGTGGGTCGTACGTGCCTCGACAACATGATGACAGGCGCCCTCATAGTATGGGGCGAGGGATTCCAGTCGACCCCAGAGAACCAGGTTTTGATGCGAGATCTATTCTCGTTCAGGGCTTGGTCGACAGAAACAGGGCTCACCGAGAAGGTCATGACAGAGATCTACCAACCAGCGGCAGGGTGCATGTCTCAGGCCCAGAGTGCTTCAGCAGAGCCATCAGGGCTGCAGTGATTCCCCCAACTTCAGGTTGGCGACTAGAGTCAGTAAGTTCACTGGTGAGTCCAAGCCGGACACTTGGCTTGAAGACTACCGAGTGGCTGTCCAGATTGGTAGCGTCAATGATGAAGTGGCCATGAAACACCTTCCTCTGATGTTGGAGGGCTCGGCTAGAGCATGGCTGAATCAGTTAGCACCTAGTAGTATTTATACTTGGGAAGATCTTGCCCGTGTATTTGTCAGAACATTCAAAGGTACTTGCAAATGGCCGGCAGGGTTGACCGAATTACAGTGTTGCATTCACAAACCGAATGAGACTTTGAGGCATTATATCCAGAGATGGATCACATTGCACCACACGGTGGAAATGTGTTTGATCATCAGGCAATCTGTGCATTTAAAGAAGGCATCAAGTATCGGGAGTTGAATCTGAAATTTGGTTGGACAGGAGATATGACTCTGACTCGGATGATGGAAATTGCCACCAAGTATGCCAACGGTGAAGAAGAAGACCGACTCCAGAGTGGCAAGCACAACACAGTCGCCCATGAAATCAGAGGAGGAAACTCTAGTTGGAAGCAGAAGCGCAAAGCCGAGCCAGCCGCTCCTGGTGAAGCCTTAGCTGTGACTCAAGGGAAGTTCAAGGGGAAGCCGAAAGGGCCGTGGAACCCCAAGAAAATAAAAGATCAAGATGGAAATGATGTGCTGGATTTTCCATGCCACATCCACACCAAAAAAAGATGAAGAGGGTAACTTCATTTACCCGAAGCATACCACTCGACAGTGTCAACTCCTAATCCAACAATTCCGAGAGAAACAACCCAAGGAAAAGGAGAAAGAAGCAGACAAGGTTGAGGATGAGGAAGAGGATGATGATGGTTATCCCCACGTGAATTCCACTCTGATGATTTTTGCTGACATTGAGAGTAAAAGTCGATTGAAAGTCATCAATAGAGAAGTGAACATGGTCGCTCCGGTGACACCCAGTTATTTGAAGTGGTCCCAGACTACCATTACATTCGACCAGTACGATCACCGAGCGCACATAGCCACCCCTGGGAGGCAAGCGTTGGTGGTCGACCCAGTAGTCGAAGGCACCCGACTGACTAAGGTTCTGATGGATGGTGGCAGTGGCCTGAATATACTGTATGCAGAGACATTGAAAGGAATGGGCATTCCAATGTCCAGACTCAGTGAAAGTAATATGAGTTTCCATGGGGTCATTCCTGGCAAGAAGGCTGCATCACTCGGCCAGATTGCTCTCGGCATGGTTTTCGGTGATTCCAAGAATTACCGCAAAGAAAAGTTGACATTTGATGTTGTGGATTTCCAGAGTGCCTATCATGCTATTCTAGGCAGGCCAACTTATGCACGTTTTATGGTTCGACCATGTTATGTGTACCTCAAATTGAAGATGCCTAGTCCCAAAGGGGTGACCACTATCACTGGTAGTCAGAAGAAGGCGGAAGAGTGCTTCCAGAAGGGCTCAAAGATCATTGATGCACAGATGGCCGTAGTAGAATTGCAAGAATATCAAAAAAATGCAGATCCGGGTGATTTGTTGCAAGCCAAGAAGCCCGCCACGGATTCAACATTCCAGTCATCTGGCGAAACAAAGTCGATTCACATTCACCCGATGGATCCCAATGCTGCTCCAACTCACATTTCAACAACACTCGACTCCAAATAGGAAGAAGCACTCACCCGGTTCCTCTGTGAGAACTGGGACATCTTTGCATGGAAACCTTCGGACATGCCAAGTGTTCCCAAGGGACTGGCTGAGCATCATTTGTGAGTCGACCCAAAAGTGAAACCAGTCAAAGAACATCTTCGACGGTCCGCCGTACAGAAGAGGAAGGCAATCGGTGAAGAGGTGGCTCGGCTTTTGGCAGCTGAGTTTATCCGTGAGATTTACCACTCCGAGTGGTTAGCTAATGTTGTCATGGTCCCAAAGAAGGACGACTGACTTCGCATGTGCATCGACTTCAAACATATCAATCGGGCCTGCCCGAAAGATCACTTTCCTCTCCCTCGCGTCGATCAGATAGTCGACTCGACTGTGGGGTGCGAGCGTTTGTCCTTTTTGGACGCCTACTCTGGGTACCACCAGATCCGTCTGTACGGACCCAATGAGATAAAATCAGCTTTCATCACCCCATTTGGGTGCGTCTGTTATGTTACTATGCCATTTGGCTTGAAGAACGCTCGACCCACATTCATGCGGATGATTTAGAAGTGCCTGTTCACTCAGATCAGTCGGAACGTAGAAGCATACATGGATGACATTGTGGTCAAGTCACGCAAAGGTTCCGACCTACTGGTTGACCTTGCTGAAACCTTTGCCAACCTCAGAAGGTATGATATCAAGCTTAATCCATCAAAGTGCATGTTTGGTGTTCTGGGCAGAAAATTACTCGGTTTTCTCGTTTCCGAACGAGGGATCGATGCTAACCCAGAGAAAGTGGTTGCTATACTCTGGATGAAACGCCCTATGTGTGTGCATGATGTCCAGAAGCTTACTGGTTGTTTGGTCGCCCTAAGTCGATTCATTTCTTGCCTCGGTGAAAAGGCACTGCCTCTTTACCGACTGATGAAGAAATCAGATAAGTTCGAGTGGACTCCTGAAGCTGACGCAGCATTTGCAAAGCTAAAAGCCCTGCTTTCCACCCAGCCGGTGCTTGCTGCCCCAATCAGCAAAGAGCCTTTACTGCTTTATACAACAGCAGCTGGACAAGTCGTCAGTACAGTACTTACGATCGAGCGGGAAGAAGAGGGAAAAGCTTATAAAGTTCAGCGCCCGGTTTATTATATTTCTGAAGTTCTGACTCCGTCAAAGCAGAGATATCCACACTATCAGAAGCTTGTTTATGGGATTTACATGACCACGAAGAAGGTTGCACACTATTTCTCTGATCACTCTGTTACAGTCGTCAGCGACGCTCCATTGTCGGAGATTCTGCACAACAGAGACGCAATAGGTCGAGTGGCAAAATGGGCGATTGAACTCCTTCCCTTAGATATCAAGTTTGAGGCACAGAAAGCTATCAAATCCCAAGCAGTGGCAGATTTCCTCGCGGAGTGGATTGAACAACAACTGCCGACTGAAGTTCACTCGGAGCACTGGACCATGTTCTTTGATGGATCCAGAATGCTAAATGGTTCTAGTGCTGGGGTGGTACTGGTATCCCCCCGAGGAGACAAGCTGAGATACGTCCTCCAGATTCACTTCGACTCCTCCAATAAGGAAGCAGAATATGAAGCACTCCTATATGGGTTACGTATGGCCATTTCACTCGGCGTCCGTCGCCTTATGGTTTACGGCGACTCAGATTTGGTGGTCAATCAAGTGATGAAAGAATGGGACGTTAGAAGCCCAGCCATGACTGGTTACTGCAATGCGGTGAGGAAGTTCGAAAAGAAGTTTGAGGGGTTAGAGCTCCATCACATTTTTTTCTTTTTGGAAAAGGGGGTTACCCCGGCCTCTGCATCAGAACGATGCATACGGCCATCTTATTAAAACAAATAAATAAAGTTGTAACAAGGTCTCAAAGTCTCGAACTGAAACAAAAGCTCACTCAGAGCCAAATAGGCTAGAAACACAAACTAGGAAAAACAGGGACGCCACAACCGGCTGGCTAAAGCAAGATAGATTAACTAATTGCCTATCCTATTACATGACCGCCATCCAAACCGGTTGAAGATATCCCAAGCTACCATCTCCCAGCGGATAGATCCAGTAACCAAATGCTCCCTGGCCTCCATCAGAGTGAGTAGCGACCACGAACGGATCAATGTCATGGCTCGGAAGATAACCAGTAGTGACTTAAATGTCATGAAGCTTGGCCACCTACATAGCGCACCTCTGCTGCATATCATCAACGTCCGGGTTCTCCTGGAGACAACTGCTCATCCGTCGTCCCTCAGAGACCGGGTCTGGGATCCCACCAAAAGCAACCACGTCCTCCCGAGTAAAAACTGTCTCCGCATCCCACAAAGGGTCAGCCAGAGTTACCGGAGTAGTCGGCGGTGGACTCCCAGTCCCCTCAGACACGTGTCGCAAATCACGGTTCTGGGCCACCGGAGATCCTGGATAGGGGGACGCGAGGGCCGCCTGCCCAAGCGCTCCTCCTGCCGGCGCCGGAGATGAGGGGGCCGAGGCCGCCTGCCCCGGACCGCCACCCCCACACCCGGCCGTAGACAGACTCAAAAGCCCCGTCAACGCACCACCTTGGGGCTCGGACGCCCCGGGAGAGAGGAATACACGGGCCGCCTGCCTGGACTCCCCACCCATCTTGGCCCGCTCCACGGGCTATGCGGCTACAAAAACCGCTGAGGGAGGAGAAAGAGCCACAGCCAGCTGCCCATGGCCCCCTCCCCTGAGATCAACCTCCCCCGTCGGAGATACCACGGTCAGAATGGGAGAGCGAGGGGCCACCTGCTGAGGCTCGTCCCCCCTTCCATTAGCCGAGGTCGTCAGAGAGACCGACACCTCCGGTTCCTCTGGCACTGGGTCCTCAGCAACATCAAAATCCAGCGGAGGGAGCAACCGCTCCAGCATGTCATCGGTCTCTACCCGGTCACTCCAAAGCCTGGGAGGAGCAGAAGCTGGCTTGAACGACCCAAATCTCAGCGCATTCATCGGCACTGAGGGGGGCGGTACTGTCCCATCCTCAGGTATATGAACGACGGGCCCCAAACCGTTAGCCATCTCACGTCCAGATGCAGCCCCCGGTGCCTCCTTGTCCGTAGAACTATCATCTCCCTCGTGCATATCTGTATCTGACCCATTGACGGCCTCAGCAAAAAGCTCAGTATCCTCAAACTCAATCTCGAGTGCGTAGATTGCACCTCGATATGTCCACGAGACCACATCAGGCACGAACTCAATATCCCTAACACTCACCAACAAACGAGCCACACCATGAGCTCGGGTGTAGGCCATATCCACTTGCTCTGTTTTCCCAACCAAAATACCAAGGCTAGCAACAACACAAGCATCCTGCATCGGCTTCGAGGGAGCCCCAGAGAAACGTAACCACACCTTAGTAAGAGGCTTGTCCTCTGGCTCGACCCTCTTCCACTCATGGAACTCGAGTATGCATTCTGTGCCAGGCACTCAGCACAACCCAAAACTCAGAAGTCTTTGCAAGTCCTCAACATAAGGGAAATCAACTTTATACCTATTACCCTGAAGACTGACAAGCTCCCAATGGTAGTCACCTGGAACCAACTCCATAAGTCGCCGCACTATCTGAGTCTCAGTGACATCACATTTGGTAACTTTCACAATACCAGTTGTCATGCTCTGGGTCTCCTCTAGGATCTCACGTGCACTAGGAGACTCAAAGAACATCAGCTCCGCACAATATAAATCATAGATCGTAATGGTCGGCATCTGATCAAGCAAAATCGGGCACTCCCTTGTATCATGCGCCAGCTTGCTGCATGTATCACAGCTCAGTGACGCATTCCGCAATGAAATGACCCTTCTCACCGTAGCGGTAGCACAACATCTTCTCCTTCTTATGGGCCCACTTAGTCGCCCTATCAGAAGTCCCAGCGGTATCCAGCATGGTGACCACCTCCATGGTCTGACCGGCCTGATCCAGTGTGTGGCCGGCATCTGCCGCCACCGCTGAATCCTCTGCTCAGTGGCAACAGGCATGGGAGGATGACGTTGCCGTTACCTGCCACCTCGACCCCCACAACCACGGTGACTTCGGTATCCGCCTCGCTGCCTGTGATCAGGGCCCGAAGCCCCCTCGACAAAGCCACCCGTAGGGCCGTAGAAAGGTCGGTCGGCTGTACCATCACTTTGCCACGCATAACCCCTACCGCCACCAGTCGACAACGACACTCGGTGCTGGCCTTCACCATAAGCATCATACCCATCATCACCCCAATGACCCCGGGACAGTCCGTTAACAGCACTGTTGACCGGGCCACGAGGTAAACCCACCCCTCCAGCAACTGACTGAGTCGACTGTGACTGCGCCTACACTGTTCCATGCTGCTTCTGCGTCGGCCTTGTGACATGGTGAGGCGGCGGCGCGGCCCGCGGCTGATGGACGGGCACCTGAGCCTGGACGGCCGGTCTGGGCTGCGGTGGTCGTGACCCATGCGCAACCCCGCCCCGTCCCGCGGCCAAAGTCAGACCAGCCCCGCCCCGGCCCGCAGCAGCCATGGGGGGGCCATCGCCGGTGTCTTTTGGCCCGGCTGAACTCCACCGCGGCCCACGGCACCTCCGAGAGCCATGGCCAACATATGCGGGGCAGGGTCTGGCAGCGCTGCGCCACCGCGACCAGCTATAGCAGCGATCGGGGCCACCCCTCGTCCACCACCAGCAGCTAGCGGAGCTGCAGTGCCGCGACCAGCCGCAGCACCCAGAGCCGGCTTCTTCACTGGAGGAGCATCGGCTCGGTCGGCCATGGCGAGGAGCGGTAGGATCCGGGATGCACGTCCAGTTCCACACGAGGGAAACCCCGGCGTTACCCTGCAATGACGAAACCTAGCGCATGGTGGCTGCTCAGGATACCCCGTTTGAAAAATCAAGCAGCCGATGACTTGGCAAAGATAGGTTCTGTAGGGGATATACCCCGCGGTATGAACCGACTGGATGTATAACCCAGCCGGACTTGGCGACTCACTAATGACCCGCCCTGACTGGACGACACACTAAGTGACCCGCCCGATCCTGGCGACTTATGGGTGACCTGGCAAGCGGATCAGAGGAGCGACAAGACCCGGGGGCCCAGGAGGCTCAAGGCCCAGAAGGCCGGCTTACGTTATGGTAGGCGAGCTTAAGAGGAAAGGCGTGAGGAATATTTCCTTTACGAGGAAGCAAGACCCGGACTTGTATTCAACTTGTAAGAAAAGATAGATTAGTCCTAGTCCTACTAGGACACCACATGTAACCCGCCCCTCTAACTTATATAAGGAGGGGCAGGGCTCCCCAAAGAGGGACAAGCAACAAGAAACAATATCTAGGGCTAGACACAAAGGGGCAGCCGGCTTATGCGGCGACTCCTTCATGAGCATAATGAGACCTAGACACAAACAGCATGTAGGGCTATTCCGAATGATGTTTCCCGGGGCCCGAAGCTGTCTAAATCCTCGTCTTGTATGATGATCCGCCTTGCGTCTCTCGATTCCGTCCAACCCCTCCAAGCTACCGCATAGATGCATTGGCCTCGCGACTAAGTCCTCACACTAGGACATCTGCCGTGACAATTTCACGACAGTTGGCGCCCACCGTGGGGCCTGCGCACGATGGTGTTGAGTTCTTGGAGGGATCTTTCTCAGGGTTTCGAAAAGTTAATGATTTTCAGATGAAGAAGAGCCGGATTGCGTCTGCGTACACCATCACATGCGACCAGGCGATCCATCATTGTTGGATCACTTTCCGCTGCGCCGCCGTGAGAAGCCAAGGGCAGAGAGGGTTCCATCAGTACAGATCAAAATAATCAAATTATGTTGTTTTTGTCGGATTTGCCGAGTCGCCGCCGCCGCGTCTAGAGTCGTCGAGACAATCACCTGAAGCCAGATCATTTTTTTTCTTTTTTAAATCTGGTTGCTGTATGCATACAAGGAATTTACCAGAAGAATAATACATGGGTCTGGCTCGTGGTCATCAAGAAAAAAAAGGGGGATCCGGGGGAAGTCACAGATGTCAATTAGTAAACGCAACCACGGCCATGACCCGGATGCGCGGTCGCCGAGCTGCAACAGATTTGATCCCGAGTCATCGCTCCGACCCGCCTCGGAGCCGCTGACCCGCCGCTCTGGTCAGAGTCGCGATCTGCTGAACCGCCCCGGATGTGAGTCGCCTCGCCTCTGAATCGCTGCGCCTCGAGCCCGCTTTCGGGCTACCTTCTGCTGGCGCTGTGGCCATGACTGCACCCTGGGCCGCCCGCACGAGGCCGGACTGCTTCTGCCGCCTCATTGCTCCACTACCGCGGGTCTGCAGCAGTTGTTGCTTCGCTGCGCCTCTGCTGCCTCCTCCGCCGGTCGCGCCTCGCCTTTTCTACTACGGTGGACGAACCACCAAGCGGCCGAGTCGCCGCTCAAGAGCCGCCCTCGCACCGTACTAGCCGCCATGGCCTCGCTTTCATCGCTCCGAGTTACCGCTGGCTGGCGGGTCGCCTGACTCCAACTCCGCATCACTACCGCGTGCTCGCCGGCGCATTTTCAAGCCGCCTCAAAGGTTTAGCCTTGAGCCGCCACTGGAGAGCCGCCCCGTACCTCTGCGTCCCCCCGCGTCGAGTCGCCACTGTTCGAGGACACCGTCCGTCGCCGCTTTGCCACGCCGTGCGGAGCTGCCGCCGCCTCATCGCTCCATTCCCGCGTTGCCTCTGAAGCCGTCATGTCCACTATGATCTCGTGCTATCCCACGAGAGCGGATGCAACGGCAAGCTATCTAATGCATGTGAAAAGAAACTCCGTTGCAACTACGGGCGTGTACGGGAACAGGCTCTCAGCGCCGCAAGCTTATTCTGACGAAACTGAAAAAGGAATAAACGCCTAGCTAACTGAAGGAATGTGTAGTAGGATTCAGTGTTCAACAGTGGCCAAGTCGCCGCTTCCAGCGCACCCTAGCAGCAGAGCAGAGCTTAATCAAATTCAACGAAGCAAGCTTTCATCATATTTTGTCTCAAAGATCAAGACTGCAAGCGGAGTCAAAGGGCAGCAGCCATGGTCAAACGTTTCCTTTGTAAACTCCGCCGAGCACTGACCATTAATTCATGCAAGGACCAAGGAAAAATGCAGCACACATGGCCATCCATTTGTGCTATTTAGTACTGATTGCCGCACGCGTGTCAGACGAGTTGTGCTGGCCGCTTTACCCATCAAAGAGCAATGTGTCAAGTCAGACTCCCATGCAGTACCAACTTCATTGTTCTACGCTCACAGACATTCTGATGGACAATGCATCACATGGAAATCATCTATCATCCAAATATAATATCAGGTGATATTTGTCTAAATTATTTTCATTGGTACTTATTAATTCTTGTGCGAACGAGTACTCTGTCCAGTGTTGTTATACGCAGGACAATTATTCATTATAAAAGTGACGCTAAGATCCCGAGTACGGAGTATGAGCCGGTGACAGTTGCATTGGTAATACGCTACTCGACGGACACGCTGCGAGTCGCTACCCTCGCGTTTCATTCTACTTCAACACCGCGGCCGACTCTCTCGTCCGCACTGGCTTACAATACCGCGGCTGACTCACCCGTGAGTGATTACAATTTCACCTAGTAATCATCTACTCCACGGTGGATAATTTCCGGCCTAACATATCAGGTGACATCTATCTAAGTCTATTTTTGACACATGTTGTTTTTGTCAAAGAACAAGTTTATTTTTGCCTTGGTCTGCAATATTATTTATGCAGGGCAATTATTTATGACAAAAAGTGATATTATACCGCAGAGATGGAGGCACGCCAACATCTTTTGACATAGGTGGTCATCGTTACTCAAAGGACTCCCGCACCGGCTTACAACGCCGTGGCCGTCTCTTGCGACCGCGCCGGCTTACAATGTCGTGGCCGTCTCTCGCGACCGCACCGGCTTACAACGTCGTGGCCGTCTCTCGCGACCACGTCGGCTTACAACAAGGAGGACAACTTGCCCGTCCGCACCGGCTTACAACGCCATGGCCGGTTCATCTGTTTGTGCCGCCTCAGATGTTGCGGTCGTTTTTATCGTCCGTCTCTCGCGGCCTAGTCTACATCAACACATCGGGCCGCACCTGTCTACATGAGTTGTTTATTGAGTATGAGCAAGTCACTGCTTGGGAAGCCCGGTTTCTCTTCCAACGGGCAGGCGCACAAGTCGACGCCACTACAGTTTGGTTAACTTCAAAACAGCCAGTTGGAAGGAGCCATTGGCCGAGTTGCTGACACGGCTCATACGGGATCATTTATAACCCGCCGCAGTCACCTCAACCTTCTGTAGGTTCACATCACGCTATCACCGCCAATGATATACACCTCCTGCTATGGTCGAATATGGAGAATCTCAAGACAACTCCTCGAGTCGTCTTGAGACTCGGGGGCTACAATGGTATGGCTCGGCAAAATTAGCCGGTTTCAATAAATTCAAGAACTCCGGGTCATTGAAGGGAAAAATAACCCAGCCCCGGAGATTACTGCTAGATCGATGAAAATTTGAAAGCCATCAGAAGATTTCTGGTTTAAAATCCGGTTCAAGAGACATCTTTCTCCCACAAAGCACTGAAGCTCTCAAATCCGGTTTAAAATCCGGCTCAAGGTAAATTTGTCCCTCACAAATTTTTGAAGCTTTCACATCCGGTTTAAGGTTCCGGCTCAAAAGAATTAATCTCTCGCAAGTTCGAGTTATAAGAAAAATTAAAGGTTGCCAAAAAGAACTTGCTGCCATGATGCGCAGTTCAAACATGAATATCCTGCCTTACGGCTTATCTTATTATGGTCACTTGGGGGCTTCCTGCTCATCGAGCATAGCTGTTGGTACCCTCTTGATCAGCGTAATACTAGACCCACTTGGGGGCTTCTTGATCATATTTGAATCATAGCTTCACCCCTTTGGGTCTGGCGTGGATCGTATTTGAATCAGCGTCATTAAACAACTCTTATGGTCACTTGGGGGCTTCCTGTTCAAACATAGGTCGTATTCGAACCAAAGAGAACATAGCTGTCGATACCCACTTGATCGGCATCGCCAAAGCCACTGGGGCTATATGATCGTATTCGAATCTTAGCTTAACCCCTTTGGAATGGTTTACTGATCGTATCCGAATCAGAAGCCTCAAAAAGTTTTATTCTGTCTCTGGTAAAGTTTATTGCAGCCACAATTACTTAACTTGAGACCTTTTTGGGATTATATCTCAAATATATATAAGTGTTTTATGCTTAACCCGGCTTGACTTTTGACTATAAGTCGCCAGTTTATGACAATCATCATCTATGTGGAAGCATTGGCTTCTAAGGATTGGGTTATCACCCTTACTGCACAGGTCATGTAAGCCGGCAGTACAAATTCAATATCACGGTGGTTATATGTGAGATATTATGACCCACCCTGGTTTTGACGCTAAGTCGCCAGGGCATATGTTGTTTAAATTCTCTGTAGGATTTGCAGAAATATGACATATAAATGATTAACTTCAAGCTCATTACCAAAGTTAATGCTTCAAAATGATTAGCCGTTCTGGATTTTTCTCAAAAGGCTATAAGACGCCGGGTCATAAAAATTCCGGTTTGCAATGAAGGCGTATGAAATTGCCATCGGCCAGGAGCCGCCGGGTATTTAAACTCCGGATTTACTTGTCAACAGATAAGGTATTTGAAATCTTTAAATAGCCAAACTTGGCTGGATTCTCGTTATGATATTGAATGATTGAGGTTTTCAAACCGGGTTATTCAAATCTTTAATAGCCAACATGGCTGGATTTTCATTATGATATTGAATGATTGAGGTTTTCATACTGGATTATATTATTCAAATCTTGAATAGCCAACATGGCTGGATTTCTATTGTGATTATCAATAACCAGTGTTACGATTGAGGTTTTCAAAGTCGCTTTAGCGCAACGGCTATTATTTTTATCAATGGATATGATTTATTCTACAATGGAAGGAATAGTCCCGAGTCGCTACAGGCTTATGACCCGGCACTTAGGGGCTACATTATTCAGGTTGGGATTATATCAAATATGCAAGTCCCATGTCACTGCCAGCATACACCATGGCACTTGGGGGATGTAACACCCCGGATGTAACTTTCCCAATTTGTACTCCAACTCTTGTCGTTCCCGGCGTTAAGTTATATTTATTTCTCGGGTTTGGGTCTTTGTCTCCATGTGTTGTTTTCTTTTTCATGCATCTCATATCATGTCATCATGTGCATTGCATTTGCATACGTGCTCATCTCATGCATCCAAGCTTTTTCCCCGTTGTCCGTTTTGCATTCTGGCGCTTCATTCTCATCCAGTGGCCATTTCTAGCTTTGTTTCGTGTGTGGGGATCAAACATTTCCGGATTGGACCGAGACTTGTCAGGCGGCCTTGGTTTACTACCGGTAGACCGCCTGTCAAGTTTCGTATCATTTGGACTTCGTTTGATACTCCAACGGTTAACCGAGGGACCGAAAAGGCCTCGTGTGTGTTGCAGCCCAACACCCCTCAAATTTGGCCCAAAACCCACCAAACTCTGCTCCATGTCCTAGAGCGTTCGATCACAATCGCGTGGCCGAAAACCGCACCTCATTTGGACTCTCCTAGCTCCACTTATGCCTATAATTAGCCCCCTCCATTTTTCGGATCTCTCCCTCTCCCCGAAACCCTAGTTTCAGATCTGCCGCCGACGGACGTGTCCGGTGCGGACCGGACAACGTCTGCCCCGTAGCGCCCGGCCACTCCCGTCCTGCCATCTGTCCCCGGGCGGTGCCCACATCGCCGCCGGCCCGCAGGCCCGAGGCGGGCCCTCCTCTCCACCTCACCTGGCCCGAGGAGCCACACCCGCACGCCGCTTGTCTTCCACGGCCCCGAGGGCCGAAGCTCGCCGGCCGCCGCCCCACTGCTCACCGCCTCCCCGTCGGCGCCGCGCACCACCGCGCGCCCTCGCCGCCCCGGCGACCACGGCCGGACCCCACCGACCACCTCGCCGCCCCACGCCACTCCGCCGCCGCCCCTCGTCGGTGGATCCGCCGCCCCTCACCGGTCGGCCTCTCCTCCGACGAACTCCGGCCGGCCATCATCGTTTTCTGCGCCATGAACAGTGCCCGTGAACAGTAACCGGTCCAGATCTGAGATCTAAAAAAACCCTATGGTTGACTTTTCCCTCTCCCCCTTAATCTTTTATGCATACTTTGACCGATGATATCTCCGCATCCGTAGCTCCGTTTTGGACATATAGTATATCAAATTGTTCGCCTCGACAAGTACATCATTTCATTCCATTGCATCATTTTCATTTGAGCTCATCTTGATGCCCGAAATGCTGTTAGTAGGAGGCTTCGTGAGTTAATTGTCAGATCTGCTAGTTCATCTTAGACTTTTGTCATTTTTGCCATGATTATTGTGTGCATGCTATGCCTGTGAGTCCTTCATATGTTTTGTTAAGCATTTTTTCTTCTTTCCAGAGGTGCAACCCATGCATTTTTAGGATGTGTGTGGTGACCTGTGCAAGCTTGCAAAGTGAGGCACTCGGTAAATCTGTTTTCAGAGACAGTAGTTTTCACTAAGTCTGGGATTATTTAGTTCATGATGCCATATGTTCAGCTTGTTTCCTAGTGATCCGTTCCTCTTTTGAGGATGATCAGTAAAGGAGTTTTGTTAATCATGTTATGCTCTATCCATCCATGGCTTTGTTTGCAATTATGCAGCACCCTAGCTTGAGTCAATCAAGCTCTACTTTTGCTTCGTTGTGAATCTGGGCAGATCGTCAACTCGTTTGCGATTTTGCCGATGTTATTGGAGTTGAACCGTGCATGCTATGCCATTGTTCTTGCCATGTCTAGCTGGCATTTTGTGCCTTCTTAATGGATGTATGCTTGCCTTGCCATGACTTGCACCGTAGTGAGTGCATCGAGCTCGTTTACATGCCTTCGTGAGTTATATTTCAGCATGTCTCAGTTTTCGCTAAGTCTGAAAACTGATTATGTTTTTGCTATGTTCGTGTGCCCGTTAGTATATTTTGTGGTCCCTTTTGGCCTCAGGTCACTTTGGGACTTTTGTTAAGCTTGTTGAGTAGCTCCATGCCATGTTCTTAATTGTCTTAATCAGATCATGTATCATGTTGTTTTTCTGCTCCGAAGAGGGCTTCGTGATCTGAAATTTCACACAAGTGTTAATTTCACCAAGTCTGGAATCTGTTGTGCATTTGCGTTTTTGCCATGCTTGTTTGAACCTCATAATGGATGAATTGGTCGTGGCTCAGTGCTAGTCTTTTGTTAAGCATCTTGTGTGCATCCCTGCCATGTATTTTGTTGTCATGTTTGGTGGCTGTAACATGTTCGTTGCATTGGGTTTAGATGCCTACTTGCTGTAAATCGCAGACCGATGTCATATCTTAAAACGCTTGCCATTTCCAACCCGTAACTCCGATTCCGGCGTTCTTTATATCGTTTTCAAGTGATTTCATCTCAACTTTCCAGTGGCACCCTTGGAATTCCAAGTTGATGCCAGTTTCATGCATTTCCTGTCATATCTTTCATTTTGCATCCCGCATCGCATCCCGCATAGCATATCTTCATTTCATCATATTGCTTGGTCTTGCACGTGGTTGATTGTATCCTTGTTGCTTGCTTGTCTTGTTTGGGTAGAGTCGGGAGATGAGTTCGCTACCGAGGAGCCCGTTGATTTTGCTTGTGAGGATCCAGTCAACTCTGACAACTGTGCAGGCAATATGATCATACCCTCGAAATCACTACTATCTTTGCTATGCTAGTTTGCTTGCTCTTGCTATGCCAATGCTACGATGCCTACCTTTTGCTTGTCAGCCTCCCAATTGCCATGTCAAACCTCTAACCCACCATGTCCTAGCAAACCGTTGATTGGCTATGTTATCGCTTTGCTTAGCCCCTCCTATAGTGTTGCTAGTTGCAGGTGAAGATTGGAGGCCGTTCCTTGTTGGAACTTCATTTATTTACTTGTTGGGACATCATTATATTGCTATGTTATCTTAATGCATCTATATACTTGGTAAAGGGTGGAAGGCGCGGCCTCTTGCCTGGTGTTTTGTTCCACTCTTGCCGCCCTAGTTTCCGTCATATCGGTGTTATGTTCCCGGATTTTGCGTTCCTTATGCGGTTGGGTTATAATGGGAACCCCTTGATATTTCGCCTTGATTAAAGCTTGTCCAGCAATGCCCAACATTGGTTTTACAGTTTGCCACCTAGCCCCTTTTCTTTCCCTTGGGTTCTGCAGACTCAAGGGTCATCTTATCTTACCCCCCCCCCCCCGGGCCAGTGCTCCTCTGAGTGTTGGTCCCACTGAGCGATGTCCAAGGCTACCAGGGGCAACTCCGGGCTGGCTTACCTGACGTCTGGTTCATCTGAGTGTGCCCTGAGAAAGAGATATGTGCAGCTCCTATCGGGATTTGTCGGCACATTCGGGCGGTGTTGCTGGTCTTGTTTTAACCTGTCGAAGTGTCTTGAGTTACCGAGATACCGAGTCTGATCAGAATGTCTTGGGAGGAGGTCGATTCCTTCGTTGACCATGAGAGCTTGTCGTGGGCTAACTTGGAACTCCCCTGCAGGGATTGAACTTTCGAAAGCCGTGCCCGCGGTTATGGGCAGATGGGAATTTGTTAATGTCCGGTTGTAGATAACGTGAACCTTAATCAATTAAAATGAATCAACTGAGTGTGTTACCGTGATGGCCTCTTCTCGGCGGAGTCCGGGAAGTGGACACGGTGTCGGAGTTATGTTTGCGCAGGTTGTTCCTCTAGATTCTCGCTCGCGCTTTGCCTCCTCTTCTCGCTCTCTTTTGCGTATAAGTTAGCCACCACATATGCTAGTCGCTTGCTGCAGCTCCACATATATTTGCCTTATCCATTCCTATAAGCTTAAATAGTCTTGATCGCGAGGGTGTGAGATTGCTGAGTCCCTGTGGCTCACAGATGCTATAATTCCAGATGCAGGTCCAGGTGATTTCGCTCCAGGTGACGAGTACGAGCTCAAGTGGGAGTTCGACGAGGACTCTCAGCGTTATTATGTTTCCTTTCCCGATGATCAGTAGTGGTGCCTAGTTGGGGTTTGATTCAGGGCCTTGTCGCATGTTGGGTTCTTTTCCATTTTGGCGCTGTAGTCGGGCCAAGAGTGTTTGTATGATGGATGTTATTTATGTACTCTGATGTGACGTGGCGAGTGTAAGCCAGCTATGTATCTCCCCCTTTTATTATATACTACATGGGATGTTGTAATGATTGCCTGACTTGCAACATTGCTTTCAATGCGGTTATGTCTCTAAGTCGTGCCTCGACACATGGGAGCTATAGCCGCATCGAGGGTGTTACAGGGGATAATGCAAATTCATTTTTTGCTCAACTTATTGAAGACTCGACTCATCATATTCTAAATGAGCCGGCCCTTGGGGGCTACCAATTGCTCCTATCAAAAATTCAAGGTACACAAGCCTGAGTCCATTATATTGAAAGATCCACTACTTAGTTGGTAGAGTACAAAGCTCTTAACCTTATGGATGTGGGTTCAAGCCCCATGGTGGAGATTACATCATATGATGTTATTATCAATGAATTATATACAAAGTCCCAACTCAGTATTATCTTACTAAGCCGGCCCTTGGGGGCTATACGTCGCCGCTCAAGTCTACATGATCATATTTACAAAAATCCCTGCTCATTATTGCTTAAATGACCCGGCCCTTGGGGGCTATACTGGTTGAAGTTTTTATGGGCATCAGGCAATTACAAGTCCCAGGTTGCCGCAAGCATGACAACCCGGCACTTGGGGGCTACAGGTAATATGGATATAAGGGAGAAAAAATCTTTAAATTCTCAGTTTTGAGGAAACCAGATTGACCCGGTATCTGCAACAATTATGACCCGACATCAGTATCAATTATGACTCGGCATCATCTATTTATAACCCGGTGATTTTGGTAATAATAAATTGGCAAGATATACATATTCAAGCCGGCTGAAAATCAGATAAGTATTTCAAGACCAATATTTTTTCTAAAGCCGGAGCTTTGGAGGCCGATTCAAGTGGATTATTCTTCACAATATTTCTCTGTGAGAAACCAACGTCAGCAAATTGAATACGAAGCTGGCCTATTGACCTGGACTTTCCAGAAGGAGGAGATGGCAAGGACTTAAGGATGATCAAGTGCCGGCTTACAAGAATATTTAACCCGGAGTACAACTTGACAGTTTGTTCTTGTGTTTATGTTGCAGATCAGTTTAACATGGATAAATCCAAATTAAACTTGGGGGCTAATGTCGGGGATACACCCCGCGGTATGACCCGACTGGATGTATAACCCAGCCGGACTTGGCGACTCACTAATGACCCGCCCTGACTGGACGACACACTAAGTGACCCGCTCAATCCTGGCGACTTATGGGTGACCTGGCAAGCGGATCGGAGGAGCGACAAGACCCGGGGGCCCAGGAGGCTCAAGGCCCAGAAGGCCGGCTTACGTTATGGTAGGCGAGCTTAAGAGGAAAGGCGTGGGGAATATTTCCTTTATGAGGAAGCAAGACCCGGACTTGTATTCAACTTGTAAGAAAAGATAGATCAGTCCTAGTCCTACTAGGACACCACATATAACCCGCCCCTCTAACTTATATAAGGAGGGGCAGGGCTCCCCAAAGAGGGACAAGCAACAAGAAACAATATCTAGGGCTAGACACAAAGGGGGAGCCGGCTTATGCGGCGACTCCCTCATGAGCATAATGAGACCTAGCCACAAACAGCATGTAGGGCTATTCCGAATGATGTTTCCCGGGGCCCGAAGCTGTCTAAATCCTCGTCTTGTGTGATGATCCACCTTGTGTCTCTCGATTCCGTCCAACCCCTCCAAGCTACCGCATAGATGCGTTGGCCTCGCGACAAAGTCCTCACACTAGGACATCTGCCGTGACAATTCCATGACAGGTTCCAAGAGAGAAGCCATTCCCAGCAATGTGTTTTTGGAACATATTCACACACCGACAGTTCAGGAATATCCTTTTACGGAAGAGCCCCCGCAGCGTAAGAGTGCCACAGATCCGACTGAAGTCGAGGTCCCAGCCAAGGTCGACCTAATTATGGAGGTTCTGGTCATTACTCCTGACTGGACAGTGTCGTACATTGCGTACATCCTTAGGAAGGAACTCCCAGAGGACAAAGAAGAGGCTCAGCAGATCGTCCGTCGATCCAAGGCCTTTACTATGATAACAGGACAACTGTTCAGGGAAAGCGTGACTGGGGTCGGTCAGAGATGCATAACTACAGAAGAAGGTCGAATGATCCTCAACGACATCCACTCGGGGACCTGTGGTCACCATGCGTCCTCTCGGGCCATCGTGGCTAAAGCATACCGAGCCGGATTCTATTGGCCACGAGAAAATGAAATGGCGAAAGATATAGTCGACAGATGTGAAGGCTGCCAGTTTTACTCGAACATGTCTCACAAGCCAGCGTCAGCCCTGAAGACCATTCCCCTCATCTGGCCCTTTGCTGTTTGGGGATTGGATATGGTTGGGCCACTGAGAACTAGTAGGAGCGGCTTCACTCATGTGCTCGTGGCAGTCGACAAGTTTACCAAATGGATCGAAGCTAAACCTATCAAGAATCTTGAAGCCAGCACCGCTGTCAGTTTTATTAGAGAATTGACATTCAGATATGGAGTTCCACACAGCATCATCACTGACAACGGGCCGAACTTTGATTCTGATGAGTTTAGAGCTTTCTGCGCTTCTCAAGGCACACGAGTCGACTATGCTTCAGTCGCTCACCCGCAGTCGAACGGACAAGTAGAAAGAGCGAATGGCCTAATTCTCAAAGGACTGAAACCCCGACTGATGCGTGATCTCAAACACGCAGCAGGCACTTGGGTCGATGAACTTCCGTCAGTTCTTTGGGGGTTGAGGACAACTCCCAATCGGTCGACTGGACAAACTCCTTTCTTTTTGGTCTATGGAGCCGAAGCTGTTCTGCCAAGTGACCTGCTCCACAACACACCCCGAGTCGAGCTCTTCTCTGAAGAGGAAGCAGAGTAGGCCTGCCAAGATTCTGTCAACCTCTTAGAGGAGGAAAGAGAGATGGCCTTGATCCGCTCGACCATTTATCAGCAAGACTTGTGTCGATTCCATGCCAGAAACATGAGGGGTCGAACCTTTAAAGAGGGAGACCTGGTTCTTCAAGTGGATCAACAGAAACCACACAAGCTCGCCCTGGCTTGGGAAGGCCCCTTCATCATCACCAAAGTTCTCCACAATGGAGCATACCATCTTTACAGCATTGAGCATCAGAAGGACGAGCCACGAGCTTGGAATGCGGAGTTGCTTCGCCCCTTTTATACTTAAGCACCCGTTCGAATAAAATGTAATAAGAAGTACCTTTGTAATTTGTTCATCAAAGACAAGAGCTTTTCAGTCTTCTCGCATGATTGTTGTTGTTTTTATTTACCTCTAAAATCCCCAGTGGGTGGGCTTAGCCGCGAATCCATTTCGCCTAAGTTCGAAAGAAAATCCTACCGAGTGATGAGCAAGCCTCTCACTCGGGAGGCTTAGCCGCGAATCCATTCCGCCTAAGCTCGAAAGAAAATCCTACCGAGTGGCGAGCAAACCTCCCACTCGAGGGCTTAGCTGCAGTCCAGTACTCGCCTAAGTTTATAAAATCCTACCGAGTGGAGAGCAATCCTCCCACTCAGGGGCTTAGCTACAGTCCAGCACTCGCCTAAGTTTGTAAAATCCTATCAAGTGGCGAGCAAACCTCCCACTCGGGGGCTTAGCTGCAGTCCCGTACTCGCCTAAGTTTATAAAATCCTACCGAGTGGAGAGCAATCCTCCCACTCGAGGGCTTAGCTGCAGTCCAGTACTCACCTAAGTTTGTAAAATCCTACCGAGTGTGAGCAATCCTCCCACTCGGAGGCTTAGCTGCAGTCCAGTACTCGCCTAAGTTTGGAAAATCCTACCGAGTGGTGAGCAATCCTCCCACTCGGGAGCTTAGCTGCAGTCCAGTACTCGCCTAAGTTTATAAAATCCTACCGAGTGGCGAGAAAACCTCCCACTCGGGGGCTTAGCTGCAGTCCAGTACTCACCTAAGTTTATAAAATCCTACCGAGTGGAGAGCAATCCTCCCACTCGGGGGCTTAGCTGCAGTCCAGTACTCTCCTAAGTTTGTAAAATCCTACCGAGTGGTGAGCAATCCTCCCACTCGGGGGCTTAGCTGCAGTCCAGTACTCGCCTAAGTTTGTAAAATCCTATCGAGTGGTGAGCAATCCTCCCACTCGGGGGCTTAGCTGCAGTCCAGTACTCGCCTAAGTTTGTAAAATCCTATCGAGCGGTGAGCAATCCTCCCACTGGGGGGCTTACTGCAGTCCAGTACTCGCCTAAGTTTGTAAAATCCTACCGAGTGGTGAGCAATCCTCCCACTCTGGGGCTTAGCTGCAGTCTGGAACTCACCTAAGTTTGTAAAATCCTATCGAGTGGTGAGCAATCCTCCCACTCGGTGGCTTAGCTGCAGTCCAGTACTCGCCTAAGTTTGTAAAATCCTACCGAGTGGTGAGCAATCCTCCCACTCGGGGGCTTAGCTACAGTCCAGTACTCACCTAAGCTTGTAAAATCCTACCAAGTGATGAGAAATCCTCCCACTCAGGGGCTTAACTGCAGTCTAGTACTCGCCTAAGTTTATAAAGTCCTTGTCCGCAAGGACGACGAGGTGTAGGTCGATCGCAGCCCTCTTCTCCGAGCTACGCCACAAATACAACGTATGCTCCATCCTTGTCCGCAAGGACAACGAGGCACAGGTCGACCGTGGCCCTCTTCTCCGAGCTACGCCACAAATACAATGTACGCTCCATCCTTGTCCGCAAGGACGACGAGGCGCAAGTCGACCGTGGCCCTCTTCTCCGAGCTACGCCACAAATACAATGTATGTTCCATCCTTGTCCGCAAGGATGGCGAAGCGCAGGTCGACTGCAACCTTCTCCTCCGAGCTACACCACATGTACAACGGAGCAGACCCCAAAAGCAATCGCAAGTATACTCAAAAGCAATTCGTATAAATCCTAAAGTTCCAAGCAGCAAATCAAAAGTATTCGAGCATCAAGCCCGAAGGAGTTTAACGGTTACAGCAATCACTCGGCATTCCGAGGCAAATTTAAGACAGATTCAAATCTCATATGTTTGTTCACTCAGCAGGAGGAGGGCTGGCAAGTTCGACGAATTCGTCCAAGTCGATCCCATCCGCGATCCGAGTGGTACCAGCGATGAAAGTCTCCATGAAGGACTGGAATTCATGCCTTTTGGTGTTGGCGACCTTGATCGCCGCCAGCTTGTCTTCACGAGCCTCCTTGCAGTGGACTCGTACCAAGGACAGCGCCACGTCAGCACCACACCGGGCGGAGGACTTCTTCCATTCTTGCACTTGATTAGGGATCTCGTCGAGTCGAGCCATCAGAGATTCCAGGTCATTTTGAAGTGTCACCCTTGGCCAGAGCAATGAGTCGACTCGTGAGACTGCCACCTTCAGATGCATGAGGTAACTTGTGACGCTGGCGACACGAGACTCTAGTCGGAGCATGTTCATGGCAGTTTCATCGCAAACTGGAGAAGCGATAGGGTCCAGACCCGTCTTGACCCTTCCGGTTTCCTCGTCAAAGTCTTGAAAGAATTTTGTAGTCAAAAAATTAGTGAGTCGACTGGACAGGATTCATTTGCAAGCATCAACACAGTCGGTTTAAAAGGAGTACCTTCCAGCATGAGATAGAGCTTCTTGGCAAGAGTTCTCAGATAAGCTTCCGTATCATTCCTCTTGTGGACTGCAGACTCCAGCTTTTCATTCAGGACAATTTTATCCTTCTTCAGACGACTCACTTCTTGGTTAGATTCATTGAGACGGGACTTCCGCTTGTTCACCTCCCCTTCCAATGCTCCGACTGAAGCCAGCTTCTGGTCTGCAAGGGCAGTCTTATCCTGGGCTTCCTTCTGTGCAGCTGCAAGGTCCGAGTCCTTTTTCTCCAGACCCAACTTCATTTCCTCTGCAAAAGAAGCAATCAGATCAAACAAGAGATCAAAGAAATATTTTAAAAGACGATCGACGTGAACGGTCGACAGGTAGTTACCTTCCATACCAGCAGCTTCATCTTGAGCTTTCTTCAAATTCTATTGGGCCAGCTCCAAGTCGAGGTTGAGTTGCCTCTGCTTCTCCTCAAGTTCAGCAAACTTGGAAATGAGAGTACAAGATTTCTGCAGGAGGCAAAAGACGTGTCAATCAACAAGATAAAAGGTTATTTACTTTCGAGTGAATAAAACTTAAAGAGTTCACTTAGACCCCAGCCGACTGCACGTAGTCGACTGCGGTCTTGGGGACTACACCCAGCGGGTGCACTTGGCGTGCCCCCGCTGATTCAGACCCAGCTCGACCAGTCCGCCCGGGTCAAGTCAAAAAAAACTATTCAGACCCCAGTCGACTGCTAGCAGTCGACTGCGGTCTCGGGGACTACACCCAATGGGTACACTTAGCGTGCCCCCACCGGTTCGGATCTCATTTGACCGGTCCACCCGGGTCGAGTGGAAGAAAAGAAAGGAAGAAAGAACTCAAACCCCAGTCGACTGCCAGCAGTCGACTGCGGTCTCGGGGACTACACCCAGTGGGTGCACTTAGCGTGCCCCCACCGGTTCAGATCCTACTCGCCCAGACCGAGTGGAAGAGCGTAAATACCAAAGACAACAAAACACCTAGTGGGTGTACAGATTCGACACAAACAACAGGAGATTGTATGGAAGAAAATATTTCGGGTAGCATATCCTAATAGAATAAGGTCAGTTGAAAGTCTACTTACCTGGACATTGGCCCGGAGAGCAGCGCTGGCGTCGTAAGCAGCCTGGCTATTCTCGTGCACCGCCTTCATCCGCTCCATCATCACGTTAGCCTGATGGATGGCTTCCGCAGCCGCATCCGACTTGTTTTCTGGAACAGGGTAGCTGGTGAAGAAGAGGGCAGACGACCCAGGTGCAGCAGCTTGGAGCTCCGGGGCAGGAGATTGGACGACTAAAGGAAACACCGGTACAGTCGACGGTGCGGGGAGCTCACTCGACAAGGGTACAGCGAAAGTTACAGAGGCCCCGCCCGCATCTTCAGATTGACGGACGGTTGGTGTTGTCGTTGGTCCCTGCTGAGACGTCTTACCAGCCACTACCTTTTTGTTCTTTCTAGGCCTAGGAGACACATCTTCATCGTCAACTCGGAGATCGATGACGTCGGGTGGATCTGCAGAGAAGTTTAGTCGACCCCAAGTGAACCTCTAGAACTCAATCGACCAAGTAATCAAGAACAAGATCATAAGAGTTTTTACCTGGGTTGGAGGTAACCGCATCTTCCATCTCCTCGTCTCAGTACTGGTAGGAAGAGGTTCCTGATGTAGTAGCACTGCAAATGTCCACACTCAGTCGGTTACGTTCTGTTGCTCGAGTCGACAAAAAGAACAGATCAGATGATTACCCGGAGATGGTGGGGACGGTCGCTTTGATTCTGGGCAAAGCCTTCGGTAGTTTGGAGGAGGTGGCCTTCGATGCTTTTCGCGTAGGAGGCGGCACAACCTTGAGCTGCTTCGGAGCCTTCTCAATCGGTGCTAGAGAAGACGCCCGGGGGCGCTTCGAAGATTGCCCAGTCGGCGTGGTCGCCAAGACCGGGGTGCTCGCCGGGTCATGAGCGTTCTTGGATCTCCTCTCTCTGCGAGGAGGCGAGTCGACCTCCTCCTCATCACTCGAGTCGTCGCTCTCCTCGTCCTCCTCTGCATCCGAGTGCCATTCGCCACTCATGGCCTCGCTCGCTCATTCCTCGACGTCTTGCTCCTGCACTCCATTGGGCATCGAGTACATATCAATGGGAGCCTGAAAGGACAACGAGCAAAGGAAATACAGTCGACCATCAACAAGGTGTCACACAGTGAATCAAGAAGATACTTGGCAAAGCAGAATCATACCTGTTCCGGCTGGCATGAGTGGTCGAATGGAATCACCCTCCTAGACCCCCGGGGATTGTCTTTGTTGCCGATGATTCCCCTCAGCCACTTCTCCACCGTGTCTTCGCTGACGTCTTACGGGTGGATCCGAGTGGAGTCCTCGAGTCCCGAGTACATCCACATTGGATGGTCACTGGCCTGAAGCGGTTGGATACGTCGACTGAGAAAGACCTCCAGAAGGTCCATCCCAGTCACCCCGTCACGGACAAGTTGGACGACCCGCTCGACCAACGCCTTGACATGCGCCTTCTCTTCTGGGATCACCCTCAAGGAGGAGGGCTTCTCCACTCGAGCCAGGGAAAAGGGGGAGGTCCAGTCGACTGACCCGGGGTCGGCTGGTCCTTACAGTAAAATCAGGTCGACTGCCAGCCCTGGACCGAGTCGGGAAGGATCATCGCTGGGAAGGTACTCTTGTTCCTCATTTGGATCCCAAGGCCCCTGCACATCTTGATCACGTGCGTCCTCTCATCACTCGGATTGGCCTTCTTGACCGACTGGGAGCGATAGGTGAATACGTGTTTTAAGAGACCCCAGTGCGGTCGACAACCCAAGAAATTTTCGCACATTGACACAAAGGAAGCCAGATAAACTATGGTGTTTGGAGTGAAGTGGTGGAGTTGAGCCCCGAAGAAGTTCAAAAAGCCACGAAAGAAAGGATGGGGAGGCAAAGAAAACCCGCAGTCGACATGAGTGGCGAGGAGAATGCACTCACCCTCCTCCGGCTGTGGCTCGGTCTCGTTCCCCGGGAGCCGCGCCGATTCGTGGGGGATCAGTCCCCCCTCCACCAGGTCGTCGAGGTCGTCCTGGCTGATCGTCGAGCGGATCCAGTCACCCTGGATCCATCCCAGCGGCAGGCCAGATCTTGACGAGGATCCGCCCCGGCTGGTCCTCTTGCCCTTCGCCTTCGCGGTCGCCTTCTTCGCACGCTCCAACGCCACCGTCTTCTCTTTTCCCATGGCGGCGGATCGAGTCCGAGCAAGGTTGCGACACAGAGAACGGAAGCGGGCACGATGGAGTAGTCTGAGGAAGAAGAAGGAGAATGAGGGCGCACTGTTCAAAGGCCCGGTCCGGTGTCTTTTATAAGGTCATTCCCGAGTGACTGACTTGTAGGCCCATTTGATCTAAACAAATCCCACAACAATCGCGCGTGCGATACGTGGCGAAAAAGGTGGCGCGGGGATCGAGGCAACCTGCCTAATCCGTCCCGATTACCACGGCCTCGCCCGTCCGGCGCGCTTCCCAAAATTCGTCGCAAAATCCGTGGAGAGCAGAGCAACTTGTCAGACGGAAAACATCCTCCACATCGTCATTCGGAACTCTACTGTGAAAGTTCACTCAACAAAAACTAAGAATGGACCAAGGCAACTGAAAAAGAAGTTGATGTTATCCCCTTAGTTCATTGATCCAGAGCAAGATATACTCATAGCACGAAGAATGAGTCGGAAGTGTTCTCAACTCCTTCCTCATTCAAACCCTGATCCATTCGGGGGCTAATGATGAAGCTATGTACATAGGGTAGGGTCATGGATCTGATCAAGATACCCTCCCCAAGGACATCCCTTAAAGAACCAGAAGCAGTCGAAGAAAAATCATCGTCCACTCGACCATAAAGCCATGTTCCACTCGACAGTCTTGAAGACACTCGACCATATGAACAACCACTCGACTCCTAGAAGACTAAGAGCCACTCACTCTGCAAACGGTCGAGATTTAAGTCATAGCTTTAATGGTCATTTATGTATTTTAATTGCAGGCGTTACCAGTAATGTCTCTACCTTTATGTACCTTAAACCCTTTATAACTGAGGGCGGGAGGGGTCTGGAGAACTCTATATAAACCACCCCCTCCTCAGGGACAAGGGTTCGCACCCCCTGTAACTCACACGCATATAATCCAGTCGACCGCCTCGGGGCTCCGAGACGTAGGGCTATTACTTCCTCCGAGAAGGGCCTGAACTTGTAAAACTCGCGTGTACAACTCCTCGATAGCTAGGATCTTGCCTCTACATTCCTACCCCCCATTCTACTGTCATACTTAGAACCACGACACTCCAGGCCCGTCCAGTCTGGATCGCATACTCGATCGCTCGTGTCAAATCCACGGCACCCCCGATAAGCCAGCCAATCACACCAACAGATAATGTTGGGTGTTCAAGCAGGCCGGCAAGTTGAATGCCGAAAACAAGGACAAGGAGTTGCATAGTGATGATGAGGAGGAGCCCCGGCCGCTGAACACGGGAGAACAGAAGAGGTTCCCCCCACAAGTGAAGACGGTGAACATGATATACGCAACCCACATTCCCAAGAGGGAACGGAAGCGTGCACTAAGTGACGTCTATGCCATGGAGTCTGTCGCCCCAAAGTTCAACCCATGGTCCTCTTGTCTGATCAGTTTCGGTTGCAGGTACCACCCCACTAGTATCCGTCATGGCGGATCCGCCGCATTGGTCCTAGACCCCATCATTGATGGATTTCACCTCACTCGAGTCCTTATGGATGGCGGCAGCAGCCTGAACCTGCTCTATCAGGATATAGTGCGCAAAATGGGTATTAGATCCCTCGAGGATCAAACCCACCAAAACCACCTTTAAGGGCGTCATCCCAGGTGTAGAGGCCCATTGCATGAGCTCAATCACACTGGAAGTGGTCTTCAGATCTCTGGACAATTTCCGAAGCGAGGAGTTAATCTTCGATACTGTCTCGTTTCGCAGTGGCTATCACGCACTACTCGGGCGAACCGCATTCGCAAAATTCAATGTGGTACTGCATTATGCATACCTCAACCTCAAGATGCCAGGACCTAGGGGGTCATAACAGTCAATGGAAACACAGAATGCTCGCTCCGCACGGAGGAGCACACTACGGCCCTCGCAGCAAAATCACAAAGAAGCCTCTTAAGGCAAACCGCCAATTCGGCGATACAGCCCCCGGACACTGTCAAGCAAGTCTGGAGTAACCTGCAACTGGATCGCCTGGCACGTTCAGAGCTCGCCTAGCAATTCGGCCCTCATACTAGTCCCAGTCAAGCGACGAAATCTGTGCCCCGCGTACATAATTACGCACTGAAAATACCATGGGCATTGGCGTGGGCACGATCAGGGCACGTCCCACAATGTGGCTCAACCGCCCTAGGGGCTGCATACCTTTATCAATTTTTTTACTTTTAGGACCTTACTCTCTGGAAGCCCTTTCCGGCAGTATGATTGCCGGACACATTACAGGAAGGAACAACCAAGGAGGCAAGAAGTTAAGTCATACAAGGGAACCACCAGGTGGTCTCTAATAACAATCGACATACCCGTTTTTTAATACCCATACGCAGCCTGCCCTTGGATAGGACATGTCAAATAGTCCTATTTTATGCTTATTGCACTACTTGTATCAGTATGCTTCGACGTATTATCTAAATAAACATGCATAGCATTAGTCTATTATTGCATTATCCATCCTTTTTTCTTATATGTTTATTTACGAAAATTTGCACCCGTACATTCTGGTACGACCAGTACGCCAGGGGGTCTCGTATACCCCATAATACGGCGTGAGAAGTCCGAACACTTTCAACAGTGCGGCACCCCGAACTTATAGCATTATATGCATCAGCTCCAAATCATGTCTTGGGTCAATAGTTGGGTTTGCCCGGCTCCCATGTTTTGGTAACTTACATTCTGCTATATCGGCTAAGGTAGCGCTGGGAGAACTACGGTGATTGTGTCCCAGTTCTTTCGGACGAGCACCTTAGTAGAGAAAGCCGAAAACTGACTGTCATGATAAGGCGAGAGTTGGTCGCTGTTCGAGAGGTCTCAAGACCTTAAAGACTTCTTCTGCTTCAGGCGAGGAGTCGGCCTTGCCTGACTTAGGCGTATATAACGCCCCCAAATTCGGCCTTCCGAATACTAGGGGCTTCGCCAAAATTTAAAATGGTAGACTTCTATGGCTAAGTGAGAGTGATAAAGCCTTATAGTCCGATTGTCTGGTTCGTTGTGTTGAACACCTCCCTCAAAGGACCCAAAATTGGGATAAAGAGTGCTCAGGTTTATCCTGAATACCTCAGTACTAGTTACATGAGGGCAGAAGCCGACGACTGGCCAACTCTCAGATTTTATAAACGGCCGCACAGAAGGTAATATTTTAAATTCAAAAAGCATTGGATAGCGCAAATGAACTAGTTTCACATTACAGTATCACATGAGCATGTTCATTCGAAAATTACATCTTTAGCACATTCCTCCTCCACAAGGCGGGAACCCTTCAAGACACTGTCACAATACATCTCGGGGCGGCGATGCTCCTTGCCCTCTGGCGGCCCCTCCTTCACCAGCGTCACGGCGTCCAGCTTCACCCAGTGCACCTTCGCCCGAGCAAAAGCCCTACGTGCACCCTCGATGCAAACGGACCGCTTTATGACCTCAAGTCGTGGGAAGGCATCTATAAGCCGGCTCACTAGACCGAAGTAGCTGTCAGGCAGGGGATCGCCAGGCCACATCCCGACTATAAGACCCTTCATGGCCTGTTCGGCCGCCTTGTGATGCTCGACCAGTTACTTCAGCTGGTCGCTCACGGGCATTGGGTGTTCGGTCCTAGTATACTGAGACCAGAACAACTTTTCCGTCGAGCTCCCCTCCTCAGCTTGGTAAAACTCCACGGCATCCAACACACTATGGGGAAGATCTATGAACGCTCCTGGAGAGCTCCGAACTCGGGTAAGTAAAAGGAAAGTTTCCTTTATGTGCTTGCTTTGCATAATGAATGCCTTACCCGCTGCCACCTTCTTCATCGCATAAATCTCCTGGAGGGCCTTATGGGCTTCAGCCTTGGCGTTTTGTGCGCTTTCAAGGGCCTTCACAAGCTCGAACTCTCGCGTCTTAGAGTCAAGCTCCAAGGACTCATGTTTTTTGGCGAGAGCCTGGAGCTCTTGCTGCACCTCGCCTACCCAGGCTTCTTGCTTTTCTCGCTCAATGCGCTCCTTGGCCACTTTATTTCGGCCTCGGACAGCGCCTTCTTCAGGGTCGCCACTTTGGTCGTGGCCCCTGGCAAATTCATGATGATCCTATTATTTTACAACCAAATTTCTTTTTAATATAGAGACAAGGTATTGCTTACCTTTGCTCTCCTAGAGCTGCCTCTTGGCAAGGTCGAGCTCTTCCTCGGACCGCTCAAGGTCCTGCTTTAGTACAGCGACCTCCGCAGTACGTGTGGCGGCAGCCAGCAGTGAAGCCTGCATATGCACATAGACATATTCTGATTAGACTCCTGGGTCATTATTTGATCCTCTATTCGACCTTTCTTCGTGAACGCCAAACAGAGCATCAGGGGCTACTGTCTATGCGGTAATATTTTCCTATATTTTGATTACTTACCTGAAAGTCTATTAGGAGGCTGGCACAAGCTTCAGTTAGTCCGTTTTTGGTGGACTGAACCTTCTCAATCACCGCACTCATGATAGTGCGGTGCTCTTCGTCAATGGAAGCGCCGCGAAGCGCTTGCAGCAAGTTATCCGGTGCCTCTGGATGGACAGAGGCCACCGGAATGGGCAGCTTGCCCCTCTTAACGGGGGGTCACCTGCCGGAGTCCAGAACCACCGGAGGTTCCGACGCAGTGTTCGGCTGGGGGCCGAACTTGGAGCCCATGGGAGTCTTGCTCCCTTTGCGCCCAAGGTCCGGAAGGTCGCCTCGAGGCGCCTCTAAGACTACCTCCCCTCGGCTCGGTGCCCTTTGAGACAAAACCTTGACGTTGTCCATAGGGAGAGGGTTGGAGGCGGTCGGAAGTGAATCACTATTCATATCCGACGGGTCCAAAGAACCATCCGATGAAGATACATCGATATGGGCTCAGGACGGACTGCATAATCATGTTCGGCGTAAAGAGAAGCAGTGCAATAAAACATACCATGAATTACTATAGTATTTGGATACTTACGACTTTGCCAAGGGCTTGTCCATGGGTAACCACTCGTCGTCGCTGTAGGCGGCCGTCGTGGAGCAGTCTGGAAGGAGGGTCCTTCCCTTCTTGGACACTTCGGCCTCCCTGGTTGGGGCGGCCCTCCTTTTCTTGTCTCCCCTACTGGGGGGAGAACTTTCCTTTTCCTCCTCGTTTTCGTGGGAGGAGCGTGCCTTGGAGTTATTGGATGATGAGCCCGATATAACCCTGCGTCGGAGACCCTTTTGGGTCCCCGTGGCCTTCTTCTTGGCCTTCTTCACCGGCACCTCGTAAGGTGCCGGAACCAGCATCTACGTTAGGAGAGCATCTGTAGGAACTTCAGGCAGGGGGCTGGGCAATCGATCTGCTCCGCTGTCTCTACCCAGTCCTGTTAATGGCATGGAAGCTTAGATCCCACACATGATTAAACAAGGGCAAATAAATATCCTGTGAGATATAAAAACTTAACGGATTGGCATGGCGCTTTGTGCTGAGTCCGCGGTCCTCGATAAGGGGAGGAGGTACCTCGACACCCTTGAACAGCACCTTCCAGACATCCTGGTGCGTCGTGTCTAAGAGCTCTCGCAGCGTATGGTGCTTGGCCGGGTCGTACTCCCACAAATTGAATGCCC
This sequence comes from Triticum aestivum, assembly GCF_018294505.1. NCBI lineage: Eukaryota > Viridiplantae > Streptophyta > Magnoliopsida > Poales > Poaceae > Triticum > Triticum aestivum. Next base: position 112,026,573 of record NC_057800.1, read on the forward strand.
GTCGTTGACATGGGAGGATCCGGCGGAAGAGCATGACCTGGACCATGTTGACGAGCTTGATTTTCTTGCTCTTCGTGTTCTTGATGCAGGTCTGGAGTTCGGTCAGCTCTACCGGGGAACCCCAGGACGGGCCCTTCTCTTTCCTGGAGGTGAGCCGCGTGGGGATTCCGGATCGAAATTCGTGGGCCGCCACCCAGTTAGTGTCGCGCGGCTCGGTGATGTAGAACCACCCCGATTGCGACCCCTTTATGGTCTCCACATAGGAGCCTTCGAGCCATGTGACGTTAGGCATTTTGCCCACCATGGCGCCTCCACCCTCTGCTTGCTGGCCGACCACCACCTTCGGTTTAACATTGAAGGTCTTCAGCCACAGGCCGAAGTGGGTGAGGGAGTCCTGGATTAGGGGGTATCCAGACAGCCAGACTATATCCTTTGGCCAGACTGTTGGACTATGAAGATACAAGATTGAAGACTTCGTCCCATGTCCAGATGGGACTCTCCTTAGCGTGGAAGGCAAGCTTGGCATACGGATATGTAGATCTCCTTCCGTGTAACCGACTCTGTGTAACCCTAGCCCCCTCTAGTGTCTATATAAATCGGAGGGTTTAGTCCGTAGGACCAACAACAACAATCATACCATAGGCTAGCTTCTAGGGTTTAGCCTCTTCGATCTCGTGGTAGATCAACTCTTGTACTACTCATATTATCAAGAACAATAAAGCAGGACGTAGGGTATTACCTCCATCAAGAGGGCCCGAACCTGGGTAAACATCGTGTCCCCTGCCTCCTATTACCATCCGCCTTAGACGCACAGTTCGTGACCCCCTACCCGAGATCCGCCGGTTTTGACACCGACAGTGGGGCCTGATGCGGAGGAAGGCCTCGCACACGACGATAAACACCGAGATGTTGAGGATGAAATTGGGGGCCAGATCATGCAAATCCAGCCCATAGTAGAACATGAGCCCGCGGACAAACGGGTAGAGGGGAAATCCCAGTCCGCGGACGAAGTGGGTAAGAAAAACCACCCTCTCATGTGGTTCTGGAGTCGGGATGATCTGTCCCTCATCTAGCAGCCGGTGTGCGATATCCGCAGCCAGGTATCCGGCTCCCTGTAGCTTTTTGATGTTCTCCTCCGTAACGGAGGAGACCATCCACTTGCCTCCCACTCCGGACATGATTGGAGTAGGTTGAGGAGAAAATGTGAACTTTTGTGCTGAAGCTCGAGTGTGTAAGAATGGATGAGCAAGGGGGAAGAGGGTGTGGGTGAAAAAGGTGAATCCTTGTCCCTTTATAAAGGCGGAAGAAACTATGCGCCTCCCCACCTGCATGATAAACTCGTTTATTCCCCAAGCGCCGTAATTGAAGGTGCGGTTGGGTTACCCACACCCGTATTGATGAGAATCCCGTGATAAGAGGACATGATCTCTGCTACGACAAGACATGCTAAGAAAACCGCCTTGCGATACGTGTGGTAGCTGGTTGCGAAAACGGTTCGAATAATGACCGGACCGTGGTATGATGGCATGTTGTCAAACGTGTCAGCAGATTGGATGTGTGTAAATATGATTCTCTCTACGGTGGTATGTGGAACTTGTTTTGCAAAGCCGGGCACTAGCCTCGTGTTCAAAATCTTCTATGGAGTATTCAGAGGAGGAACCCGCCATGCAATGTTGAAGACAATCTGCGCGCCGGACTCATCGTCATTTGCGGCACCCCGGCTCAGAGAGACCGGTTTACCATACATTGCCAGCCCGAAGACCATGTCTTCTGGCAATGCACAACGTCTTGGTACAGAATAACAACCGCTTTATTGATGCTAGAGGAACAGAGTTACATTACAACAACTGTCGAGGGCAAGCGGCACACTAGGTGCCGCTAAACAATATGTACATTATTTAGTCAACATAAAATGGGCCTCAATCCGAACAACTACGTGGCAGCGGAATAACGTTGTGGCGGAAGCTCCATATCACAGGGACACCGATGTGGACACGATCTAGACTCGAACAGCGCTCCTATCCAATGATACTTTCCTGAAATATGGCATGGCACGCCAGGTCAGTACATTGAATGTACTTGCAAGCTCACAACAGGCATCATCATAATGAAAAACAATATCATGATATTTAACCAATTATTAAAAATGCAACACTATATGCCAACATGTTGTGATCATGCTCGAACGTCCCTCGGGATAGCTTACCAACCGTGATCATCTCTGGATCACAACACACCACCAAAGTGGTCTGATCACAAACACACCACCAAAGTGGTCTGATCACAAACACCACCAAAGTGGTCTTATCACAAACACCACCAAAGTGGTCTTATCACAAAAATAACTCGTGATCCTTACGGTGATCACAACCACGACCATCATTTGGTCCCAAATGCCTCGATGGCCTTTCTGCCATCCATCAACAATGCTAAGTTCATTGCTTACTGTGCAATTTTTATTAAACGTTGACTCCTGGTGGGACCTACTATGAGGTGTCCGTAATCGTGGACTCGGCTATCGATAGATTACACACTCTGCAGAGGTAGCACACTGTACCCACACCACGGAACCCATCGCCTCGCACTCCCATTCGGGTGGACCAACGACATTCCAACAGAACCCCTCCATTGCCATAGCACTCTCCCGGCCACTCCGACCCAAATCCCCCAACGGGCTGGTCCTGGGTGGCCCCGTGTCTACCAAAGACACTCTGACCACCGTCGTGGTCAAAACACTCCCACTCGGGGACACTCCCCCTCGGGGACTCGGTACCATAATCTCATCAACGAGCACACAAGATTATGTCTGCTGACCGGGCCAGGGCAAGCACGACATAACCTTCCCTAGATGGAGGCACCGACCAGAGGCCGTGTCAATGGACCGAATCAAGGCCTTCCCACAAAGGCAAATGTGGTTACACTGGAAAGAAACTTGATTCAGCGGCTCCATGACCCAGACAACGAGTTATATTCAGATTTAACTTTAAACTAAAAATGACCGGTGTCATAGCATGCCATGAAATGCAAGATAACACATGCATCATATAATGATAAAAATGACCGATGTCATCCTCATACACACCAAGCATAACGTCAACAACTCAATTTACTCTACTAGCTCCAATGACACCCAACTTAACCAAAATATTTTGCAACAAGTTTAATTAACTTCTTACGCAAGAAAGTAACTCCGATAATTTTCTCATATGCTTGTCAAAAAAATTTCATTAGCAACAACTCTTACTTTCTTTTATCACTAAGTTGGGTTCAAACATTCTGTAAGACAAGTAATATGATTAAACAAGTACTTAACAGAACATTTCCCCGCAAATTTTTATCAATCTAAGAGGGAAAAAACATATCTTTAAATAATTGGTAATATGCATAATAAAATTATTTCTAGCATCACCTCAAATAAATCTTAACTTGCTTTATCCACTAAACTAGTTTCAACCATTCTGTAACTCAAGCATAATAACTAACCAATATTTAACAGAATATAAATAACTCCATAATCATTTAAATGCATGGATTAATCTTTTTATTCAAGTAAGAAAATCACAAATATTGAAATGGCACCATGAAAATGTTGATGTGGCTTGCCTTAGTGCATATGAGGTTCACAAGCCTCCTAGTGATTCTCAAGACAAGCTTCAGCTTCTGAAAATAGTTTTAAACACAAAAATAAAATATCAAGAACACTTCTGAAAATCACCAGAATTCTAGATAGCTCAGAAAAATCTCATCTTTGGTGAGCTGCTAGATTTCTTAACAAAGAACACAATGCAAAAAGAATCAATTCATTTGGACTTATGGTTGAAGAGTTATGACTGTTTGAAGTGTTCTGTAAATTGAAATGAATTTGAAATAGACTGGGGGGTGACATCGAAGGCGTAAAGCCCAGGGGCGGCACCACTCATACCGATTCGCGCGCGTACTGAGTGGCTGACTAGCGGGCCCCGCTAGTCAGGTGGGGGAAGAGGGAGAGGAAAAAAGAGGGGGCCGTGGCTTCGCCGGAGCTCTCGCCGGTGACGAGGGCTCCTTGGTCCAAACGAGAGGGAGGGATGGCAAGAGGGGGTTGAGGCGCACCTTCCCGTACCCGTAGTGTAGCTAGCGATGGTTGGACGGCGTCGGAATCAACCTCGCAAGCGGAGGCAGAACGTGGAGGTCGCCGGAGTTGAGGAAGACGGAGAGCAGAGGCCACTCCAGGGGCTCCAAGCGGGGGAGACGGCCTCACCGGAGAGAGGCAGAGGCCCTAAAGGGGTCGCCCAGGCCTGGGAGGGGCTGGAGCTACCCCGGCGATAAGAGGGGATAGCCGGCAAGCTCGAGCTCGGGGACGGCAGCCCGAGGCCTGCCCGGCCGGGCTCCGGCTTCCTACTCGATCCTGGGTGTGTGTGAATGTTGGCTGGTGCTCGAGGAGGCTGGGGACGGCTCTATATATAGGCGAGCGGCGAGGGTGCTTTGGGCTCCGCTGGTGGACACCTGTCCATGGCGCCCGGCGACGAGCGGCGTCAGTGACAGGGGGAGAAGGCGATGGAGGTCACGCGGCCACTATGGGCGGGCGGAGATGAGCACAGGATCAAGAGAATGACGACGAGCACAGTGCGCTCCGCACTGTTGGGCTGGACGGACCTTGCCCGTGCTCGCTGCGGCGAGCTCCGGCGTCGGTGAGCGCCAGGGAGGAGTTAAGAGAATTGAGACGATGATGGTGGCGAGGTTTGGCATGGTTGGGCAGGCGGGGAAGCGAGCACGCGAGCAACAGAGGCTCGGGCATGTCGCAGAGCGCGTCAGCTGCATGCCAGCACGCCTGGACGAACGCGGTCACTGCGTGAACTATGACATCAGGTTGATCTAAGCAAAAACCCAATGTCTGGCATGTTGTTCGTGGTAGTTTTGAGTGTTACCACGATTTGGTTTGGATCTAGGTGCAGTAAAGAAGTTTTCACACACCAAGTAAGTTTCTGGTCAGTAACTTGGTTATGTTATTGTGGTCAAATGGCTTGGAGTTTCAAGATGTGCTTTGGAGGCTTGTGATAAGTTACTAAGGTAAAGATGCACAAGAAATTTCAGCTCAAATGGAGCAAGTAAAATGGTAGTTGCTGTAGAAACCACCATTTCTGTCCAGAATAGAAAAGATTTTCTGTAGCAAAAATATTCCAAAAAGTGATAAAATATTTTTGCTCGGGAAGGTGCACAAGGGTTCACAGAATATTTGTGAATTATCTCAGATTTTTTTGAGCCATAAAAATTGGGGTTGCTTTGAAGCAAACAGTTCTGGCTTAGGGTTTTAGAGAGAAAATGAATATTTTTCTTTTAAGAAAAATATTCCAAAGATTATTTTTGGGTAGATCAGAAGTGAAATGATGATTTAGAAGGGAAGTAAAGCACTTGGGTGAAAGCCAAGGATGCCCAAGTGTTGAAGTCCATATGAAAAGATTCAAAAACCCCAAGTTTCAAAAAAATTCAAATGAAAAAATCAAGCAAATAAGAAGGGGCAAAACCCAGGCTGTCACAAACCTCCCCCGCTTAGAATGAATCTCGTCCTCGAGATTCGGTTGCTTGATAAAACCACTCTGGATACTGATCCCTAAGGAATTCTTCCTGCTCCCAAGTTGCTTCGGATTCTGTGTGATGCTCCCACTGAACCTTGTAAAATTTTCCGACTTTACTGCGACTGACCCTTTCCATTTGATCCAAAATTTTGAACGGTCTTTCCTCATAAGTTAAATCTTCTGCCAATTCTATCTCAGCCATTGCAGTCCTTTTCTCAGGCGGGGATATGCATCGTCTCAATTGCGAAACATGGAACACGTTGTGTATGTCTGCCAATTCCGGGGGTAGTTCCAGTTGATATGCAACCGTACCCATACGAGACATAATCGGGACTGGACCAATGAATCTGGGTGCCAGCTTTCCGCGAGTCTGAAATCTCTTGACTCCTTTCATAGGAGTGACTCGAAGGTATACGTGTTCTCCGGGTTCAAAACTAACCTGCCGATGTTTGGCATCATAATAACTCATCTGTTGAGATTTGGCCAATTGCAGCCTATCTCGGATTTCCCTAACTTGTTTCTCAGCTTCTACTATGAGATCCGTCCCGAAGATATGGCTATCTCCAGTCTGAGACCAATTTAGAGGAGTGCGGCACTTACGGCCATACAGAGCTTCGTATGGTGACATCTTTAGACTGGTCTGGAAACTGTTGTTATAAGAGAACTCGGCATACGGCAAGCAGTCTTCCCATTTAGCACCTTTGGCTAGCACACAGGCTCGCAACATATCCTCGAGTATTTGATTTACCCGCTTTGTTTGTCCATCCGTCTGAGGGTGATACGCAGTACTATATTTTAGTGCCGTCCCCAAGGCTCGATGGAGACGGGACCAAAAAGCGAAGGTAAACAAAGAACCTCGGTCAGAAGTGATAGTTCGGGGTACTCCATGTAGACTGAAGATCCTGGATACATACAGTTGTGCAAGTTCATCTGCTCTGTATCTGGTGCTGATCGGAATGAAATGAGCAACCTTGGTCAGGGTGTCTATTATAACCCAGATTGCATCCTTGCCTCGTTGAGTCCTAGGCAATCCTGTGATGAAATCCATGCAAATGTCATCCCATTTCCACTGTGAAACTGGCAACGGTTGGAGAAGCCCGGCTAGCTTCTGTTGATCTGCTTTCACCTTGTTGCATATATCGCAACAGGCTACAAAATAGGCAATGTCTTTCTTCATACCATCCCACCAGAATATTTGCCTAAGGTCCTCATACATTTTCATACCTCCCGGGTGAATGGAATATGCGGACTTGTGGGCTTTTGACAGGATTTTCTTCTTCAAGTCCGGTTGATTTGGCACACAAATGCGTCCACGGAATCGAAGGGTACCGAATTCGTCCTTGGAGAAGTCAGAGGTCTGCTTTGCCATCTGGCCCTTGGCCCATTTTTATAGGTTGGTTTCAGCTGGCTAGGCCTTGTAGATCTCCATCTCAAGTGTGGGGTAACTTCCAAAATATTAGCGAGGTCAGCCTCTATGATGACCAAGTTGAGTTGAGGGATCTCCTCTTGGAGTTTGGTGGGCAATGATTTTAACATGACATTTAAGCTGACGGGCTTTCGACTGAGTGCATCAGCAACGACGTTGTCCTTGCCTGGATGGTAATTTATTCCAAGGTCATAATCCTTGACCAACTCTAACCATCTTCGCTGACGGATATTTAAATCTGGCTGAGTGAAAATGTACTTGAGGCTTTTGTGGTTGGTAAAAATTTGGCACCTTTTTCCAATGAGGTAGTGTCTCCAAGTTTTTAATGTGTGAACCACTGCAGCCAATTCCAAATCATGAGTAGGATAATTTCCCTCATGAGGTCGTAGTTATCGCGATGCATATGCTACTACCTTGTTGTCTTGCATTAACACGCAACCAATACCTTGTCTGGAAGCATCAAAGTACACATCAAAACTGCGATAAATGACTGGAAGGGTCAATACAAGTGCAGTTGTCAGTCATATCTTTAGCTCATTAAAACTCTTCTCACGGTCCTCTGTCCACTTAAACTTGGTATCCTTTTTAAGCAGCTCCATCATGGGTTTAGCAATTTTGGAAAACCCTTCAATAAAACGACGATAGTATCCAGCTAATCCGAGGAAACTCCGGATCTGTGTCATGGTCGTGGGTGGTACCCAATCAAGCACATCCTTTACTTTGCTCGGGTCCATGGCTATACCTTCGGCGGATAGTACATGTCTGAGAAACCCAACTTTCTTGAGCCAAAAGTCGCACTTACTGAACTTGGCGTATAGATGATGGTCGCGGAGCCGTTGTAGTACTGCTCGGAGGTGATCCTTGTGTTCCTCCTCACCCTTGGAGTAAATGAGGATGTCATCGATGAAGACTACCACGAATTTATCGAGGAAGTCCATAAATACTTTGTTCATCATATGCATGAAGAAAGCAGGGGCATTGGTGAGACCAAAGGACATGACAGTATATTCGTAAAGACCGTAGCGAGTAGTGAATGTGGTCCTAGGAATATCTTCCTTTTTAATCTTGAGCTGATGATATCCGGTTCGTAAATCGATTTTAGAGAATACCTTAGCCCCACTAAGATGATCAAACAGATCGTCAATCCTTGGCAGTGGGTATTTATTTTTGATGGTGACCTCATTCAGCTGGCGGTAATCTATGCACATACGGAGACTACCATCCTTTTTGCCCACGAAAATTGCAGGTGATCCCCATGGTGAAGAGCTGGGACGAATATAGCCCTTCTAGAGTAATTCGTCAAGCTGTTTCTTTAGCTCCACTAATTCTGATGAGGGCATCCGGTAATACTTCTTGTATAATGGTGCGGTTCGGGGCACAAGATCTATGGCAAACTCCAGTTCCCGATCTGGTGGCATGCCTAGCAATTCTTCTGGAAACACATCAGGGTACTCACTGACCACAGGAATAAATTCCAATTCAACCACAGCAGTGCACACTAATTCTGGCCCGGGTATCTTCTAGCGAGCATAGAATTTGGTGAGCTGCCCATCCAGACTGGTCAGATTGACTTCTCAGGTTGCGCGGTTTATGCAAACTTGATATTTGGTCAACCAATTCATACCCAATATAATATCCAACTTTTCAGACTCAATGATTATCAAAGATGCTGGAAAACAGACCCCGTTGATATTGATCTCCAGATCACGGCAGACCAGATTGCTCTTGATTATAGATCCCGGGGTTTGTACCAGCATATTTTTGCCCAAAATTGTACAAGGAAAATTGTTTTGGGCGGCAAAACTCCGAGAAATAAAAGAATGGGAAGCCCCAAAGTCAAATAAAATTATGGCAGGTATGTCATTAACAGAAAACATACCAATGATGACTTCTGGCTTCTCCTGGGCTTCATCGGCGGAGATATGATGCACGTGCCCGGTGAAGTTTTGCTGGCTTGGCCGCGACTCCATATAATTGACTTGCGGTCGGCTTAGGGCATTCGTCTTGTTGTTCTTGGGGAACTGCTTTGCATAATGTCTGTGCTGCCCGCAAATGAAACAAGAATTATTGCGCTGACGTTCCTCATGCATTGGATTGGTCACAATATTCTTGACTTGGGTGGTGGTCTTGTTAACATTTTGTTGCCAATTTGGCATGTATTCCACCTGAGTCTGCTGCTAGGTACGAGCCTTTTGCACAGGTGGCCCATCCTTCTTTGACTCAAACTTGCGCTTGTTGTCGTTAGCAGGCCTATTATCGAATATCATCTTGTGCTCCCGTTCAGCAATGAACGCCTTGTCCACCAGAGTTTGGAATTCTGTGAAATCAAACTGAGAGCACACCAAAGTTGCGGATTTAAACCTCCAAGAAATCTGTCAATCTTCCTTTCTTCGGTGGCCACGTCATATAGAGAGTAATGGGCCAAATGATTGAATTTTTGCAGATATTTAGACACAGACTGATTTCCATGGACGAGTGCGAGAAATTCACACTGCTTGGTCTTCATAACTCCATTAGGGATGTGGTATTTTCGGAACTTATCCTTAAATTTCTCCCGGGTGATTTCCTCATTACTCGGCCACATGGCCTTGGTATTTTCCCACCATATGGCAGCTGCGCTTTCAAGGTAATGAGTTACAAATGGAACTTTATCATTTCCTTCAGTACGGGCAATCTCAAGCTTTTTCTCCATTGTGTGCTACCAATCATCGACATCCAATGGGTCAACAGCCCGACTCAAACTGGGTGGATTGGTCCACTGAAAATCTGACAGCTTTGAATGATGACCATTCTGATTTCCATTCTGTCCAACCATAGCTTGAACACTTTTCAATATTTCAATCAGATCATTGTTTCTTTTCTCTTCAAACATACATAGAATTTGCTCGGTGGAGGGAGGATCAGGCGCTGGAGGTGGTGGCTGAACGTACGGCTCGGGAGAATGTCCTGCCTGTCGTGCGGAACGGCGAACAGGAGTTCCCTCACGAACGTCGCTACTGCTGCCTCCCCGCGTCATCCTATTGTGAATTTTTCCCAAGACAACACAATCGAGATGAGAAACATCCAAAGAATAAAATTGGGGAAAAGCCAGTGACAAATCCTGGAAGAAAACATAAAAAGCAAAAAATACGGTGAATAAAGTCTCATCATAATTATACATAGACTCATACATGAAAAGTAAACAACATGACCGGTTCACTACTCTCATACATGCAATGAAACATCATGACTCGAACGACTACATCCATACATCATCCAGACAACTACAAATACTCAAAGATACTACTGCTTTGCTGGTGTTGCGGCGTCCTCCCCTGAAGTGGTCTCGGATCCTGAACTGATGTGGTTAACGGAAACCTCCGAGTTAAAGGTAACACAATTGCGCTGCCTCGAGGGCTCTCCCTCAAGGGCAGGGGTAGGATGAAGCATCGGGGCTACAGGAGTAGCGAGAAGTGAGACCCACTCGGCAGAAGTACTGAGAGGGTTCACGGCTGAGATGCTCGTGCTACTCGGGGGAGTAACTGGCGAAATAGGGGAGCTAGAACTGACTGGGACATGAGGGGTAAATCCCAGGGAAGACGGAGTACTGGCGGACCTAGCAGTGACCAAAGCAGTGGCTAAAGCAGTACGAGTACGAGTCAGCTCTCGGGCCAGCTCGTGGATCATGAGATAGCTAGCGGTGATATAACGAGCAAGGTGGCTAGCAACACTATCAGACTCCGGATTAATGAGAGGGAAACGGACACGACCGTTGTCGTGCAGAGATGGGTAGTAGTAAAAACCTGGGTGGTTCTGCCTTCGGACCTCGTTGTAACGAAGCTCGACAAGGACCTCGAATGCAGCAAACTGAACAGCCTGAGAAGCGATGGAGGCATAACCGCTCCGAGAAGTGCGAGTGTAAGAGCTGGAATCGGAACTAGTGCGTAGAGTGACCACTGCGTGATACTCATATACTAAATCAGCTAGATGCTCCCGGTACACACGATAGATTGGGTCGTCTTCGAGAGGATACAGCCGACGCCACACGTTGCGAAGGAGGTGTGGTGACGTGTACGGCATCAACTGCAACTGGCACGGATACGGCACCGGAGCCATCTACACCCACAACCATTAGCAGGTTAGCATAAAGCAATATATATATATATATATATAAACCGAATGCATGCGACTCAATAATCAGCACAAATTACTAACGGCACTCAACTAAAACTCGTATCTAGCGCGTCGTAGTCTAGCGTGGCCTATAGTCAGCGCGGCTCTGATACCAAGAGTTGTGGCACCCCGGCCCAGAGTGACCGGTTTACCATACATTGCCAGCCCAGAGACCATGTCTTCTGGCAACGCACAACATCTTGGTACAGAATAACAACCGCTTTATCGATTCTAGCAAAACAGAGTTACATTACAATAGTTGTCGAGGCCAAGCGGCACACTCGGTGCGACTGAACAATATGTATATTACTTAGTGAACATGAAATGGGCCTCGATCCGAACAACTACATGGCAGCGTAATAGCGTTGTGGCAGAAGCTCCATATCACAGGGACACCAATGTGGACACGATCTAGACTCAAACAGCACTCCTCTCCAATGATACTTTCCTGAAATCTGGCATGACACGCCAGGTCAGTACATTGAATGTAATTGCAAGCTCACAACAGGCATCATCATAAAGACAAATAATATCATGATATTTAACCAATTATTAAAAATGCAACATTATATGCCAACATGTTGATCATGCTCGAACGTCCCTCGGGACAGCTTACCAACCGTGATCATCTCTGGATCACAACACACCATCAAAGTGGTCAGATCACAAACATACCACCAAAGTGGTCTGATCACAAACACCATCAAAGTGGTCTTATCACAAAAATAACTCGTGATCCTTACGGCGATCACAACCACGACCATCATTTGGTCCCAAATGCCTCGATGGCCTTTCTGCCGTCCATCAACAATGCAAAGTTCATCGCTTAGTGTGCAATTTTTATTAAACATTGACTTATGGTGGGACCTACTACGAGGTGTCTGTAACCATGGACTCGGCTATCGATAGATTACACACTCTGCAGAGGTAGCACACTGTACCCACACCACGGAACCCATGGCCTCGCACTCCCATTCGGGTGGACCAACGGCATTCCGACAGAACCCCTCCATTGCTACATCACTCTCCCAGCCACTCCGACCCAAATCCCCCAACGGGCTGGTCCTGGGTGGCCCCGTGTCTACCAAAGACACCCCGACCACCGTCATGGTCAAAACACTCCCACTCGGGGACTCGGTACCATAATCTCATCAACGAGCACACAAGATTATGTCTGCTGACCGTGCCAGGGTAAGCACGACATAACCTTCCCTAGATGGAGGCACCGACCAGAGGCCGTGTCAATGGACCGAATCAAGGCCTTCCCACAAAGGCAAATGTGGCTGCACTGGAAAGAAACTCGATTCAGCGGCACCATGACCCAGTCAACAATATGTTCAACTTGAGTTATATTCAGATTTAACTTTAAACTAAAAATGACTGGTGTCATAGCATGCCATGAAACGCAAGATAACACAATCATCATATAATGATAAAAATGACCGATGTCATCCTCATACACACCAAGCATAACGTCAACAACTCAATTTACTCTACTTGCTCAAATGACTCCCAACTTAACCAAAATATTTTGCAACAAGTTTTATTAACTTCTTACGCAAGAAACTAACTCCGATAAATTTCTCATATGCTTGTCAAAAAAATTCATTATCAACAACTCTTACTTTCTTTTATCACTAAGTTGGGTTCAAACATTCTGTAAGACAAGTAATATGATTAAACAAGTACTTAACAGAACATTTCCCCACAAATTTTTATCAATCTAAGAGGGCAAAAACATATCTTTAAATAATTTCTAACATGCATAACAAAATTATTTCTAGCATCACGTCAAATAAATCTTAACTTGCTTTATCCACTAAACTAGTTTCAACCATTTTGTAACTCAAGCATAATAACTTACCAATATTTAACAGAATATAAATAACTCCATAATCATTTAAATGCATGGATTAATCATTTTATCCAAGTAAGAAAAACACAAATATTGAAATGGCACCATGAAAATGTTGTTGTGGCTTGCCTTAGTGCAGATGAGGTTCACAAGCCTCCTGGTGATCCTCAAGACAAGCTTCACCTTCTGAAAACAGTTTTAAACACAAAAAGAAAATATCAAGAACACTTCTGAAAATCACCAGAAATTCTAGACAGCTCAGAAAAATCTCATCTTTGGTGAGCTGCTAGATTTCTTAACAAAGAACACAATGCAAAAAGAATCAATTCATTTGGACTTATGGTTGAAGAGTTATGACTGTTTGAAGTGTTTTGTAAATTTAAATGAATATGAAATAGACTGGGGTGACGTCGAAGGCGTAAAGCCCAGGGGCGCCACCACTCGTACCGCTTCGCGCGCGTACTGAGTGGCTGACTAGCGGGCCCCGCTAGTCAGGTGGGGGAAGAGGGAGAGGGAAATAGAGGGGGCCGCGGCTTCGCCGGAGCTCTCGCCGGCGACGAGGGCTCCTTGGCCCAAACGAGAGGGAGGGATGGCAAGAGGGGGTTGAGGCGCACCTGCCCATACCCATAGCGTAGCTAGGGCGGTCGGACGGCGTCGGAATCAACCTCGCAAAAGGAGGCAGAACGTGGAGGTCGCCGGAGTTGAGGAAGACGGCGAGCAAAGGCCACTCCACGGGCTCCAAGTGGGCGAGACGGCCTCACCGAAGAGAGGCGGAGGCCCTGGAGGGGTCGCCCAGGCCTGGGAGGGGCTGGAGCTACCGCAGCGACCAAAGGGGATCGCCTGCGAGCTGAGCTCGGGGACGGCGGCCCGAGGCCTGCCCGGCCGAGCTCCGGCTTCCTACTCGATCGTGGGGTGTGTGTGAATGTTGGCTGGTGCTCGAGGAGGCTGGGGAGGGCTCTATATATAGGCGAGCGGCGAAGGTGCTTAGGGCTCCTCCGGTGGACACCTGTCCATGGCGCCCGGCGACGAGCGGCATCAGTGAGAGGGGGAGAAGGCGACGGAGGTCATGCGGCCACTGTGGGCGGGCAGAGACGAGCACAGGATCAAGAGGATGGCGACGAGCACAGTGCGCTCCGCACTGTTGGGCTGGCCGGACCTTGCCCGTGCTCGCTGCGGCGAGCTCCAGCATCGGCGAGCGCCAGGGAGGAGTTAAGAGCATTGAGACGATGATGGTGGCGAGGTTCGACATGGTTGGGCAGGCGGGGAAGCGAGCACGCGAGCAACAAAGGCTCCGGCACGTCGCAGAGCGCATCGGCTGCATGCCCGCATGCCTGGACGAACGCGGTCACCGCGTGAACTATGACATCAGGTCGATCTAAGCAAAACCCCAATGTCTAGCATGTTGTTTGTGGTAGTTTTGAGTGTTACCACGATTTGGTTTGGATCCAGGTGGAGTAGAGAAGTTTTCACACACCAAGTAAGTTTCTGGTCTGTAACTTGGTGATGTTACTGTGGTCAAATGGCATGGAGTTTGAAGTTGTTCTTTGGCGGCTAGTGATAAGTTACTAAGGTAAAGATGCACAAGAAATTTCAGGTCAAATGGAGCAAGTAAAATGGTAGTTGTTTTAGAAACCAGCATTTCTGTCCAGAAAAGAAAAGATTTTCTGTAGCAAAAATATTCCAAAAAGTGATGAAATATTTTTGCTCAGGAAGGTGCACTAGGGATCACAGAATATTTGTGAATTATCTCAGATTTTTCTCAGCCATAAAAATTGGGGTTGTATTGAAGCAAACAGATCTGGCTAAGGGTTTTGAGAGAAAATGAATATTTTTTCTTTTCCAAAGATTATTTTTGGGTAGATCAGTACTGAAATGATGATTTAGGAGGGAAGTAAAGCACTTGGGTGAAAGCCAAGGATGCCCAAGTGTTTAAGTCCATATGAAAAGATTCAGAAACCCCAAGTTTCAAAAAAAATCAAATGAAAAAATCAAGCAAATAAGAAGGGGCAAGATCCAGGTTGTCACATCATTGAAGCTTGGTTCAGGGGCTACTGAGGGAGTCCTGGATTAGGGGGTCTCCGGACAGACGGACTATATCCTTTGGCCGGACTGTTGGACTATGAAGATACAAGATTGAAGACTTCGTCCCGTGTCTGGATGGGACTCTCCTTGGCGTGGAAGGCAAGCTTGGAAATACGAATATGTAGATCTCCTCCCTTGTAACCAACTCTGTGTAACCCTAACCTCCTCCGGTGTCTATATAAACCGGAGAGTTTAGTCTGTAGGACAAGAAAAATCATACCATTGGCTAGCTTCTAGGGTTTAGCCTCTACGATCTCGTGGTAGATCAACTCTTGTAATACTCATATCATCAAGATCAATCAAGTAGGAAGTAGGGTATTACCTCCATCGAGAGGGACCGAACCTGGGTAAAACATCGTGCCCCCTTCCTCCTGTTACCATCCGCCTTAGCCGCACAGTTCGGGACCCCCTACCCGAGATCCACCGGTTTTGACACCGACAAGTGTTAGGCATCACTGAAGTCTTTTTGTCCGCATGACCTGAAGACTTGTTACACTTGAGGACTGTGCATCATCCAGCCGGTTAGGCGTCGCGTTCTGAGCATCCAAGAGTCATTGTGGATCGCCGGTGAATGAAGTCTGTGAAGGTTTGGAAGTCTACCTTGAAGACTTGCCAGAGTGATTGGGTGAGGACTGGGTGTCCTTAGCTCAAGGGGAATAAGGTGAAGACACGGTCTTCTGAGATGAATCTCAGCCTCCCTTACCAGGAGTACAGTTGTCACAGCAACTGGAACTGGTCCAATAAATCCTTGTCTTCGCCAAGCGACTGGTTCTATCGTCTCCCTCTCTTAATTTATAGTTAGTCTTCGTGAAGTCATTGCTTGCTTATGTTACCAGTTTGACTTCACTGTGTGACTTCTATTGTTATTTGGCTTCATACTATCTTCCCTCTTGAACACTACTACCTAGCTGCTATTAGTCTTCGTGCTTGTCGGATTTCGGGTTCCGGAAGACCCTTGAGGTTCGAACACCGGGGTGCGCACGGAGATCTCTCCCCTATCGATCTACGTCCAATCTCCTCGCATGATCTAAGCTGGAAATAACGAACAACACAAGGGACACGAGGTTTATACTGGTTCGGACCACCATTGTGGTGTAATACCCTACTCCAGTGTGTGGTGTGGTGGATTGCCTCGGGGGCTGATGATGAACAGTACAAGGGAAGAAGAGCCTCGCGAGAGGTGTTCTTGAGCTGGTGCGATGAACTGCTGGGGGGAGTTCAGTCGCCTCTTTCTCTCTCTACTAGGGTTCTACCAGATCTCTCGCTGTCTCTCTTTTATCCCCCCGGGGTGTCTCTTTCCTTCTGTGGTGGCTAGCTCTATTTATAGGGGCCCTGGGCCTCTCCCCAAATAATGAGCGGGAAGGGCATGAACAATTGGCCATTTTGAAGGGGAACATCTAGTACAAGTTATCCTGACCAAAGGTGGTCTTCGGCTGCCAAAAGCTCTGGTGTTGACGCCGTCTTGGGCTCCACGGTGACCTCCGTCCTGCCGCTCTGCTGGTCTTGGTTTCGTTGCACCGGAATGGTAACCTTTGCCCGATGCCTTGGCCTGTGCTTGCCCCCTTTGCACCAAAGGGGAAACAAGGACACTGTGCAGGCCGGCGCCCGCCTGGCGCCTGCCTGGTCTCGATCATCATGGCTTGCATCACGGGCTCCTCGCGAGGTACCCCTGCCTTGATCTCTCCGCCTCCTCGCGAGCCTGCCTGATGAGGCTGCCTCCAAGGAAGCTTTCCGTCGTCCGCCCCGCAAGGCTTGGCCCCTCGCGAGGGTCTTGAGATTGAGCTCATGAAGATGGGCCGCGCTGGGCCCCCACTTGAGCCACGCCACAGGCAGGCAAGTCTGGGGACCCCCGTTCCCAGAACGCCGACAGTGCTTTAACTTCATTGAATACTTGACTATGGCTTGTTTAGTGCAGTCTACCTTCCGCTGCATGACAATAGGTTCATTCCTATTGTTTGTCTTTTAAACTCCAATGTTTTGAAGACTTACATAAAAATTGCCTATTCACCCCCCTCTAGTCGATAACTAGCACTTTCACAAGGCGGGTTCCTCCTTCCGAACTCCAAGATAGTCTTCGGACATATTGAACGTGTCCAGACCTGTAACACACACACCCCACACAACCACAGAGAGAATATAATATTCCACGAGTCCAATCCGCTGACAACTTTTTGCAACATGACATCATGTCTGCCAGGTCATAATTTCGAACAGTTTTTGTTCTGCCGCTCCACGTTTCGAGACACGGTTGCCATTGGCACGTCTTGTCGAAGCAGAGATCGTGTCCCATTATTGCGGGATTCTCATCAATACAGGCATGGGTAACCCAACCGTGCCGTTTACACAGCCCTTGGGAACAGGCGAGTTTTAAGGCGAGTGGGGAGGCGCTCAATATTCACTGCCTTTATAAGGAGATAAGAATCCCCTTTCTTCACCCACACCTCCTTGTCCTCTCTGTCCTTCCATTCTCGAGCTCCAGCGCCCAAGTTCCCATCTTCTCCTTCTCAAGGAAGCACTCAATCATGTCCGGATCCGGAGGCCAAGGCAAGTGGATGGTCTCCTTCGTCAAGGAGAAGGACATCACCCAGATTCAGGCGGCCGAGTACTTGGCGAAAGGAATCGCCCACCATGTGCCCTCCAAGGGGCAAGTCATCCCCACCCCGAAGCCTACTGAGACAGTAGTTTTCCTCCCTCACTTCCTCCGTGGATTGGGGTTTCCACTTCACCACTTCGTCTGTGGACTGATGTACTATTACGGGCTAGATTTCCACGATCTAGCCCTGAACTCCTTCCTCAACATCTCGGCATTTATTTTCGTGTGTGAGGCCTTCCTCCGCATCCATCCCCACTTCGGCCTATGGCTTAAGGTCTTCAACGTGAAGCCGAAGGTGGTGGGTGGTCAGCATGCGGAGTGCAGAGGCGCCATGATGAGCAAGATGCCCAACGTCACTTGGCCCACAGGCACTTTTGTGGAGAATGTCAAGGAGTGGCAGAACCAGTGGTTCTATATCATAGATCCACGCGACGCCACTTGGGCAGAGGCTCCCGAGTTCAAGGCTGGAGCCCCAATGCGGCTCACCTCCTGGAAGGAGAAGGGCCCCGACTGGTCGGCATCAAACGAGCTGATAGCGCTGCAAACTCGAATTCAGAGTATGGTGGATAAAAATGTCAAGCTCGTCGATGTGATCCAGGTGATGCTGGTTCGCCGGTTTCTCCCCTGCCAAAGATGAAGCTTCCCTTTATGGGAATTTGATCCGGGGAAGCACCAGACCCTGGGAGGGCTCTTTGGAACTACTCACGAAGATGCCTGGAAGTTGCTTTTCAAGGGCAACAAGAAACCACCAGTCATAGATTTGGACCGCGGGCGCGATCACTCCCATCCTGCCAATGAGGTAAGTTCTCCTTTTCTTAAGGCGTACCTTCTACTTGTTTGTTCAAGGAGGATTCCTAACCTTTGCTGTATTTTTTTAGGTGTGGGCGGAGAGGGCGGAGCGGATCCATAGTTCGGCTCCGCTGCCCGAAGAGCCAGTCATCCCGCTCCTAGCGAAGATGCTGGTTCTGGCGCCCTATAGGCCACCAGAAAAGAAGGCCAAGAAGAAGGCCAAGGGGGCCAAAGGTGGCCCCCATTGCAAGGGTGCTTCGGACGTGACGTTCGAAGACAAAGTGACCCTTTCCTCCATCACCGAGGACGAGGAGGAGGAGGAGGAGGAGGAGAACAACCCTCCCCTGATGAGGGAAAGAAGAAGAGGGCGGCCTCCATGAACCTGGAGGCAGAGACGTCCAAGAAAGGGAAGGGCTCCCTCGCGGATAACTCTGCATGGGACGTCGATAGCAGTCCGGAGCGATGCACCCGCACTAAGCCTCGAGCTACATCATAAGTGCTAAGACTCATACATAGCCATAAATCTAGCCTCTCCTCTTTGTTGTATTGACATAATTACTTATGTTGTTGCAGTCCGGCCCATGACAGCTCCCAGCGATCCTCGTCACGAGGTTCGTTGGATTCAAAGGCGATGGCCAGCGAGTCACCGCCGACCGCTCACTCTCGCAAGGCCAAGGACGACACAGAGGTGTTGTCCCGAAGGACATTCCCAGGTCGGGGAGAGGCTCAGGAGGCGCCAGAAGGCAAAGCCTCCGTCGCCAGACACCAGAGGGAGCCGATCCCCTTGGAGACTGGTGATGAGGGTCGTACTTAGCTCAGCCCTCAGCCGGATTCGATTCCAGAGACCGACACGGCTCCCAAATCTGGGCGCAACCTCCTTCGAAAGAAGGGGGTATGCCTATTTCGTCGGTCACTCCTGTCCAACCAGGGGAACCGGATAATCTGCTGGAGGCACTGCGAGGCGCTTCTATTCTGGATGAGCACCGTGTTCTTATGGGCACGGTAATTGAAAGGGATCAATCCGCCAAGAGCGGACTAACCGAAGCCTGCAGTAGCCTGCTGACAGGTTTTGAGGTAAGCGACGCGAAAAGAGAGAATCCAAATATAAACAGTAGCCCCTATGACGGAGTCCTGGAATAGGGGGTACTCACCACGTCATCTCCCGATCTGTTAGATTGGGACGAGGACCCCCATGGCCGTATACTGATGGGCCAGTTCGGACAGCTGCCGCATACATGGAAGATTCCACAAGACTTGGTGATCAAGACAAGGACTCCTCCCCACCGGCGTATTCGGCTAGGACTCTTGTTATCCTAGGCCTCTGGTGCATTATATAAGCCGAGGCCAGGCCAGTCCATAGATCATGTATACAACAACCATACCATAGGCTAGCTTCTAGGGTTTAGCCTCTACGATCTCGTGGTAGATCAAACTCTTGTAATACTCATATCATCAATATCAATCAAGCAGGACGTAGGGTATTACCTCCATCAAGAGGGCCCGAACCTGGGTAAACATCGTGTCCCCTGCCTCCTGTTACCATCGATCCTAGACGCACAGTTCGGGACCCCCTACCCGAGATCCGCCGGTTTTGACACCGACATTGGTGCTTTCGTTGAGAGTTACGATGTGTGATCGGCAAAAGGATCAATGGCTCGCCCGCAGGTCAACTGCGACGCCGGCATCTTCGTCGCCGGCTCGACTGGTCACCTTGGCTCGACCGAGGACCATGCCCCATCTCTGATCGTCATGTTCGGACGGGTGCCTTCTTCAACATCAACTCCGATCTCTATCATGATCATAGAGGAATCATCCATGGAGCTCGAGGACTCAACGTCAACATTGCCCTCGGGCGGCCGTGCTGTTTTTATGGACAGCGAACGTGTATTCACCGTCACCGCCTCCTCGAGTGTCGTTCGATGATTGCTTCGTCGGAATAGTGCGGAATTACATCTGCAACAGTCATGCAAAATTTCGTCGAGTTCTGATGGAGGAATCTCCAACAATCTATGATATACCAGAGCCGTGTCAAATCTGGACGGGAATTTGGACGAGTTTAGCGCGTGGTCTCTAGAGCCCAGCTCGGAGGTTCTTGGGAAGATCCAACCGTTCATCTACTGCTGAATTCCCATATCTACCATCCCTCCAAATTTCAGCTCGACCCGACAGTTCAAACTCCGGGAACCTTCTGATGAGTGGACCAATTTTCGGATCCATTTCCTGCGCGAATACGGATCCGACCTGAATTCATGTTTCTTTATGAACATGATATTGGACAACCTTTTTAGAGGAATTCTCTTCTAGGGTATTGTGCGTTGTTTTTAAACAATTGCCCGTAAATTTTTAAGCCTCCCCTAAGGTCATCTTCATCATCATGCTGGTGTCAAACCAGTCCGGCAATATTGCTCCAAGGCTGCCGACCTGCGCTAGACACGTCGAGCCGAGCTCAACTTCTTCGGATCATCATCTCGGCAAGCCGAACAAGAGTCAGACATTGCGAAGGATAAATCATCACCAAAAGCGCCGCCCCACGGATTACATGGAGCGGGCATACCGGCATCGCCGCACGGTCACTTCATCAAGCCGGCATTGACCATATCACGACCTGCATCGGTAGGGCCGCACTGTTGCTTCTTCAAGCTGGTGTCCATCATGCCGACCTACTTCGACTCATCGGCTGACATCGAGACTTCGATATCTCGGCTGGACCGGGGGCTTCATCATCTCTTCATCAACCTACTCCGGTGACTTTGGCGTCACCAGCCGACCAGCTTCGTCACGATTAGCTGGACCGAGGGCTTTGCCTCGGCAAGCCTACCTTTGCCAGCATTGCCATGCCATCGTTTTATCACCCATTTTGGGAATCACCTTCCTTCGGACTGCTACAACAAATAAACCAGGTGCTATTAATCCTAGTATTTTTTGCTTGTTTGGGTTCATTTTTTCCAAGGAATTATTACTCTGGTTTGTCCATCATATGTACACAGGTCTATCAAATGGTGGCCGCATTAACGAGGTCGCATGGTGGTTCGATTAGTCTCCGTACATAGTCCGGCAAACGCCACATCCGGAACTCGGACTGACTTGTGAATTCAGGCTTTGCCACGCCTTTACCACATCACGCCGACACCTTGCATCGACATTGACTTTGGCGCCAGGCCATATTTCTTTAATTACTCACTTTGCATAAATTATTAATTATGCAATGATTTTTGTTATTATCATTACTATTATCTCCGGTTTGCACTATTTTTTGTGCACAGGAAAATGATCCGGGTTGGGCAGTATCGTCAACTCGGCGTACTGACATACCACGTCACCTCGGCTGGACGGGGGGCTTCGTCAACACTTCATTACCCCATGCCGGGGACTTCCGCATCACTCTACCGGCCTGCATTGACCGTGCTATGTCACCACTTCGGAGTGCCGAGCCCTTTGCTCCGCCACCTCGGGACCGGCTTGGGGGATGGAACCTTGTCCCACATCAAGCTCGGACTGCGTCATCAATACAGAACACATTAACCAGCTAAGTTGCCTTCATGCTCAAAGTTTTAAATTTTTAACTTGTGTTCGGTTCGACCAAGCATTATACTTTGTTGGAAAAAAGTTGCTTGTAAAAAATTTCCTTGTCCAAACTTTGTTCTTGACGGACAAATTCAAATACCCTATTTACTTGGGGGCTCCCTTGATGGAGCTTTTCCTCTTGCATATGATTATACTTGTATGGCTTCGTTCCTTGTTCGTGTATTACGCCACAATATGCACCATATTGACCTAAGCGATTTGCAAGCTGGGTTGCCTGGCTCCTGTGCTTACCCCTATGTTCCCGACTGTTCGGCTAGGGAGTAAAGGGAGCACCTTTGTGATTGTCACGACCGGGTCATCCGAGCTCTGACCTCAGACTGGGTGAAGTCGAAAGCTAGCGCTCTTATTGTTTTCAATCATGGTCGGCACACAACGGAACTCATGAGTACAAAAAATCTATTGCACAAGTCTCATAGTAATAATGAGCACCGAAGAAAGGTATCGGTGGGGGTACTATTTTCTTCGAAGATGCTTCTTACACTTCGTTTGTAATATAGCATAAGTTCCCTGAGCGCGCTTTGTCTATTACAGTCTTATGGCCCGGTTGCCTGGTTATTGGAAACATTATCGAAGAGGAGAAGTCGACGGTCAGTTAAGACGCGTTTAAAGTTCGGGTGAACAAAGATATGATATTAGTACTTCGGTACATACAATCATTATACATAAAATTCTTTTACCCAAGTCACTTGGGGGCTCCTAAATTTATATGAGCCATTTTATAATAAGTGTTCTTCTTCTTAGTCGTTGCAAAGTTTTTATTACTATTATTATTTATCACTCCTTTTTTCGACACGAGCGTGTGGTCACTAGCCGAGGAGCCTAATTTCTCTCTCAAAGCCGCTAGAGTTTAGTTTGGTAAACTGGCCTAATGAGAAGTACTCCGGCCTCGGGATAGGAGGTTGAAGCCGTAGGCTGACCCGCTTGAAGTCTTGAGATAGGATGTGTCATGTTAAGGCACGACAGAAGCACTTCTTTTTCTAAGGCCAATTTTCGGATTGGCACCAAACACTTGATCTTGTTCGGACGTCAAGTTGTTACTGACGTTTTTTGGTTTTCCAAGCTTATGGCACTTTTAAACTATTTGTGTGTTTTCAGCACAAGTCTCGTAGTGCAACGCCGGACACCTTTAGAGATTCGGCAAAAACATTCTCGGATATTGCTATATATGCATCGGTTTCGAATTGTGCCTTTGGTCAATAGTTGGGTTGCCCGGCTCCTGCGCTTGGTTCCTACGTTCCGCTTTGTTCGGCTAGGTGTGTAAAGGGAGAACCACTACGATTGTGCTTCCAGCTCACATGGTTAAGCACCTCAGTGGAGAAAGCCAAAAACGGACTGCCACAATAAGGGTAAACTGGTCAGTGATCCGATGACTGTGTTAAATGATGGGCCATTCATAACAATGGCCGAAGTGTTTACGGCTTGACCTCGACTGTCGCCGAACACTACCGGGGGCTATTAACTGGCGTCCCAAACTAAATCCTCGATATTTAGCTCTTACATTAGAGCTGAGGTTTCATGATCATGCTTAGCATGACAACCCAAAGAAAGGAACCGATAGCGGGACTATTTATTTGGAAGACATATCTTATGTTAAACAGTAATATAACATATCTCTCTGCGTACCTTTGTTTATAAAACTGTATGGCCAGATTGCCTTGTTTGTCGTAAATCTTTGCCCTCATAAAGGCTTTATAAAGTAGGACAAACACTCCTCGGCTACTGGCTGAGGAGGTGGAAGCCGATGTAATGTCCTTGGATACATAGAGTCATTACACATAATTTGTGATTTTACTATGGATATCGATCCTTAATTCGGCCACCCGTGCTCGCATTAAGGCTCGGGGGCTACTGGGCTTCCCGCTCATTATTTACAAATATTAAAGGGGCACATCGATCCCCTGATCTGGTGTTGCCACCCGACCAGTGTCTCGGGGGCTACTGCATTGCTTATTCAATGCAAAGAATTCAAAGTGCTCACTGTTCGGCTTGACCGAACTATGCACATACGCGTCTTCGGACAATAATAGGTACCATATGGACCAATCTGGCATCAAGCTAGTATATTGCGGCGACTTCTCACGACCCTCTCTTGGGGGCCCGTTTGCCGATCACTATTATCTCTAATATATTACACTGCGTTTTTTATTCCTATGTATGCTGCCGAGCTAGGAGTTGATCCTCAGGCCGATTTCGCGCATCGACCTGAGTCTCAGGGGCTACTGGGAACAGCGGTTTTATGCTTGCCTTCAGGTGCATCTTGGGTTTTAGACTGATACACACCATGAGGGCTACTGGATATACATCGGCAGAGAATAAACTGCACCGGTTAAAAATATTCACAAAAAATCAGCCCGCGGTCGGGGTGGTGCACCACCTTAGAAGCAGTCCGGCATAAAGCTCGGGCGCTAGTGGCTAGCTCCATAGAGGGCATTTCCGGCATTAAGCTTGGCTAAACTCCTTCAACTTTTTTGGACCAAGATGATCTATGACATCTTGGATATAGTCCGGCGTTGGAGCTTGTCGGCGTTCTGGGAACGGGGGTCCCCAGACTTGCCTACCTGCGGCCTGCGGCGTGGCTCGGGTGGGGGCCCAGCGCAGCCCATCTTCATCAGCCCAAGCTCAAGACCCTCGCGAGGGGCCAAGCCTCGTGGGGCAGACGACAGGAAGCTTTCTCAAGAGCGGCCTCATCAGGTAGGCTCGCGAGGAGGCAGAGAGATCAATGAAATGGTACCTCGCGAGGATCCCATGATGCAAGCCATGACGATCAAGGCCAGGCGGGCGCAAGGCGGGCGCCGGCCTGCGTAGGGTCCTTGTTTCCCCTTTGGTGCAAAGGGGGCAAGCACAGGCCAAGGTATCAGGCAAAGGTTACCATTCCGGTGCAACAAGACCAAGACCAGCCGGACGGAGGTCACCGTGGAGCCCAAGATGGCGTCATCACCAGTGCTTTCGGCAGGTGAAGACCACCTTTGGTCAGGATAACTTGTACTAGATGTTCCCCTTCAAAATGGCCAATTGTTGGCGCCCTTCCCGCTCAATTATTCAGGGAGAGGCCCTCCACAGAGGAGAAGGGAGGAAAAAACCCAGGAAAGAGGGAGAAAACCCAGTAGAGACTAAGTAGAACACACCGCACCAGCTCAAGAACACCCCTCGCGAGGTTGTTCTTCCCTTGTACTGTCCATCATCAGCCCCAGAGGCAATCCACCACACCACACACTGGAGTAGGGTATTACACTACAACGGTGGCCCGAACCAGTATAAACCTCGTGTATCTTGTGTTGTTCATCATTTTCATCTTAGTTCGCATGAGAGGATCGGACGTAGATCGGTAGGGGAGAGATCTCCGCGCGCACCCCAGTGTTCGAACCTCAAGGGTCTGCCGGAACCCGAAATCCGACATTTTGCGCGCCAGGTAGGGGTGCGTTGGAGTCCTTCTTCCTCCATGTCGCGTTCCGTCGTTTCACCACCCAGATGTCAAGCAACCCGGCTACCAATGCCGACCGCTGGGCGGCGTGGCCCTCCCACGCCGTGTCACCGTCTCAGGGCGACCTCAAGCTTGCGCCTCAGGCAACTCGCGCTCCGCAGGACGCTGCGGGGCGCGGGCGACGCGGCCAGACGCCGCCTGCCCTCACGCCACGGCAGGTGCGGGCCGCAGCAAGGGCCTCGAACCACGCTGCTGCCACAGCACCATACACCCGACGGGAGCAGGCGAACTCCAGGGCCACGCTCATGGTGGCCCGAGAGCTACTACGGTGCCGCTTGCTGGAAGGCAGCCACGACGTGTTGTTGGGGCGAGTGGCCGATCTCCTAGATGCCACCGCCTTAGGAGCGCCCCCTTTCTGCATCCAGCTGCCGCCCCAGATCCAGGACAGGTCGCACGACGGCATTATGCGCACCCACGCGATTTCAGGCGGGCCCCAGGGCCGTTCCAGCGCCAACACCTCTGCCAGCACCGGGCGGCTGATCACGCAGGCCCTTCCTCAGGCCGGTGAAGGGATGCACGTCGCGGCCTTTGGCCTCGGCGTACCACCGCGTCATCACATACAAGGCGACGCCCCAAGCCAGACTGCGTGGCATGCGAGGCGCTACAGCAAGGTCGACGAGGTGGTCGCCCCGGAGGCCTATGTACCCCGCATGGTGGATCAAGGGCGTGAGCTGGAAGAAGGTCATGGCTCGTTCCTCGGGCCCGGCTGGGACGAGGAGGCACCAGAAGCCGAGCTCTTTCAGGAACCCCAATAGAGCATCGACAATCGCATCGACAGCAGCAACTATCAGGTACCACTCATCCCTCAGGAGCAAGCTTACGCTAACCATGGGTCGCAGGAGGTACAGGTCACCGTAGTGGATGGCTGCCCCAACGCTACAGCCTCTTATCCCTCAGGAGGAGGGTGCAGGGGGCTGCAAGAAAGGGACCGAGATCCGGGCTCACCCTTGCGGCGGTCGGGTCAAGGTGTTCTCAGGAGGTAGGCCCTCTACCGGGGAGGTGCGCCATGGCCTGCCCCCGGCGGAAGACCCGTGGTCGTCGGGGAACCGCTGGCGACCGCTCTGCCCCATTGGCGTCGTCCTTGGTTTCCGGTCACCGTCAATGGCGGCAGAGTGCGGCCCAAGGTGGGGCCCTTGTCTGGCGATATGAAGCAAGGCCGGTACCTGTGAAGAAGGCCCAGTGCTTGTGAAGCTCACCGCCCCGTGACACTCTCATGTAATAATGAGTGGGGCTGTACATGCCCCGGAGTCTCAGGAGCGCTGGCCTCAGGCCCTGGGGCTCCCGCCCACGCCTAGTGGCAGCACTTAGCTCCGCGCTGGTGAGAAAACGTCGAAGACTAGACTAGATGCCGGACACAGCTTTTTTTTGCTTTTCTTCTGCCTTTTTGCTTTTTTGCTTCTTCTTTGTCGGCAAGTTTCTTCGGTTTGGATTTAAGTTGGATTTGAGTTCAAAGCTTGCGTGCATTCGGGGAGGGGGTGTTTAGTCTCGTTCGAGCAATCTCTCGTGTTCTGGTTTCGGATTTACGCCTGAAGCTAGCATCAGCTACCCCCCTCATGAGCCCCTCGTGAGCTAGGCCGGGCCAGGCACTCCTACAGCCGGGACCACTGTCTCTGCACCCTCTCCGTAGGTCCTCATCACAGGATCAGCAGGTTAATCGAGGGACGCTGGAGGCGTAGCATCCCCCCGCAGGCCCGCTCAGGGCACGCCAGGGCCGGAAGGTAAACGAATCAACCGAACCATCACCAGGCTAGCGACTAAACTCACGCATAACGTTGTGCTCACCAGAGTACAGATTACAAATCTTTACATGAGGGCCTCCCCTCCCAAAATGCTCTTATATTATTCAGGGCCAAGCCCGAGTCTTCTTCATGCAGGATAAACTGCGGAGACATGCGGTTAGTCGGACATATCGCTCACCGCGTCTTCTGGGGCATCCTCGGAAGCGTCACTGGCATCACTGACGTCGTCGCCCCCACCACCTGCATTTCCGACAGCACCAGGCTCATCTATAACGCCGCCTTCGTCAGCGCCCACGACCACGCCATCGTCATCAGACGCGAAGGCCCTGACGAGGGCGTCCACGTTGTTCTCCACCCACTGCGCCAGGTCGCCCCAGACAGCTATGGGCACAGGCGTGATGGCAGCGTCAAAGTCGAAGTGGGGTCCATCTCCTGCAAATGGCTGAAGACACGGGAGAAGACACGCCTGAGCAGGGCTAGGCTCCTCTCGTAAACAAGCTCGCGGGCTCTCTCGTAACGATCCTCCAGAAGTGTCACCACGTCAGTGAAGAACCGAAGATTGCCTACATAGCTGGCCTCGTGCGGCTCCTTAGCGGCAGCCTCGCAAATCTCGCCTAAGGCTGAGTTGGCCCTCTCCCTGAGCGTCTGAAGCATGGGAGCATGCTCGTTCTCCAGAACCCTCCGCTGGCGGATCTCGTCCTCGTTCTGCCGCACGATGGCCTCGGCGTCATCGACCCTCCGTTGAAGAAGAAGCAGCTCCGCCTGGGAAGAGGACAGCTCCGCCTGTGCCGCACCAAGGGCAGCTGTGGAGGAATCTGCACGCCGCGTCTCTTCAACCAACTTGGCCTTGATGGCTGTTGTCCTACCCTCAGCCTCGGCCCCGATCAGCATCAACCTCGCCTCGTATTCGCGCTCGAGGACCGAGCAAGCTCCCGCCACACGGCAGTCGACCTCTTCCTGGACCCGGGCTTTGCGCGCCACAATGTCGTCCTCCGCCTGGGCCGCTAGGCGCTCCCTCATCTCCAACCGCTCCAGGTCAAGGCTACGTTCGGCGGCCTCGAGCGTCAGCGCCTCCTCGCGCCTCTGGAGCTCCGCCCGGTCGACGACGGCCTCCTGCATCAACCCAAGGGCCACCGTGGCACAGCTCTATTTGCTGCCCCAAGGAGTTACTCCGGGCTTGGAGCTCCCATACGCGCTCCTCCGCATCCTTGCATCATCGGTCTGCCTCCCGAGCCTCCTCAACGGCCCGGGAGCAGGCCTCCCAAGAAGCCGCTAGCGACGCTTCGGCCTTCGCGTTGTCGAGGTCACGTTGATGACACGCGAGGGCAATGGCAACCTTCAGCTTGCACCTCTCTTCAGCAAGGCGCAGGCCTTCAGCCTCGAGGCGCGCATCCTCGGCAGCAAGCTCTGCTCCGACCCGGTTCACCGCGTCCACCGCCCCCTGGAGGAACTCTTCACGAAGGGCACGACGCTCCCGAGCGCGCCTGAGCACATCTTCCACATCACCCTCTTCCGCTGGAGCATGCAGAGGGCCCCGAGGCGGTAAGCCCCCTCCAGGCGTGGGGCAGGGGGCTGCCGCCCCAGCCGTCGCCGGATGGACCGCCCTGGGAGTCCGTCCCGGCGTCGATACACCCACGGAGGAGGAGCCAAGGACAGACCTCAGCCATTCGCCTTCTATGACCAGAGAAGGGGCGCATGGCAAGCCTGACGCGCCCCAAGAAGACTCGCGAAGAAAGGGCATCGGGCGAGCAAGCTTGAGGCGCCCTATGGAGCACATAACTCCACCAATCGGTCCAGCGGCGAGGGCGCCACCCGAGCTCGGCGGACCCAGAGCCAGCAAAGGTGTAGAAGCTGCGGGGGCCGGCTCCTGGGTCGACTCGGCGGACTCAGCAAGGTGGGACCTGAAGGGCCACAATCATCCACAAGGATAACAGAGCAAATGAGCAGGGAAAGAAGAAGGCTTACTCGTCCATGGCAAAGTACTTCCTGCGCTTCAACAAGCCGCAAGGGCAGTCGCTGCCACCTGAGGCCTCCTTCCTCTTGCGAAGGGCCTTGAAGTCCACACGAAACTGACCCAAGCACCTGGGGCGGGGGTCGGCCTGGGGCGCAGAAGAAGCCTCAGGATTGTCGGTGCCGGAGGAATCAGCTTTCGGGGCACCGTCGGGCGTCGCCTCGCAAAGAACGGCTGGGGGCTCGGGAGCCCCGGCCTCAGGAGCCGAAGGCCAAAACCCTGCCTCAACCGCCGCCCCAGGGCGGGCCTCGGGAGACGTCGCCTCCGAGGCTTCACGCGGCGCCACCACCTCGACATCAGCCACCTCAGCTCCCGTCGGCTCTCTCCCCGCTCTGTCGCCTCAGGAGGGACCGCTGTGGGCGGCGGGGGGAACAACCATGACAACGGGGTTCTCGTGTGGCCCTATGAGGCCAGCCGGGCGCAGCCCCCACTCGTCGAAGCTGGGCATCTACTTCACGAAATCAGCCCTGCCGGAACAAAGGTATTGAAGGACGCCACCGCTCCATAGGCTGCCTGGGGAAGGATCACCAGTCAAGACCCAAAGCATCGTCCGCAGCACTTCGGATGCCAAATCCTCCTCCTGAAGCCGCATGCGGTCTCCGCGCCCCGCAAAGTCCCACATCCGGCGAGAGTGGCGCTGGAGAGGAGCAACGCGACATAGAAGGAACTCCCTCACCACCTTGGGCGCTGTCACATTATGCGCCCTCAAACTTTCGAAGCGGCGCTAGACGAAAGCGAGTCGGGGGCTCGCGAGCGGTTCATGACCCCAGCCTGGGTTGGGAACAGCAGACAGGGTCGGGTGCGAGAGCAAGGGGCTGGGCACCCTGACGTCCACGTACAGCCACCACTCTCTGAACCTAGCCTGAGAAGGCGGAAGGCCGAAGTCAATCCCTGAAGCAGGCGTCTCAGGCACGGCGAAGAAGCTTACACACCCCGAGCACTGAGTGGGATCGCTCAGGTGCAGAGAAAAGAAGTGGCGCAGGAGGGCAACAGAAGGAGGGATGCCTATCATCGCCTCGCACACGAAAGCAAAGACAGGCAAAAGGGTAATGGACTCCGGCCCGAGGTGCATCATGTGGATCTGATAATGGGAGAGCACAGCATTGAAGAAAGCAGAAAAGGGGGGAATCAGACCCGCCCATAAGGCATCAGCGAAGAATCGAACCTCCGTGACGGTCCTAGCAAGAAAGGCGTGGGATGCGGGCCAAACTGTGGTCTGGCCGCACTCATTGAAGATGGAAGCAAGGGCGGAGTGGACCTTGTCCAAGGCTTCCGGGTTGAGTATGATTGACCGATCGACGGTGGGAGCCACCGCTGGAGGTGCGCAGGACGAAGGTGCGGGCTTCTACCCCCTTCCCTTCTTCGTCGGCTCCATGGGTTGGGGAAGGGGAAGATCTCGAGCCGGATTGGCGACGAAGGTTGGAGCTTGGAGAAGAAGGAAAGGTAGGAGGTGAGCGGGCAGCCAAAGGAGGAACAACTGTGTGCAACTACGGGTCCGCTTAGCTGGGCGCGTAGCAAGGCATTGTGGGAAGTGCAGACGCCCACGTCCAATCAACCGCCACGCGATGCTTCGTGCTTGCCCATTCGCTTCTATGCTAAGCCAAGCCCGCGCGCGCCTTGGGCCCGGGGGCTACTGTCAGTGTTCTGGGAACGGGGGTCCCCAGACTTGCCTGCCTGCGGCCTGCGGTGTGGCTCAGGTGGGGTCCCAGCGCAGCCCATCTTCATCAGCCCAAGCTCAAGACCCTCGCGAGGGGCCAAGCCTCGCGGGACGGATGACAGGAAGCTTTCTCAAGAGTGGCCTCATCAGGCAAGCTCGCGAGGAGGCGGAGAGATCAATGCAAGGGTACCTCGCGAGGATCCCATGATGCAAGCCATGACGATCAAGGCCAGGCAGGCGCCAGGCGGGCGCTGGCCTACGCAGGGTCCTTGTTTCCCCTTTGGTGCAAAGGGGGCAAGCACAGGCCAAGGTATCAGGCAAAGTTTACCATTCCGGTGCAACGAGACCAAGACCAGTCGGACGGTCGGACGGAGGTCACCGTGGAGCCCAAGACGGCGTCATCACCAGTGATTTTGGCAGCCAAAGACCACCTTTGGTCAGGATAACTTGTACTAGATGTTCCCCTTCAAAATGGCCAATTGTTGGCGCCCTTCCCGCTCAATTATTCGGGGAGAGGCCCAGGGCCTCTATAAATAGAGCTAGCCTCCACAAAGGAGAAGGAAGGAAAAAACCCAGGAAAGAGGGAGAAAACCCAGTAGAGACTAAGTAGAACACACCGCACCAGCTCAAGAACACCCCTCGTGAGGCTGTTCTTCCCTTGTACTGTCCATCATCAGCCCCAGAGGCAATCCACCACACCACACACTGGAGTAGGGTATTACACCACAACAGTGGCCCGAAATAGTATAAACCTCATGTTTCTTGTGTTGTTCATCATTTTCATCTTAGTTCGCGTGAGAGGATCAGACGTAGATCAGTAGGGGACAGATCTCCACGTGCTCCCCAGTGTTCGAACCTCAAGGGTCTGCCGGAACCCGAAATCTGACAGAGCTTGGACACAGTCCGGCATTGGATCTCGGATACATTTCGGCGTTGGAGCTTGGAAGCAGTCCGGCATTGGTGCTCGGCTGAAAAAGATACCTCGAATGCTGTCCGGCATTAGAGCTCGGACACAAGAGGACACTGACTCCCGGGAACAACATCAAACCCGAGGTGTGGCGTAAAAATAACAAGGCATTGATAAAGGCCGGAAACTTAAAGGGGCTCCTTGGATACCCGACGTGTAAACTCGTCGAATGCATTTCGGCGATCCTCAAGATCGAAGATGAGAAGATTTGTTGAACCAGTTTTCAAGACCAACGACCGAAGATGAAGAACAGTTCGGAAGAATCAAGGAGCGTCCCTAACTTGAAGACCGGCTCAGGGGGCTACTGATGGTGTCCTGGACTAGGGGGTACTCACCACGTCATCTCCCGATCTGTTAGATTGGGCCGAGGACCCCCATGGTCGTATACTGATGGGCCAGTTCGGAAAGCTGTCGCATACATGGAAGATTCCACAAGACTTGGTGATCAAGACAAGGACTCCTCCCCACCGGCGTATTCGGCTAGGACTCTTGTTATCCTAGGCCTCTGGTGCATTATATAAGCCGAGGCCAGGCTAGTCGATAGATCATGTATACAACAATCATACCATAGGCTAGCTTCTAGGGTTTAGCCTCTACAATCTCGTGGTAGATCAAACTCTTGTAATACTCATATCATCAATATCAATCAAGCAGGACGTAGGATATTACCTCCATCAAGAGGGCCCGAACCTGGGTAAACATCATGTCCCCTGCCTCCTGTTACCATCGATCCTAGACACACAGTTCGGGACCCCCTACCCGAGATCCGCCGGTTTTGACACTGACACCCTGAGACACTGTCCGGTGTTTCGAAAGAAAACGCTGGACAGAGGATCAATCCCCTATTGCAGGAAACTAACTAAATTTGTCTGAAATGAATACGCAGGCGTCGCTGTTGGCCACAGCCTCGCATACTGCCGAAGTCTCCGGACTGAAGCAGAGACTGGAGCAGGCCGAGGAGGAGCTCGGCCAAATGAGGAGGCAGCTCCAAGAAAAACAAGGTATGTAATAACCCGTTATATATTCGAAAAGATTAAAATTATATATATTGACCGAAGTGTCATGATATGAATAGGAGCGACGATCGAGGTCGAGGCCCTAAAAAAGGCCTTGGCCGAAGCCGAGGGGAAGGCTGTCAAGGAGCAGGCCGCCCGTAAGAAGCTCAAGGCCCGGGTCAACAAGGTCCAATAAGAGCTCCACGACGCCGTGAGGAAGTGTGAGACCTTGGAGCGTGATTCGTCGGCTCAAGAGACCAAACTCGCCAAGGCTCGTCAGAGCACGGAGACGGCCCAAAATGAGGCCCGGGGCGCCCTCCGGGAGATCCAGGAGGCCAAGAAGATCGCCGCGGGTAAGGCATAGTATGCAAAGAAAGTACGTGAAGAGGAAGTATCTTTTACTAACCCGGATTCAGAGTTCTCCAGGAGCTTTTGCTAATCTGCCATGCAGTGTGTCCGACGCCGCGGAGTTCTTCCGAGCCGAAGAAAGGAGCTCAACGAAGAAGTTGTTCTGGTCGCAATATCTTTTGCCAGAACATCCGATGCCCTTCAGCGATCAGCTAAAACAGTTGGTCGAGTTGCACAGGGTGGCCGAACTGGCCATGAAGGATTTAATAATCCGGCTATGGCCAGCCGAAGCTATACCTCGCAGTTACTTTGGCCTCGTGAAGCGGCTGGTGGATGCATGTCCTCGGCTGGATGCCGTCAAGTGGTTCGTCTACATCGAGGGTGCGCGGATGGCCTTTGCCCGCGTCAAGGTCTGGTGGGCGAAGATGGACGCCATCAAGCTTGTGACCGAGGGGCCGCCCGAGGGCAAGGAGCACCGTACACCCGAGCGGAATTTTGGAGATGTCCTGGAGGGGTCTCGTATTGTAGCAACGCAGTGTTCGCAGAACATTATCTTTGAATGAATGTATTCGAGTTGCTTCTACCTTGTATGATGCAACAAAGTGGGTTTGTAATATAATGTTTGTTATGCTTCAAAATTTTACCTCCTGTGCGGCCGTGTTGTATGAAATCTGAAGGTTGGCCAGTCGTCGGCTTCTGCCCCCACGTAGGTAGTACGGAGGTGTTCGGGATGGAATCTAAAAAATCTTGATCCAATTATATGGTCCTTGAAGGAGTTGTTTAGCGCAATGAACCAGGCAATCAGACTATGTGATTTTAACGCTCTCACTTAGCCATAGGAGTTTGATAATAAAAACATTGGCGCAGCCCCTAGTATCCGAACCAGAGTGCTATAAGCGTCTGCTTGGGAAGAACCGATCCTTTGCGTAATGCGAAAGAAATCTCCAACGATTTGCAACCTCCGAAGAGCTGACCAGCTCTCGCCGCATCATGACAGTCAGTTTTCGGCTTTCTCTACTGAGGTGCTCCTTTGGATAAACCAAGGCACAATCGCAGTAGTTCTCCCTTTACTACCTTAGCCGATATAGCGGAATGTAAGGTAGCAAGCACAGGAGCCGGGCAACCCAACAATTGACCAAAGACATGATTCGGATCCAATGCATATAGTGCTAAATTCGGGGTGCCGAACTATACTATAAAAAGTGTTTGGACTTTTGTTGCCGTAGTGCGGTGTGCTATGAAGCCCCTGGAAAATAAGAAACGTACAAAAGTGTACGGGTGCTACCTGATAAGGTTGCCCATAGGAGAGAAAGAGCAAAAGGAAGAAAAGAAAACAGAAAGGGTGCGAAGGTGATAAGCTGGGGCCCCAAAGCCCGGGCCGCGAACTGCTTCCATTGTAATTTGATTATTACATCAAGGCGCATCGATACAAGTAGTGCGATAAGCAACATGCTATTTAATAGGCCAAAAACCAAAGGAGAGCTGCATGTGGGTCCTGAAAAATAGGTAGAGTTATCGTTAACGAAACCACCTTGAAAATCGCCCATACGTTTGCATTTCTTGCCATTTTGGTTTGTTTATCCTTCAAGAGGACCGGTGATCAGGCCATCAGATGGGGCCTACAGGATTGGAACCTAAAAAGGGAAAAAGGAAAAGTGAAAGTATATGTGTATCTGGTGCCTATTGAGCCGTACTGTGGATCACAAGCTAGCTATACCTCCATCGATGCCCATGGAATTTTGAGTGCGTAGTTATGTACGCGCGGCACGAATGCCACCACTTGATCAGGACTGAGACGGAGGCCGGATTTCTAGTTGAGCTCCTGACGAGCCGAGTTGTCCTGCTGCAGGGTAGTTCGGACCTTCTTTACGGTGTCCGTGGGCTCGGCAGCCGAATTAAGGTTCTGCTTGAGAAGGCCAATCTGTACTTCTGCTGCTAAGGCAGCTGTGTGCTCTTCTATACGGAGGGAGCGTTCCGTATTTCCATTAACCGTTATGACGCTGCATGGACCAGGCATCTTGAGCTTGAGATAAGCATAGTGTGGCACAACATTGAATCGAGCGAATGCGGTTCGTCCGAGAAGTGCGTGATAGCCGCTGTGAAAGGGGACGATGTCGAAGATTAACTGCTCGCTTCGGAAATTGTCCGGAGATCCGAAGACAACCTCTAGCGTGATTGAGCCCATACAATGGGCTTATACACCTGGTATGACTCCTTTGAAGGTAGTCTTTGTGGGCTTGATCCATGATGGATTGATGCCTATTTTTCGCACTGTATCCTGATAGAGCAAATTGAGGCTACTACTATCGTGGATCTAAGACTGGCAGTAGAATGGGGGTAGGTATGAGGAGGCAAGATCCTAGCTATGGCGAAGTTGTACACACGAGTTTTACGAGTTCAGGCCCTTTACAGAGGAAGTGACAGCCCTACGTCTTGGTGCCCGGAGGCGGTCGACTGGATTGTGTGTGTGTGTGTGTGTGTGTGTGTGTGTGTGTGTGTGTGTTACAGGAGGTGCGAACCCTTGTGCCAGAAGAGGGGGGTGGCTTATATAGAGTGCGCCAGGACCCCGGCCATCCTCCGTTACCAAGAGTTCAATGTACATAAAGAGGAGGCGTTACTGATAACGCCAGCCTTAAATGCCTTAATGGCCTTAAAGACTACAGAGTGAATGCTTGCTCGTTTCTATTCTGGATGACTCCTGGTCTTCAATAAGTCAAATGGATTCTTGTATGGTTGAGTGGTCGAGTGACCTCGGGAAGGAAGGGTCTCCGAGTAGCTGGTAGGTCAAGTGGATTGCACTCGACACCTTTGTTGGGCCCTCCCTGTTGTCTCTTGAGCTTCTTTGCTTCTAGGACAGTGATCTTGGATAGGGCGTATAGGTCAGGCCTATGACCCTACCCCAAGTCTATGTCATCATCATTAGCCCCCAAATGGATTGAGGTCCGAGTGAAAAGAAGGTTGAAGTTGATCTTGCTTTGACTCTTGTGTTTCACAACTATTCATTGTTGAACGGAGGTCAGTGTTGGAACTTCAGCTTCGTTTCAGTCGCCTTGCTCGATTCAAAAATTACCGATTGGATTTATAACGTCATCTGTTGAGTGTTGTTTTTGATGCGAAATCTTTGGCGCGATTGGTTACGGCGTATCCTGGATTTCACGGGATTCGAAATTTCAGGGAAGCGCGTGGGGCGGAGCGTGCCTTGGTAAGCGGGGTGGATAAACAGGAATATTTCGATTTTCATGCCACCTTTTACGCCACGTATCCCGCGGTGACTGTTGAGGGATTTGACAGGATCGCCCGGGCCCATGCGTCAGCCACTCGGAAGTGGGCCTTTAGAAGTGACAAGGCCGAGGCGTCTGCACTGTGCGCATCCATTCTCCTCCTTCTCCCTCTATCTCTCCACCGCATCCGGCTCCTCTGCTCTCAACGCCGCCGCCCCATCACCATGGGGAAGGAAAATACGGCGGCGCTGGAACGCGTGAAGAAGGCGGCGAGGGCGGCGAAAGGCAAGAATACAAATTGGGAGTCGTCATCGCGGTCGGGACTGCCGTTCGGTTGGATCCAGCGCGATAGGATCCGATCCTCGATCCGGCAGGAAGATTTGGACGAGTTGGTCGAGTCCGGGCTGATCGTCCACAAAGCTGCGCGGTTGCCGGAGGGGGAGACGGAGCAGCAGCCGCGACCGGGTGAGTGTGTTCTGCTCGCCACCCATGTCGACCGCGGTTTCTCGCTTCCTCCACACCCTTTTTTCCTAGGTTTCTTGAATTTCTTCGGGGCCCAACACCATCACATATCGTATCCATGTGCGAGAATTTCTTGGGGTGTCGACCGCACTAGGGCCTTTTCAAGCACATTTTCACCATCCGCTCCCAAACGGTGAAGAGAGCAAATTCGAATGACGAGAAAACCCACGTTATCCAGATGTGTGGGGGTCTGGGTATCCAGAAGTGGAAGAGGAGTTCTTTCCCTTCGATGACTCTTCCTGAGTTGGTCAGAGGCTGGTAGTCGACCTGGTTCTACTGCCAGGATATCGCGACCCCAGGCCAGTCGACTAGACTTCCCCCTTTTTCCTTTGATCATGTTTAGACCCCCTCTCCGTTGAAAGTGACCACCGCAGAGAAGGCGGAGACAGCCATGCTGGTCGAGAGGGTGGTCCAGCTGATCAACCAAGGTCTCACCGGCATGGATTTGTTGGAGGTATTCCTCTGTCGGCGCATTCAACCGCTCCAGGCTCGTGACCACTCTATGTGGATGTATTCCGGAGCTGGCGACACCGCTTGGGTTCATCCAGAGGAGGTGCCGGCCAAAACAGTGGCCAATGGCTGGGGAGCATTACAGGAAACAAGGACAACCCCAGGGGCGCCAGGAGAGTCGATCCTTTCAGCGACAGTAATCAGCCAGACAAGGTTCGGCCGCCAAAACCGATTGCATTTGGATACATTTTCTGACTATTTTTGAATCCGACTGATTTCCACTCGACTTCTTGTCTTGTAGATTTATACAATGATGTACTCGATGCCCAATGGCGAACAAGCTCTGGAGTAGGATCATGAGGGCGAGGACAGCACAGAGGAGAGTGGTGATTGGGAGTCGCCGGATGACGATGATGAAGACGAGAGCGATGAGTCAGACGACGAGGAGGTATTCGACTCACCGCCTCATTCAGAACGTCGATCTAAGCAGCACCATGATCCAGCGGGCAAGCGTAGTAAGGATGTGGCCTCGAGCGCTCACGCGCAGAATCGCGCTCGGTCTTCAACTCCGGAGCTGGCGGAGAAAGTCACCAAGCAGCCTAAGATCAACCCCTCAAAGGCTCGGAAGACCTTGCCTATGATTAAGATGGATGTTCCTGTTGCCTCTGGGTAAATGTTCTTTCCGTGTTTTCTTGCTCCGACTGATTCTCCTATTCTGACCGAGTGGATGGTGAACTTTTCTAGCCCAGCCTCTGCCACGACTGATATGGATATCGACAAGGTCCCAGATGACGAGGAAATCGATGATGCGGCTACCTCCAAAGCTAGTAAGTCTGCTCGACTTGAATTTATTCTGTCGATTGGATTGTTCGTCAGTTGCATCTCTGATTTTTTCTGTTTGTTGCAGCTCCATGAGACGTTGTCGTGCTTCCGGACAATGAAGAAGAAGTGCCTCTGAGGGAGAGGAGGAGGAGGGACAAGGGACCGAGCGGGAAAGCGTCTGAGGTTCAGGTTCCTCAGTCGACACTGATGCCTGGGATGGCGGTCGAGCGATCCACAGATCTGGCTTGCACCAACGTCACTTTCGCTATCCCACTGTCGACTGATTTCCCATCAGGGTCGGCTCCTCTGACCCCTGCTACTCCAATACAACTCCACACATTAGACCCAGCGGCTGCTTCGAGTGCCGCCAAGGAAGCTCTTCTTCAGTTGAATCTTGTGATGGGGCAGATGAAGGTGGTGTACGAGGCCAGTCAGGTGGCCTACAACGTCGGCGCTGCTCTGCAAACCAATGTCCAGGTTAGTTGATTTCCGACTGATCTTATTTCTCATCCGATCACCCACTAGGGTTTGTCTTCCTTAAAGTTGTATAGGTCTTCCACTTGAGTCGACTTAGATTGAGTCGATTGAGTTTTTGAACCAGTGGTGGCACGCTGAGTGCACCCACTGGGTGTAGTCCCCGAGACCATAGTTGACTGCGGGCAGTCGACTGTGGTCTGAGAATCTGAATTTTCTCACTCGGCCTGGGCAGACCATGTCGAGTGAAACCTGAACCAGTGGGAGCACGCTAAGTGCACCCACTAGGTGTAGTCCCCGAGACCGTGGTCGACTACGGGCAGTCGACTATGGTCTAAGAACAACTTTCTTCGCTTTTTTTACGACTCGAGTTGGGCAGACCATGTTGAGTGTTGAATCAAACCAGTGGGAGCACGCTAAGTGCACCCACTGGGTGTAGTCCCCAAGACTACCGTTGAATGTTTGATTTGGCGGTAGTCTTAGAGTAATTTTCACTATGATGTTCTTTTGTTTCTGTCGACTGGTATGTCTTATATGTTGACTACAGAAATCTTGTGATCTTGGGGCTCAACTTTCTACACTGAACAAGCAGCAAATTAGCCTCAACCTTGATCTGGAACTGGCCAAGAAGAACCTCAAGACTACTTGTGACGAAGTAGCTGCCATGGGAGGTAACCAATCATCAACTGTCCATCTTACGACGAGCACTTTTCCGTGTGTTTTTTTAGTCACTTTGAACCGGGTGACTTCACTCGAACAGATGTGCATAGTGAAAATCGTCAACTCCAAGCTCGTCTGAAGAATGTTGTTTCTTTAGAGAAAATGAAGCACGCTCTGTTGAAGAAGGATCTGGATCTTGCTGCTGCCCAGAAGGAGGCACGAGAAAAAACGACACTTGCTGACAAGAAGCTTGCTTCAGTCGGCAAGTTAGAAGAAGAAAACTCCAAACTGAAGACCATTGTCTCAGATGCCAATCGGGAGGTCGAGCAACTGAAGAAAGACAAGGACAAGCTGACTGACAAGATTGGAAACCTCAAGGCTAAGAAGGACGAGTTAGAATCTTATCTGGGCCAGCTTGCTGCAAAACTGGTCTTAAAGCTTGAAGGTATTGTTGTTCGACTGACTTGTTGCTGTCGATTGATAGATCTTACTATATTGTCGACTCACTATTTACTCGACTGCGCAAAACTTTGCCAGGACTTTGAAGCAGAAACTAGGAGGGTCGAGATGGATCTCGATCCCATAAACTGTCTAGTCAAAGATGACGTTGTGATGAATGTGCTGCGGTTAGAATCCCACATAGACAGCGCAGTTGCTTATCTTGCCCGTCTGAAGGTGGCGATGACTCGGTTTGATGCTGAACTCTAGCCTCAGGCGGAACTGTCTCAAGACCTCGAGTCTCTGATGGCTCGACTGAATCAAATACCTGACCGAGTGCAAGAATGGAAGAAATCATCTGCTCACTGCGGTGCTGATGTCGCCCTGTCATTGGTTCCAGTGCATTGTAAGGATGTCAAAGAAGACAAGCTGGCGGAGCTCAAGGTTGCTAACACCAAAAGGCACACTTTCCAGTCCTTCATGGACACTTTCCTTGACGCCGCCACTCGCATCGCAGACAGCATATATCTTGACAGTTTCTGCGATCCATCCAGTCCTTCTCCTGACGAGTGACCAAAAAACATTATGCTCCACCTTTATTTGCCTCGGAATGCCGAGTGATCGTGTAATCGTTAAACTTCTCCGGGTTTGATGCTCGAGTACTTTTGAACCGTGGTCCGGAACCTTAGGATTTATCTGAACTTGGTTTATCTCCATGTATGCTTATGTTTGCCTTTGAGTGGAACTTGCGGATAGGGATGCAGTGCATGTTATACTTGTGGCGTAGCTCCAAAGAGAAGGTTGCAGTCGACCTGCACCTCGTCGTCCTTGCGGATGAGGATGGAGCGCACGTTGTATTTGTGGCGCAGCTCCGAAGAGAAGGTTACAGTCGGCCTGCACCTCGTCGTCCTTGAAGATGAGGATGGAGCGCATGTTGTATTTGTGGTGCAGCTCCGAAGAGAAGGTTGCAGTCGACCTACACCTCATCGTCCTTGCGAATAGGGATGTGTTTCAAACTTAGGCGAGTATTGGACTGTAGCTAAGCCCCCGAGTGAGAGGCTTGCTCACCACTCGGTAGGATTTTTCAAACTTAGGCGAGTACTGGACTGCAGCTAAGCCCCCGAGTGAGAGGCTTGCTCACCACTCGGTAGGATTTTTCAAACTTAGGCGAGTACTGGACTGCAGCTAAGCCCCCAAGTGAGAGGGTTTCTCACCACTTGGTAGGATTTTTCAAACTTAGGCAAGTACTGGACTGCAGCTAAGCCTCCGAGTGTGAGGGTTGCTCACCACTCGATAGGATTTTTCAAACTTAGGCGAGTACTGGACTGCAGCTAAGCCCCCGAGTGAGAGGCTTGCTCACCACTCGGTAGGATTTTTCAAACTTAGGCGAGTACTGGACTGCAGCTAAGCCCCCGAGTGAGAGGCTTGCTCACCACTCGGTAGGATTTTTCAAACTTAGGTGAGTACTGGACTGCAGCTAAGCCCCCGAGTGAGAGGGTTGCTCACCACTCGGTAGGATTTTTCAAACTTAGGCGAGTACTGGACTGCAGCTAAGCCCCCGAGTGCGAGGGTTGCTCACCACTCGGTAGGATTTTTCAAACTTAGGCAAGTACTAGATTGCAGCTAAGCCCCCGAGTGTGAGGGTTGCTCACCAGTCGGTAGGATTTTTCAAACTTAGGCGAGTACTGGACTGCAGCTAAGCCCCCAAGTGAGAGGCTTGCTCACCACTCGGTAGGATTTTTCAAACTTAGGCGAGTACTGGACTACAGCTAAGCCCCCCAGTGTGAGGGTTGCTCACCACTCGGTAGGAATTTTTCAAACTTAGGCGAAACGGATTCGCAGCTAAGCCTCCGAGTGAGAGGCCTGCTCTTCACTCGACAGGATTTTTTAAACTTGGGTGAAATGTATTCGCATCTAAGGCACCCACTAGTGGATTTTAGAACATATAAAAAAAGGAACAACAATCATTTAGGAGTCTGTAAAACGGTGTCTTTGATAATCAAACTAGAGGGTATTTCTTATTACATCTCAACAGTTTGAGTGCTTTTAAGTGTAAAAGGGGCGGAGCAGCTCCGCATTACAAGCGCGTGGCTCGTCTTTCTTGTGCTCAACATTGTAAATACGGTACACTCCGTTGTGGAGCACTCTAGTTACAATGAAGGGGCCTTCCCAAGCAGGAGCGAGCTTGTGAGGTTTTTGCTAATCCACTCGAAGAACCAAGTCTCCCTCTTGAAATGCTCGACCCCTCACGTTTCTGGCGTGGAATCGAGGAAGGTCTTGCTGATAAATGGTCGACCGGATCAGGGCCATCTCTCTTTCCTCTTCCAGGAGATCAACTGCGTCTTGCCGAGCCTGTTCTGCTTCATCTTTAGAGAAAAGCTCAACTCGGGGTGCATTGTGAAGCAAGTCACTCGGTAGAACAACTTCGGCTCCATAGACCAAGAAGAATGGAGTTCAGCCAGTCAACCGATTTGGAGTTGTCCTCAATCCCAAAAGCACTGATGGAAGTTCATTGACCCAGGCGCCTGCTGCATGCTTGAGATCACGCATCAGTCGGGGTTTCAGTCCTTTGAGAACCAATCCATTTGCTCTTTCTGCTTGTCCATTCGACTGGGGATGGGCAACTAAAGCATAGTCGACTCGAGTGCCTTGGGAAACACAGAAGGCTCGGAACTCATCAGAATCAAAGTTAGATCCATTGTCGGTGATGATGTTGTGCGGAACACCATATCTGAATGTTAATTCTCTGATGAAGCTGACAGCAGTACTGGCTTCAAGATTTTTGATAGGCTTGGCTTCAATCCATTTGGTGAACTTGTCGACTGCCACGAGCACATGAGTGAAGCCGCTCCTGCCAGTCCTCAGAGGTCCGACCATGTCCAATCCCCAAACAGCAAAGGGCCAGATGAGTGGAATGGTCTTCAGGGCTGATGCAGGTTTGTGAGACATGTTCGAGTAAAACTGGCAACCTTCCCATTTGTCGACTATTTCTTTCGCCATCTCATTTGCTCGTGGCCAATAAAACCCTGCTCGGTATGCTTTGGCCACAATGGTCCGAGAGGACACATGGTGACCACAGGTCCCCGAGTGGATGTCGTTGAGGATCACTCAACCTTCTTCTAGTGTTATGCATTTCTGGCTGACTCCAGTTACACTTTCTCTGAACAGCTGTCCTCTTATCACCGTAAAGGCTTTGGATCGACGGACGATCTGTCGAGCCTCTTCTTCATCTTCTGGGAGTTCCTTACTAAGAATGTACGCAATGTACAGCACTGTCCAGTCGGGAGTGATGACCAAAACCTCCATGATTAAGTCGACCACAGCTGGGACTTCGACTTCAGTCGGATCAGTGGCACTCTTTGGTTGTGAGGGCTCTTCAGAGAAAGGATCTTCCTGAACTGAAGGTGTATGAATATGTTCCAAAAACACATTGCTGGGAATGGCTTCCCTCTTGGAACCTATCTTTGCCAAATCATCAGCTGCTTGATTTTTCAGTCGGGGTATGTGATGGAGCTCTAAACCCTCAAACTTCTTCTCTAACTTTCTCACTGCATTACAATAGCCAGTCATAGCCGGGCTTCTGACGTCCCACTCCTTCATTACTTGATTAACCACTAAGTCTGAGTCGCCATAAACCATGAGGCGACGGATGCCGAGTGAAATGGCCATACGCAACCCGTACAAAAGTGCCTCATATTCAGCTTCATTGTTGGAGGAATCAAAATGAATCTGGAGAACATAGTTGAGCTTGTCACCTCGGGGGGATACCAATACTACTCCAGCACCAGACCCATTCAGCATCTTAGATCCATCAAAGAACATGGTCTAATGTTCCGAGTGAATCTGAGTCGGCAGTTACTGTTCGACCCACTCGGTGAGGAAATCTGCTATTGCCTAGGACTTGATAGCCTTCTTTGCCTCAAACTTGATATCCAAGGGAAGGATTTCAATCGCCACTTTGCCACTCGACCAGTTGCATCTCTATTGTTTAGAATTTCTGACAATGGTGTGTCGCTGACGACTGTAATGGAGTGATTAGAGAAATAGTGTGCAACCTTCTTCGTGGTCATGTAAATCCCATAAACAAGCATCTGATAATGTGGATATCTTTACTTGGATGGAGTCAGAACTTCATAAATATAGTATACTGGGCGCTGAACTTTATAGGATTTTCCCTCTTCTTCCCGCTCCACCATGAGTACTGTACTGACAACTTGTCCAGTGGCTGCAATATAAAGCAGTAAAGGCTCTTTCTTGATTGGGGCAGCGAGCACCGGCTGGGTGGAAAGCAGGGCTTTGAGTTCTATAAACACTGCATCAGCTTCAGGAGTCCACTCGAACTTGTCAGATTTCTTCATCAGTCGGTAAAGAGGCAATGCCTTTCCACCGAGGCGAGAAATGAATCGACTCAAGGCGGCCAAACAACCAATAAGCTTCTGGACATCATGCACACGCACAGGGCGCTTCATCCGGAGTATGGCACCAAATTTCTCTGGGTTCGCTTCGATCCCTCATTCGGAAACGAGAAAGCCGAGTAACTTTCCACCAGGAACTCCGAATGTGCACTTCGACGGATTAAGCTTGATATCATACCTTCTCAGGTTGGCAAAGGTTTCTGCAAGGTCAGCCAGCAGGTCAGAACCTTTACGCGACTTGACCACAATGTCATCCATGTATGCTTCCACATTTCGACTGATTTGAGTGAGCAGACACTTCTGAATCATCCTCATGAATGT
This sequence comes from Triticum aestivum, assembly GCF_018294505.1. Classification (NCBI taxonomy): domain Eukaryota; kingdom Viridiplantae; phylum Streptophyta; class Magnoliopsida; order Poales; family Poaceae; genus Triticum; species Triticum aestivum. Next base: position 112,071,128 of record NC_057800.1, read on the forward strand.
GGCTCCAGCGTTCTTGAGACCGAATGGCATGGTGACATAACAAAAACACCTGAATGGAGTGATGAAAGTTGTTTTTATCTCATCAGGTCCATACAGTCGGATCTAATGGTACCCGGAATAGGCGTCTAGAAAAGAAAGACGCTCACACCCCACAGTCGAGTCGATGATCTGGTCGATGCGGGGGAGAGGAAAATGATATTTTGGGTAGGCCCGATTGATATGCTTGAAGTCAATGCACATGCGAAGTGAGTCGTCCTTCTTGGGGACCATGACAACATTGGCGAGCCACTCGGAGTGGTAAATCCCTCGGATGAACTCAGCTGCCAGGAGCCAAGACACTTCCTCACCAATAGCTTTTCTCTTCTGTACGGCGAACCGTTGAAGATGTTCCTTGACTGGTTTTACTTTCGGGTCGACTCACAAAGATGCTCAACCAGTCCCCTGGGTACACCCGGCATGTCAGAAGGTTTCCATGCAAAGATGTCCTAGTTCTCATGGAGGAACTGGATGAGCGCTTCTTCCTATTTGCTGTCGAGTGATGTTGAGATATGAGTTGGAGCAGCATTAGGATCGGTTGAGTGAATATGAATCGGCTTGGTTTCACCGGACGACTGAAATGCAGAATCTATGGCAGGCTTCTTGGAGCATAGCAAATCACTCGGATCTGCATTTTTCGGTATTCTTGCATTTCAACTGCTGCCATTTGTGCATAGGCGATTTTTAAGCCCTTCTGGAAGCACTCTTCTACCTTCTGCCGATTGCCAGTGATAGTGATCACTCCTCTGGGACCAGGCATTTTCAATTTGAGGTACACATAACATGGTCGAGCCATGAAACGTGCATAGGCAGGCCTACCCAGAATAGCATGATAAGCACTCTGGAAATCCACTACTTCAAATGTCAACTTTTCCTTGCGGTAATTCTTGGAATCACCGAAAACCACATCAAGGGCGATCTGACAGAGTGATTCGGCCTTCTTTCCAGGTATAACGCCATGAAAACTCATATTACTTTCACTAAGCTTGGACATCGGAATGGCCATTCCCTTCAAGGTTTCAGCATAAAGGATATTCAAGCCGCTACCACCATCCATTAGCACTTTAGTCAGTTGAGTGCCTTCAACAACTGGGTCGACCACCAACGCTTGCCTCTCAGGGGTGGACATACGTGCTGGATGGTCAGACTGGTCGAATGTGATGGCAGTCTGGGACCACTTCAAATAACATGGTGTTGTCGGAGCAACCATGTTCACTTCTCTGTTGATAACTTTCAATCGACTTTTGCTCTCAACATCAGCAAAAACCATCAGAATGGAGTTGACGTTGGGAAAACCATCATCATCGTCTTCCTTATCCTCACCCTTGTCTGACTCCTTTTCCTCGCATTGGGTTGTTTCTCTCGGAACTGCTGGATCAGGAGTCGACACTGTCGAGTGGTGTGTTTAGGGTAAATCAGATTACCCTCTTCATCTTTCTTGGTATGAATGTGGCATGGTAAATCCAACACATCATTTCCGGCTTGACCATTCACTTTCCTTGAGCCACAACTAAAGCCTCACCAGGAGCAGCTGGCATGGCCTTACGCTTCTGTTTCCAATTGGAAGTACCTCCACCGGTGTCCTATCCGACTAGTTTGCCCTTTCCACTGCGGAGTCGATCCTCTTCTTCTCCGTTAGCGTACCGAGTGCCTACCTCCATCATCCGAGTAAGGGACATATCTCCTGTCCGACCGACATTTCAGGACTAGCTCTCGATACTTAACACCTTCCTTGAAGGCACAAACTGCTTAATGCTCAGACACATTTTCCACTGTATGATGCAAAGTAGTCCACCTCTGAATGAAATCTCTCAGAGTTTCACTCGGTTTCTGCACACAATGTTGCAATTCTGTCAACCCCGCTGGTCGTTTGCAAGTACCTTCAAAAGTCCTAACAAACACTCGGGCGAGTTCCTCCCAACTGAATATACTGCCAGGTGCTAACTGGTTCAACCATGCTTTGGCCGAGCCTTCCAACATCAGAGGAAGGTGCTTCATGGCCACTTCATCATTGCCACCACCAATTTTTACAGCCACTTGGTAGTCTTCAAGCCAAGTGTCAGGCTTAGACTCACCAGTAAACTTGCTGACTCCAGTCGCCAACCTGAAGTTGGGAGCAATCACTGCGGCCCTAATGGCTCTGCTAAAACACTCGAGACTTGAAACATGCACTGTGCTGCCAGTCGGGTAGTCTCTGTCATGGCCTTCTCTGTGTGCTCTGTTCCTGTCAACCAGACCTTGAACAAGAATAGATCTCGCATCAAAGCCTGGCTCCCTTGGGTCGACTGGTACTCTTCGCCCGCCGTTGTGGGGGCGTCTATCATCATGTTGCCGAGGCACATATGCCCCACTCCTTGGAGGAGGCATGGGCACTCGACAACAGTAATCATGGTCGAGTCGGTGATCATATTGCTCGTGGTTTCTGTACTGATCTTGCTTGTGCCCACGTCCTTCACGCCACGGGGCCGATCTTGGGTTGTGAGCCGACTGAACCATATCTGCCATCACAGATCTGCTATGAATCCTATTCCACGACTGAGATACTGATGTGTTCTGCTCTCCGGCCGCCTAGAGCAAGGCCCAGATCTGCATCAAACCTCTGCCAGCCTCCGACTGGGAAGGCTGAATTGACTCTGCTATGCGGGCCGCTGCTGTGAGATTTTGAATCGAAGTGCGATATACCTGAGGTTGAGGAAGAAAAAGCTGTCATCGACTGGACTCAGGGATCCGTTGTCGAGCACGCTCGTCGAGTGCATGTTGCAGGTTCTCCAGTCGAGTGTGCTCAGCCAAGTTGGCCAGGCGCGCCTCCTCCAAGGCCCGGGCCTTGGGGGTTTCTCCAACGATAGGAGTGTGAAGCGCATCCATATTACAGCGGCGAAGCTCTTCCCTCTGCTGCAAAGAAAGAGGCTCGGGGCGGTACTCCTCGTGAACGTGCGACGGATCGCCACCGCCATCACCACCGTCGTCGCGGGGGAAGCCAGGAGGACTGTGTGGTCCGTTGACCATCAAGACTTCTGCCGCGGGATCACTGCTGTCGCACTCGGATGCGGTCTCAACGGAGCCAGTCGAACAGGCCGTAGAGAGTTTCGTCGGGCTCGATTGTCGCGACTTGTGGGGTGGCTGACTGACGGGCCACCGCGTGTCTCACCCACCGCTGGAGCCGCGATCGACCGGAATGCTTGCGCCGGCGAACAGCAGGGGGCGAGGACACCATAGGAGCCGACCGATACTGGGTCGACGGCTGCCGGAGAAGGACGCCACGGACGCACGCGCGAAAGTGCAGCACTCCGCGGATGAGGAGCGCCTCGACGCCGAGTGGAGCTTCCTGAAGCCAAGCAGAGTCGTCGGCAACGAAAACAAGCGCGCCGAGACGGATCTCACGGCCCTCAGCCAGTCCACCGGCGGAAACCATGATGACGAGAATCGGAAAAAATCGCAACTCCACCAAAAACTCGCTAAGACACCTGCCCCACGGTGGGCGCCAACTGTCGTGGATCTAAGACTGACAGTAGAATGGGGGGTAGGTATGAGGAGGCAAGATCCTAGCTATGGCAAAGTTGTACAGACGAGTTTTGCGAGTTCAGGCCCTTCGCAGAGGAAGTAACAGCCCTATGTCTCGGTGCCCGGAGGCGGTCGACTGGATTATGTGTGTGTGTGTGTGTGTGTGTGTTACAGGGGGTGCGAACCCTTGTGCCAGAAGAGGGGGTGGCTTATATAGAGTGCGCCAGGACCCCGGCCATCCTTCGTTACCAAGAGTTCAATGTACATAAAGAGGAGGCGTTACTGATAACGCCAGCCTTAAATGCCTAAATGGCCTTAAAGACTACAGAGTGAATGCTTGCCCCTTGTTGTTCTGGATGACTCCTGATCTTCAATAAGTCGAATGGATTCTTGTATGGTCGAGTGGTCGAGTGACCTCAAGAAGGAAGGGTCTCCGAGTAGCTGGTAGGTCGAGTGGGTTGCACTTGACACCTTTGTTGGGCCCTCCCTGTTGTCTCTTGAGCTTCTTTGCTTCTAGGACAGTGAGCTTGGATAGGGCGTATAGGTCAGGCCTATGACCCTACCCCAGGTCTATGTCATCATCAGCTACCTCCGTCCATAAGGACGCGCGTCAGGTGAAATCCATCAATGATTGGGTCGAGGACTAGTGTGGCTGAACCGCCATCAAGGATACTAGTCGGATGATCACGACAATCAAAGGTGGTCGGGAATGACGACCATGCATTTAATTTTGGGTGACTCGCTCTATCGCATAGACGTGCCTTAGTGCGCGATTGTGCTCCCTTTTGGGGATGTGTGTAGCATATATCATGTTCACTGTTTTGACTTGAGGGGGAAACTTCTTCTGTCCCCCTGCATTCGGTTTTCGAGGCTCCTCGTCGTCGTCCTTGCTTTGTGATCCCTTTTCCCTGTTCTCGGCATTTAATTTGTTGGCCTGTTTAAAAACCCAACAATCTCTATTTGTATGATTGGCTGGTTTGTCTAGGGTGCCATGTATCTGGCACGGGCGATCAAGTATGCGGTCCAGGATGGATGGTCCCTGATTGTTTCTTTTGTATGGTTTCTTCCGCTGGCTAGACTTGGAGCCATTGAATCTGGCGTTGACTGTAGTGTCGTCGGTATTATCACCATTGCTTCGGCGTTTGTGTCTGTTACGTTGGAGCTTGCCATTGCTGTTTTTGACCTCGGAGGGGCCTGCCTCGCTGGCTGTGTTTTTACTACAAGCCCGCCAACTATCCTCACCCGCGCAAAAGCAGGTCATGAGCGCCGTAAGGGCTGCCATAGATTTTGGATTTTCTTGGCCGAGGTGGCGGGCGAGCCATTCGTCGCGGATGCTATGTTTAAAGGCCGCTAGGGCTTCGGCATACGGACATTCGACGATCTGGTTCTTTTTGTTTAGGAACCTAGTCTAGAATTTCCTGGCTGACTCTCCAGGTTGTTGAACTATGTGGCTTAAGTCATCCACGTCTGGTGGCCGAACATATGTACCTTGGAAGTTGTCGAGGAAGGCTTCTTCCAAGTCCTCCCAGCTGCCGATAGAATTTTCAGGCAGGCTGTTTAACCAGTGCCGAGCTGGTCCTTTGAGCTTTAGTGGGAGGTATTTGATAGCGTGGAGGTCATCTCCACGGGCCATGTGGATGTGGAGGATAAAGTCCTCGACCCATACCTCGAGATCAGTTGTCCCGTCGTATGATTCAATATTCACGGGTTTGAACCCTTCAGGGAATTCATGATCCATTACTTCATCAGTGAAGCAAAGAGGGTGTGCGGCGCCTCTATACCTGGCCGCATCACGATGTAGCTCCGATGGAGTCCGTCTGCGGTTGTCGGCTCAAGCGTGACTAGGTTTGTCACGTCCGAATAGGTAGCCATCATCATGTGTCGAGGAACATCCTCGCGATCCGTAAATCGATCGGGTATATCCTGCTCTACTATCCAGGGTCTACCGGAGGTCGTATGTATGACCCCGAACTGTTTTGTCTCTATTTTTACGTGGCGGTGGGGCAGGCTATTGTTCGGCCTGAGTTGCCGCTCTATCCCGACCACGTGCTCGTCGGTCTACTGCACTGTCCCGACCACGTAGTGGTCGATCGATCGCATTACGCGAGGGAGGCATGGGCTCCAGCGCCTCTTCATCGAATTGAGGTAGCAACCTTCGCTTCGGGTAACTCTTGGTTGGGCATCTGAGGTCGTATTCTTCGGCTACCAGAACATTAGTCCACCTGTCAACGAGCAAATCTTGGTCAGCTTGAAGCTGCTGCTGCTTCTTTTTCAGGCTCCTTGCGGTGGCTATTAGCTGGCACTTGAAGCGCTCCTGCTCGAGAGGTTCCTCAGGCACGATGAAATCTTCGTTGCCGAGGCTTTCCTCATCCTCGGAGAGCGTATGATAACTACCGTCCTCCGAGTCGTTGGGCCTGGCCTGTTCGTCGGGGCTAGCTTGCCTGTTTTCTTGCTTCTCCTGTTCGGATGTTACCTCAGCAAGGTTTTCATTGTTTTCAGCATCGTCCGGAGTATTATTTTCTCTGGTGCAAGCATTGCTGTCTTTTCAACGATGTGACTTAGAGCGGCACCGAGGACGCCGGTGTTTTTGCTGTGTCTCAGGAGGTTTATTCTCGACTAGATTTTCTTTGTCATCGTCATTGGTTGTTTTGGGTGTATCCACCATGTACACATCATACGAAGAAGTGGCCGTCCAACATCCAGTAAATGGCGGATTTTGGTTTTGCTCCTCATCAGCATCGTCGTCCATACCATCGATGTCTTCAGAGCCGTAATCAACCGTGTCGGTTAAATCCTCAGCCATGGCTATGAAGTGGGTGGCGGGTGGGAAGCAAAATTATCCATCATTAGCCCATAGTTCGAACTGGACATAGTTCGGCTATGGGTCCCCCGCCAAGGACAGGTTCTTTAATGAGTTTAGCACATCGCCCAAGGGCGAGTGCTGGAAGATGTCAGCGGTGCTTAACTCGAAGATCGATAAGCGATCAAGTTCGGCGTCCGCGAACTCACATGGTTCGGAGCTTATAACCAAAGATGAGTCCGGAGTTCCGGTGACACAAATATCGTGTGAGGTTAAGTCCATGTGCGGCTCCAACGCCTGGGGATCTATGGCCTCTGTGGTGGGGGTGAGCCTTCGGTCCTTGGATGGCGCAGTATGCTCCAGATCTGAGGCCAGAGCAGCTACAGGAGCTATCTCCTGAATGCGGTCCGATGACAGATTTAGGTCATGTTCATCGAGGTGACCAGGAGCGGTCACCGTGGTCTCGAATCCGGTGAAGATCAAATCTCCACGAATGTCCGCGACGTAGTTCAAGCTCCCAAATCTGACCTGATGGCCAGGGGCGTAGCTATCGATCTGCTCCAGATGGCCAAACGAGTTGGCCCACAGTGCGAAGCTGCCAAACACAAAGATTTGTCTGGGGAGGAAAGTTTCTCCTTGGACAACGTCATTGTTGACGATTGAAGGGGCCATCAAACCTTTTGAGGATGGCACAGTGAAACTCTCAATGAAAGCACCAATGTCGGTGTCAAAACCAGCGGATCCTGAACTGTACGTCTAAGGTCGATGGTAAAAGGAGACAGGGGCACGATGTTTACCCAGGTTCGGGCCCTCCCTATGAAGGTAATACCCTACTTCCTACTTGATTGATCTTGATGAATATGAGTATTACAAGAGTTGATCTACCACAAGATCGTAATGGCTAAACCCTAGAGGTCTAGCTTGTATGACTATGGTAATGAATATATCCCCTCTGGACTAAGTCCTCCGGTTTATATAGACACCGGGAGGATCTAGGGTTACACACAGTCGGTTACAAAGAAGGGAATCTATATGTTTGATCGCCAAGCTTGCCTTCCACGCCAAGGAGAGTCCCATCCGGACATGGGTAGAGTCTTCGGTCTTTGAATCTTCACAGCCCATCAGTCCGACCCATGGCTAACAGGCCGAACGCCCGAGGACCCCTTAGTCCAAGACTCCCTCAGCGACGCGCCGGCCGCACGAGAAGGATTCGGTGCCGCCGAACCCAGCCGCACGGGAAGGATTCGGTGCCGTCGAAGCCGGCCTCCAAGCATGCGGCGGAGGCGCCGTCGGCGCGCGGCATGGTCGCCGCTAATAAAGTGTGTCGGGCCCCTCTGGCCGGCTCCCGGCAGCGATTGGGTAAGTGTCACTTGTTGGTTTCTATTTGCCACTTGGTTGCATCTTTCTTATGTTTTATTTGCGGCGCGCAGGATGCCCCTAGAGCTGGCGCTAGCCGCCACGGCGGCCGTATCCGGGCAGGACGTCGTCTTCTGGAAGACCCAAAGCAGCGCCATCGACCGGGTGGAGAACTCTCCCGAGGAGGACCTCGGCCTGGATCTGGAGGACACCGAGTGTCTCGCCTGGTGGGACAAAAACAGGGCCGAGGGGGAGCTGGCAGCGGCCTCGACCCAGGCTTGGGCGAGGGCCGCCGGCACAACGGGGAGGGTCATCACAGACCCGGCCTGGCCAGAGATGGCGGAGGGCGCGGCACCGACCGTCACCATCTTTGAACCCCAGACAGACGAAGGGCACGACCCAAACGAGCGAGTGGAGGCGACCGCTAACGCCCCGGAGGTCGAGGAGATTGTGTTGGACACCCCACCCGAGAACAATGTAGCCGAGCGGGTGGAGGCCGAAGGAGGTGGACGCGCGGAGGATGCCGCCCCTGGCGGAGTGCCACAGGTGACACCGGCTGGAGCACCGGGATCGGTGCTGGCCGTGGAGGAGCCAGCGAAGGGGCGAGCACGCCTTGGCGACCATGCCATCGCAAGCTGCCATGAACACGGAGCGAGTGCCAGGAAGCGGCCCTGCCGCCGGGTCGCATCAGCCCCGAGTCGTATCCGGCCAGGTTGCGTTTGGACCGCGCGCCCAAGAGGAAGCGGCGATGGATGCGGTGCGCCATCAGCTTCGGGGGTGCAAGGGTCGTCTGCAGGCCTCCGTCCAAGGTGAGCTAGATCAGGCGCAGGACTTGGAGCGCGTCGTCATGGTTAAATTTCTTCTTGACTTGTTTTGCCGATGCTCAGTGGGGGCACGCCAGCCACCCACTGAGTGTAGCCCCCAAGGCCCGGGCCGGTTGTGAAGCAGCCTGGTCGGGTCTTACATGTGCTTTTGGGATTTTGATAATATCTGTCTCTTGCAGCATATGGATAGCCTACGAGTTGGCACACACAACCGGCTTCTGGAGAAGCACCTTGTGGTGAAGGCGCAGCTCGCCGCTAAGGAGGAGGCGCTCCGCCTGGCCCAAGGTACAGCCTGCGTGCTTTCAGTGGGGGTGCGCTAGCATGCCCACTAGGTGTAGCCCCCGAGATTCGAGCCAACTGTGAAGCCGGGTCCGTGACTCAGGTCGTTGTCAATCCCTTGCACCAAACACGATAAAGGGGTTGTCAATCCCTTCACGGTCACTTGCAAGGATGAGATCTGATAGAGATACATATAAAAGATTACTAAAACATAAAATAAAGTAAAAACAAATAAATTGCAGCAAGGTATTATTGGGTTTTTTGGTTTATAGATCTGAAAATATATGATGGAAAATAGACCCGGGGGCCATAGGTCTCACTAGAGGCTTCTCTCTTGAAAGAAAATAACATAGTGGGTGAACGAATTACTGTCGAGCAATTGATAGAAAAGGGCAAAGTTATGACGATATCCAAGGCAATGATTATGAATATAAGCATCACGTTCATGTCAAGTAGACCGACTCCTACCTGCATCTACTACTATTACTCCACACATCGACCGCTATCCAGCATGCATCCAAGAATGGTAATATAACAACATGGAACAATAAAAAATTATAGATACGTTGGAGACGTATCAATGGTATCCGTCTAGGGTTAGTGATTAATTGTTTGTTCTGTACAAATGATTTTTGCTAATAATCCGACTAGGGTTAGCATTCGTGCTAAACATTTGTAGCCAGGTCTTGAGAATTGATTTTGAATGTCCTACATATATGTTTGTGCCTTTTTTTCTTCCAGATCTTGAGTATTGATTTTGAATGTCCTATTTGTATGTTTCTTCCATTTTTCAGATTGGTATGTACACAGACGAGACTCCAGCCAGCGGCGCCACCGGTTGTAGATCCTACACCCAGTAGCGCGGGCAGAAGCGGCCACGCCCCTGGATCTGAGGAACCCATAGAATCTCGGGCGGACCACATCAGTGATCTCCCGGATGCCATCCTTGGGGAGATTATCTCCCTTCTCCCCACCAAGGATGGCTACCACATACAAGTCCTCGCATCTCGGTGGCGTACTCAGTGGCGCGTCATGCCTCTTAATCTCGACTGTCATCAGCTATCTATCGATGATGATTCGGAACTCCCCGGAGCCATCATCTCCTCCCACCAGGGCTCCGTTCAACGCATTTGCATCCTGGCATGCTACCTACTAGACTTACCTTGCATGGTGGGCGCCTGGCTAACATCCCGCCAATTCAAAAAAACTCCAGCATCTTGAGTTCTTCCATGGTGGGTTGTGGCCTCCTCGGCCCACCTCCGATGCCCATCTTTTGGTATATAAGTCATTTTGACCTAGAAAAATAAGGAGAAGGCTTTCGGGACAGAGCGCCGCCATCTTGAGGCAGAACTTGGGCAGGAGCACTTTTGCCCTCCGATGGAGCAATTCTGTCAGGGGAACTTCCCTCCCGGAGGGGGAAGTCATCGTCATCGTCATCACCAACAACTCTCCCAACTTGGGGAGGGAAATATCCATCAACATCTTCAACAACACCATCTCATCTCAAACCCTAGTTCATCTCTTGTATTCAATCTTGTTACTGGAACTATAGATTGGTTCTAGGGGGTGACTAGTAGTGTTGATTACATCTTGTAGTTGATTACTATTTGGTTTATTTGGTGGAAGATTATACGTTCAGATCCATGATGTTATTTAATACTCTTCTGATCATGAGCATGTTTATCATTTGTGAGTAGTTACTTTTGTTCTTGAGGTCATGGGAGAAATCATGTTGCAAGTAATCATGTGAACTTGATATGTGTTCGATATTTTGATAGTTTGTATGTTGTTATTCCCTTAGTGGTGTCATGTGAACATCGACTACATGACACTTCACCATATTTGGGCCTAAGGTAATGCATTGTGGA